>NW_026705816.1:0-310000 GCF_029867415.1 Vicia villosa | reverse complement strand
ACCGATTTAGCGACCATATTTTGAGTTTTTCTGTCGCTAATGTCACAATCACCTGACATGTCACAATCTCCTGACATGTCACAATCTCCCAATCAGATCGGTATGGATATCCAGAGGAATCACCTATTCACTAGGTATTCTATTATGGTTTTCAGTCTATGAGATTCAAGAAAAGGATCAATAAATGGTCAACATGATCCTAAAACACAATCATAGGGCCCAAGATGTTTCATCCATCCACCTATGATCTCCAATCCCCAGGCATCAGGCCTTAGATCTACCCAGGTCACCAAATTAGGATTTTGAGCCTATCAAGGACTAAAGTCAGGGATCACTTTTGGGAATACTTGCAAAGCTTCAAGACATGATCTCAGAGATCCCATCATCTTCAAATAATCCCTATATCAATATCCATTGGAATTTATACTTTAATTCAAGATCCATAGTCATCAATTTCATCTGGTCCACATTTAGGGTTTTTGACCTAATTCTTCTAGACAGTTGACTTTTAAATCAGGACATGGATTCACAACCCAAAACATGATTCAAATACCTATAATACTTAAATAAAATCCATTCACTTCATTCATTTAAGGAGGAGGGCTTGATTCATCACAAAAATCCAAGATTATCCTTCATTAGGAAAAAGTCAATTGTACAAGATTGGCTTTGACTTTTAAGAAGTGTGGTCAACCATGGACTTTTAAAGATCAATATCATCATGTGATTATTGAAGTCATTTGACCAAGAAAAATCAAGAAAAACCAATCAAGAATCAAAAAGTCAACAAAAGTCAAAGTTAGGGACACATTTCTGTAACAGAATTGTCCCCTGAGATCAAGCAAAACCGAGGGCTAGGGAGTGGTATCAAAAATCCATCATTGCATTTTGGATATTCTTTGAATTCCTTCATGGCCAAGTAAATCAAAGTGACTTCACTAAGCTAGCTCACTCCCTCAACTACTCTGATCATTTTGCCTATAAATAGAAGTGCCCTCCTCAGTATTAGACACACCAAAGCAACTACAATTCTTGCTTTCTCCTTCTCTCCCTCTTTCTTATTTTTTTCTTAGGTTCCTTGGCAAGAAGAATCGATTTCTTCAAACCAAAACTCTTCCTTTGAAAGGAGGTTCATTAGAAGTGATCCAAGCACCTGTAACACTTTTGAAAGTGGAGGATCACCATATCCACTTTTAACTTGGAGCTTAAGCAGGAGAGGTCGTGCAAAGCAATTTAGAAGGTTTCAATCTTGTGTGAACATATCGACATGTTCCTTAGGGTGTAGTGAAGCTATCCAGATGCCTACAACACTTCTGTAAGTGGAGAATCAACATCCCTATTCTCACTTGAAGCTCGTATAAGTGAGGTCGAGCTGAACAATTCAGAAGGAATCAAAGAGAATTAAAGTTCCATATAGCATCACTAAGGCACAAGGAAGCTTCTGCAAACACTCATTCATTGTTGTGAGTCCTCTACCATAGTCATCGAGCTTCATTTTCATAAGTAAGTTTTCAAACTCTAACCCTCTAATTCTTGTACATATTTCATTAAAGCTCGATACCTGTTCATTCTACATCATCAGATGATTAAAAGCCCTCTATCATCATTTATATATTCATTAGCATCATCATTTAATTTCATTTTCAAATTTTAGAGTTCTTCATGTATTTTCATAAATTCAGAAGCTACAGTTAATTTCAATTTATGTTAGTTACATATTTAGAATCGTGAGTAAACTTAGAACAAGTTTCATGTTTACATCTTGGCAATTGGTTGAGGAATGAGAGAGTTGGAAATTCAAATTTCCAACGAGCCAGAGGTTGAAGATGAAGAAGGTGGTGGCGCCATTTTTGAAACTCAGAAGTAAGTTTATAATATTTTGTGTGATAGGCGTTTTTTATCTGAATTCATCGTTTGTCCCAGTGGTTACAGCGTGCGTCCAAAGTCTCTTGCCACAAGGTCTGGGGTTCGATCCCCCCTCAGACCCTTTTACTCATTTATTTTCCAAACGTTTTGCAAAATGAATTGTTTTCAAATATTATGAAATGCTTCCATTCCTTTTACACATTTGGAGTGAAGCACTGTTGGCTTTTATTTGTGTTGACCCCCCATGTGACATGGGTTCAACTCTTGCTGAAAACAAAATCAACCATTTATACTATTTTTCTTCATTTTTTTACAACATTCACTCAATCATTTCACCTAACAAAATTAATCATTTTCACTTGATTTTTCACACACTTTTCATTTATCATAGCTATTTTATGAATATCTAAAAAAATCACAAAAATATTATTTATTTGATATATTTTTATTAGGTTTAAAATGGTGTATTTTTAAGTATTTTTAATACTTTTAAAATATAGTTTTTTGTATATATGTTTCAAACCTAATCACTTTGTAAATATTTTGTGATCAAACCTTGTCCATTTTCAATCAATCTTTTGGGCCTCTTGTATATTAAAGAGTGTAAGACCCAACACCTTTTTTTGTACATACAATTTTCAAAACGCAGTCAATCTTTTGGGCCTCTAATAGACTGTAAGTCTTATCCCTTTTTCCTTTTCATTTTCAAACATTTCTTTTAAAGCAGTAAACTCCTCATCTGTTTTTTCAAAACTTTCTTCTTGGTATTGAAGGGCATTATTCCCCGTGAAACTCTTCATATACATATGTTAGTGTCCATCTTCACTTCTTTTGTTTTCAAAACAAAACTTTAAAACTATTTTCAATAAACAATTCAACTGTTTTCAATCAACTCTCAATCTGTTATCAAAACAACTTCAATTTCACATGGGCCTCTCCGTGAGTCTAAGTCCCAACCCCTTTTTTTATATACCATTACCAATAAACACCAAACTAATGGTAAGGCTTTGTACATACATCTTTCAAAGGCCTCCTCTTAATCCAGGTTAGGGTTTACAACCTTCAATTTACAACTTTCATTTAAATTCCTGTCAAATGTAAATTGTATATACACTGTTTAGAACCCCGTCTGAGATAAACCTTAGGACAAATAAACTGTATATATATAGGACTATGACCTAGGATTGAGAATGTCTTCCTTGTGAAGGCTCTTTCCTAGTTAGATTTCTATAGTTCAACCTCAAGATGAATTATTCCCGGTGAAACGTCTTGAAGAAAGCCTTAGAACAAAAATAGGGCACATCCATCCAAGAGGAATTATTCCCGATGAAACCTCTTATCCATTTTCTTAGAGCCAAACTTAGTTCAAAGCCAACATAGCTTTCTCTTGTGCTATAACAAGGACCCTCGATGACCCTCGATTAGCCTCCTCTAAGGCTTACAATACAAGGACCCAGGCTTCTTAAAAGCATATCTCACAGCTTCCTCTTGAGCTTGTATACAAGGACCCATCAGGTTTCTTATAAACATAGGAACGGGTCTTTAGTTACCTTTTAGCCTACCCTAGTGAGACTATTCTATTCTTCAAACCAGATTTCAAACAAGCCAAGTATGTCTCAATCTCAGTATTGAGTTCACCTTTTGGAATGAGAGACATGGACAGTCTCTATCGCCTATATTTTCAATCTCTAGTAAGTCTTCTCCTTAGTAGAGTCAAGGTTTCATATCTGGTTTCCTCAACAATGTCAACCTTAATATTGGGCTTTAAACAAGAAGTACATTTTCTCTGGAAAGAGTCAGCCTCCATTCATAGGTCCATAAATCAATAAACCCCCTGGAAAGGGTCAGCCTCCATGAATAAACTCTCAACAGAGTAACATCCCCAGTAGGGTCAACCCTTAACTCTGGGCTTTCATCCATCAATCCCTGCTCAATAGGAGCAAATTCCCTAGTAGGGTCAACATTCATCAACCTCTACCCAATAGAGTAATCCTCAGTAGAGTCAGCCACAATTCTGGGCTTCGTACAGAACATAAATTCCTTCAGTCAAAATCAATCCCCAGTGGAGTCATCTCCCAGGGTCAATCAAAACTCTTTTAAGCCTCAAGCTTGGGCCTTGTACAAGTCACTCAAAAAATCTAAATCTTTCTTACAGAGTTGAGACATGATTCATCTCTATGAATAGATTTTTCAATTTTTCAATAACATCATTTTCATAAAAACATTTCCCATTTAGATTGATATAAGATTTCCTACTCTGTTGACTTCACGTCCAGACTACTGCCTTCCTCTAATGGTTGAAATATTTTACTTTTTATAAGATGATACTGGCATACTTGCACACACACAAGTAAGGTCCCTCTCTTATCATAAAGTAAACCTTTCATTATGATTGTTCTTTCATATAAGATGATATTGGCATACTTGCACACACACAAGTAAGGTCCCTCTCTTATCACGAAAGAATCCTCATTTTCACTCACTTCTAAAATGTTTGTGGTAAAACAATTGGAATATCACTCCGTTAAGATGACGAATTGTCTCTTTTCTGCAAACAGAGATTTAATTCAAACTTCAACCTTGAGTTCAAACAAGGCACCCAAAACTAATTCATTTCCCTAATTAGTTCCTCGAACTACAAAAAGCTCTGACATCCATTAGGGATATGTAAGCATGAGATTCCCAAGGAATCTTAGCGAGCTAATAAAAAACAAAAAACAATCAGTTCATCTGTCTTTCAATTCAATTATCTCTCCTAACACAAAGGAGAAACTTTTCCAATCAAGCAACAAACACAAACACAAACACATAGACATAGAGAAGGTTCTCGTAGAGTACTACGGATATGTAGGGTGCTTAAAACCTTCTCTATGTATAACCGACTTCCCGGACTCTAGAACATCTGTTTAGGTGAAATCCCCACACCTAGAAAACTCGTAGGGTTTATTTGAGATATTTTTCCCCTTCTTCCTCGTAGGATAATTAAAAAGTTCGTGTGCTATCGTAGGAAGAACTGAAATAAAATTCCTCCCACAAGGGCGCCTCTTTCCTTCCAAATTTCGCGTGAAGGGTCTGGCGTGCCGTCCTCCCAAGTGAAACGGGGAGGTAAAAAAATGACACCGCCATGAATAAATATTTTTTCTTTCCTATTTTGAACTTACAAACGATTATAAATTGAATACCTAATCGATTTTCATTAGGTGATAATTGATTAAAAGGTCTTAAAAAGCATTAATTTCAAATTCCTTTTTGGGCCAACCTCTAGCCTATAAATAGAAGCCTCGTCCCTCACTAGTATGTTAGCCGAAGTGCTTCTGCGAGAATGCTACTTTTCTAATAGTGAGGATAAAATGTAATTCAGGAAAGTTAGAACTGAAAACTCACGAAGGGAATCTTTTGTATACACCTTGGTTGAATATTATCCATTTAGGGATTATTTATGGGTTAGAAGCTAAACCCGTATTAAAATCTCTTTAGGTTCTTTGTCAGCCTGTTATTAAAACCAAGACTAGGTTCAAGCTTAGTCCAATATTAAAAGCTTGATAGGTTTGAGAGTAGCCCGATATTAAAGTCTTTTAGGTTATTGGTTAGCCTGTGATAAAACTAAGGTTTAAGGTTCGTGAGCTCAATTTGTGATGAAAGCTTATAAAGTTTAATTAAAAGCTTGAAGACTAACCTCCCTAAGATTATTGTGGAAAGAAGAAACTAATATAATTTTCTTTGTGGAAAAGAGACTAACCACTTGAATCCACCGTTCAGAAAAGAAAACTCAAATGGTTAAACTCCAGGTCTTATTGTTTGGTTGGAAGTCAATCATCTTTTCTTGTATAAGGGGTTTTTTGAGTATTACCTACTAAAAGCTCTCAACGTTTATTATATAACCCTAAGTAATTTGTTTTTGACTAAACATGTATAACTCCTGGTGTTCCTCTCTTTCCCCCAAACTCTTTAATATCTATCATTTATATTCTGCAATTTTATTTTCCGCTGCTTAATATTTAAAATGTTTTTAAACTCTAATTTTAATTTATATATTTTTCAAATTCAATTTTTACCGAACCACACAATTCACCCCTCTTGGGTATGAAGTCACATGTCCAACAAGTGGCATCAGTGTTGCTTGTGAAAAATACCCAAGTGCATTGCACTCTCAAACTATACAGGAGAGTCGCCACCAAATTTTATTTATTCCTAAGGAAATAGGAAATAATAATAAAAACCTTTAAAAGTACAAACCATGTTCATCGCAACTAGTTTAGGATTCAGGAGTCGGTTACGAGAGGGGAAAGCGTTAGGAACCCCTCACATCCGTTATACTCAACGGGAACCTCCTAATAGTTTGGGTTAAGTTTGTTTGCTAAGGTTTGTTTGCTTGCTTTGTTTATTTATTTTGAAAGAGAGGGGAAAAAGATTATTTTTATTATTGAGTTCGTCAAGGTTACAAAACCCCGTGCCTACGTATCCCCGCGTGCAATGGAGAATCCAGAGTTCCGTAGTTTAGATATGTTTGTTTGTTGATTTTAAGCACGAAAGAGAATAGTCAAGCCGACAAAGTGGCCTAATCCTTCGATCACTCAAACGAATGAATGTAAATTCACCCATTTTTTATCTGTAGGTTAAAATACAATTTTGGCCTTCCTATTTTATTTCATTTACGAAATTAGTCCTCCTATTTCATTCCTAACCAGTTTTAGTCCTCTTTCTCTTTTTTATAAAAAAAAAATAATGGCATGTCTTTTTTTTTTTTAAAAATAGGTGGAACAATTATTAATACATGTAATTGGCCAATTGTGTAATCTTATATTTCATTTCATTTAAATTGATTTGGTAAACTTAAATTAATTAAAAATCAAACATTGAATAAAATAATATTCAATTAATGAAATTAATATTAAGAAAAGTCTAACTCAAGAGAACCCTAAAAATATATAGAAAGGAATTTTTGCCCCAAACGAAAAAATTGAAGGGGTAGGAGCTCCTCAATCTTTGCATTTTCAAAAAAAATATTGTTTCTTCAACGTTCTTCGATCCAAAAAACGAGATAGTATCAAGACTTTAAAAGATAGTATTTGATCTATTGGAACTAGGGGAGATACTTAAGACGGTTCATAATCAAGATATCCGATCTTTATCAAGTCTCAAACACAAGGGGAGTTTCGCATACAAAGGATAAGTATCTATTACTCTCTACTCTGAAACTTTTTATGATTATGTACAAAATTGTGTCATCAAAATACATAGTTTTGTCATCATCAAAAATGGGGAGATAGTTAGAACAAGATTTGGTTCTACAATATGTCTCTAAGTTTTGATGATAACAATGAGTATGTTTGTATGAACAATTTTATTATACTATAGTTTGTTATGTTGAGTACTTAACAAACAGGTCCTGATTCTGATGAAAAGGCGTGGCCAAAAACATCAGAAGCTACCAAGTTATGTTTCTGCGCTACACAAGTTATGATGAACAATAACAAAGCTTTAAAAGCATCTGAAGTCATTACTCTGACACAAAGCAAATCTTTTAAATATATATTGCATAAATATCTTGTTCACTTAAACATTAATTAAATAATTCAAATCCAATGGTTATAATTAAAAGTTCTCAGTTCTCATTATAGTCAAAGTTCTCATTTGATTCGTCATATATATATATATATATATATATATATATATATATATATATATATATATATATATATATATATATATATATATATATAGGGGACGACTCAAGTGAGAACACTTGGTTATTATGAGAAATGAGAACAATGAATCTAGACCATTAGATTTGATTTTAATGGACTGGATTGGTTTCTCTTTCCATGATCCATAATATTCATTTTAAATCAACACAGAAAGAGAAACTAATCCAGTCCATTAAAATCAAATCTAATGGTCGTGATTCATTGTTCTCATTTATCATAATAACCAAGTACTGTTCTCACTTGAGTCGTCCCCTTATATATATATATATATATATATATATATATATATATATATATATATATATATATATATATATATATATATATATATATATATATATATATATATATATAAAGGTTTTATTTACTCCAGGAGTAAGTTATTATAACTTACTCCACATCTAGACCATTTATTATTCTCAATTTAATGGTTAAAAATAATAAGTAATAGTTTTCTCTCTTCACATTTAATTACTTATTATTTTTAAACACTAGATTGAAAAGAATCAATGATCTAGATTTGGAGTAAGTTATAATAATAACTTACTCCTGGAATAAATATAACTCTCCTTTTATATATATATATATATATATATATATATATATATATATATATATATATATATATATATATATATATATATATATATATATATATATATATATATTATTGACAACTTTAAGTTGAAAGTTTATCGTCTCAACTCTATTACATTGATAAAAGAATAATACACATTTGAACTAAGGTAATATGATTGCGTAAGGATGAAGTTATATACTTTTTCAAAAAAGTCTATTGCTTATTGTGCAAACTAGAGCACATGACATGCGGTTGGCGTTAATTTTCAGTGGTGCTTCAACCAAACGCATCCGAGTAGAGAATGAATGATCATACAAGAAATAGTTGCTTCTTATATACTTGAAGAAAAAGTCTACTCAATGAAATTTAAGATACACAATGTGCTTTTGCATCATCATATTCATGTGTACGGAACAAGTTGAAGACATGGTGAAGCTTAGTGCTATTTTAACTAATTATAATTGTCATGAATGCGTTGACACATTAAAAGAATTTAGCGTACCAAAACGACAAGATAGTTTGGTTTTTCTTGCGACTTCGATTATACATCCGGTACCGATGCCGATAAGCAAGCAAGCACACGTGCAAATTCATGTTGGAATGAAGTAATTAAAAGTTTTAGAAAATTAAAATGCTAGCTAATTTAAATATTCAATTGAATTATTTTTGTAAACAAAAATTATAAATTATAAAGTCAAATGGGAGACTTGCATTGTATAAAGAAAGGAAAGAAATTTAAATTTTTATCTTTTCTATAATATTATTTTCTACAATATTAATGTATGTATACAATAAAAAAAACCTTTTCACATAGACGGACTTCTTATGTAGATGGACGCAAGAGGATATGGATATTGTGAAACTATGAGGATTGATGAACTCCCTTCTAAATTTTGGGCCTAAAGTGTAAATAGATGATTTTTTGGGTTAAGTAATAGGGAAGAACGATTCTCTCTTACTTTTCCAGCGAATTTGTGGGAGTAGAGGAAGACTTGTTCTTCCCCTATTATAGGGGGCGATTTCTTCGTTTTATTTTTCAATATAACTTACTCATGTAATGGTGAAGTGGATCGAATAGCAAACACAAGTTTGGGCCCGACGACTTAGGTCACATATGGGTAACTCACATTAACATTCACATGGTTTCTTCTATATCCTTTGAGTTGCTTCTTTCCGAACCCAATAAAGTTATCTATTTCAGGGGTCCCTCGAGCACGAAGCCTAGGAAGAGTGAAGTGATTAATTAAGATGCATAATGGTTTCAGTGAAGCCTCTAGTAACGAGTCCTTCAAACGGTGCTTGGGGAGAGTCCCCCGATCGTTGGTTTGGGCGAGTCTCTCAAGCGTTGTTTAGGGGGCTACTTTCTAAAGTGCTACTTAAGGGAGAGTCTCTCAAATATTGATTTGGTCAAGTTCCTTAAGTGTTGCTTGCAGACGAGTCCTTTAAGTGTTGTTTTGGGAGGCACATACAAATTTAATGCTTAGGCATGCTATTTTAACTTGTGAAGACGCAATTATTATGCATCGGTGATCATATGCATGTATGAATCTTGAGTTGTAGATGTCAAGGCAATGATAGCCTATGAGATCTCGGTGATTGATTTTATCAGAGTGGGAATTTGAACCCTTTCATATCATGCTCCATTCGGATTTTCTATACTTCTTAAGTGCATATTTCTTCTCATGCTCTTCCTTCGTCATTTTAAAGACGTGTATTAATTTCTTCCCCTTATACTTACCTTTTTCATAAATGGTGATTTTTAGAGATCTAGACAGAGAGAGGTAACGTAGTTGAGCCCTATACTGATAATGAGCGTATAAAGATGTGCGAGTATTGTATGAAAAAAACTAGGCGACCCGACGGGACCGTCAACTACAAGCATTTTGAAATATGGATGTTTGAAAGTGAAATTTATGATACAGGAAACACATGTTAATACTGATGTTCCAACATTAGAACATGATATCAAGACAGATGTTGTGGCATCGGCTCCTCATACAGAATAATCACATTAACCTGTCATTTATGCAGAAAGATAAATCACAGAATGACAACCAACACAAATCACAAGTTAAGACCAATGTCTCAACACAAACCATAATGTCAGGACAGATGTCCTGACATCATCTACTGACATAACACATATTTACCAAACAAAAAAACATGCATAATTCAATTGCAGAATGTTAAATAACATAGAGAATTGTTAACCCAGTTCAATGCAATAACACCTAATTTGGGGGCTACAAAGCCAGAAAGGAAATCCACTATTAGCAGCATTAGTTCAAAGCCTAAACAGCCATAGTTTACAACTTCTCTCCTAATCACTAACCTATGCAACTTCTACCTCAAAATTAACATCTAGATATGAGAAATGAGAAATGACATCTCACTTCCAATCACTGCAGTGACAAACAAACAATCCTAATCCTAGTCACTGTTTCAAAACAAGTCAACACCCTGGTGACAAAACTACTCATAAACTCATGATAAAAGAATACTACTATTCCTGAACAAAATACTTTGTTTTGCTTCAAAGTTTCAACTAAGAACAATACTTGATCTTGCTTAAAAGCTCCAATCAAGAACAATACTCAACTCTATGCTTAAAAGCTTAAAGATTGAGAAGAACAACTTGAAAAACAGTCAAGTAACAATCAGTCTATCACACTGTATCAAAAGATACGTGGGTGACTTGCACACACAGGAGACTCTCAATACTTCAGACCCAAGACTTCCCCTAATTTTACAATTGTGTAAAAGTTGTTTTCATTAGGTCTAGTTATTCTCTTTAATACTACTCAATAGTCCACGGGCTTCAAAATATTTACCAAATATTACTTGATCCACAAGCTAAGAGCTGTAATAAATCTGCAGAGAAATCTCTTTGAATCTTGGAACAAATCTTCAAGTTTCCTAAATTTCCCAATCATCCAATTTTAGAAACTTTAATTTTGTTAGAGATTTGATTCTCTAGTTCCAGATTAAGTCTACTTGACCTGCGAATATTATTGAGATATATCTGAAAGAAATATCACAAAATTAAATCAAATCTGTCAAGTTTTATAACAGCATGTACTGATGTTCTTGTTCAGCATGTTACAACATCTGTCAGAACATTTGTCTTCAATGTAAGCTCAAACTCTGTTGTATCAGTATGATAAAGATGTTACGACATCTTGTTCAACATCTATCATGAACCATGTTTTAGAAAAATTCTTCTCAACCCTAAAACCATGGAACTAACAGAAAAATATGAAAGTAGTTTAGATTTTAATAGTGATAGTGTCCTAAGGTCCTGCCTACACAGGCTCAACTAAAAGTGGCCTACGGTCCTGCCTACACAAGCACATGGCAGGATTTATTTTAAATAAAAAAGTCCTAGGCTTTTTTATATGTCTATTTAACTAAAAAAACCTAGTCTATGAGCCATCAAAAAAGTCTATCATGCCGGCCTATTTAACTCAACATAAATGACTTTATTATTCATATATTGTATTATGTACTTTTAATTAAAATACAAAAATAATACTTAGCTATCTTAAAGAACTTATGAAATTAAGTTGAAAAAATTTTATGAACAATGTCATAAGTCATTGTCGTAAGATGTTTTCATAAGTTCTTCCAAAAAAATAGTATCACAAAATTTATGCTACTAGATAAACTCAAATAAGTCAATAAAAACAAACATTTTGTCTCGTTGATATTTTAATTTGTTACTATATGTAACATTAGTTGAATTGCTTATATATAAATATTCAAATGAAATAGGCATTTAATGAAGGTGTGAGAAACACAAGAAAAAAGGGTTTGAATTGGGTTGCACCAAATATAATCTTTTTGCAACTCAAAACGCAAAGCTAACAAGTGAATAAAAATAAATGAATACAATTATTTTTATCCAGTTCACTGTTAGCGAAGTTACTCCAATCCACCCACCAAGGTGATTTACCTTATCAACATGGACTTAATCCATTATAATCCAACCGCTTACAGACAACCACAATAGGCTTCTGATCAACTTTGTTGACAACCCCAACAAGTTCAGCCAATCCTTATTGTAAAACCACAATGATTGTAGCCACTGTCTTCTTGAGAATTCTGACTATCACTTAGTCCCCCAAGGCATCTATCAACCACCGTTGATTACAAAGTTGTGTATATAAAGATGCTTCTAATAAGTTGATTACACAAGGTTTAAGTACAGCAACACAAAAGTGTTGAAATCAAGATATGAACAAAATCTCCTTGCTAAAAATACAAAATTATACAAAGAATATCTCTAACAGAGTTTTTGCAACGCTTTGGTGTAGTATTGTAGAATTGATGAGTTGCATTCAAATTCTTCCCATGGCTTCCTTTATAGAGAAGGATAGATCTGTTGGAGGATAGAATAGGAAATACAAATACATATGTAAAAGCTTGATCAGAGTTCAGAGTTATTATATTTCTTCATAGTTAACTTCTTAAGTCAGAGGCTTATGAGTATAAGTTGTCGAAGCTTGATCAGAGTTCAGAGTCACTTTCTCTCTTTAGTTAACTTTTTATGTCAAAGGCTTTTGATAAAATTTGTTGAAGATTATTTATAGTTCAGAGTTACTTTCTATCTTTAGATAACTTCTTGAGTCAGAGGTTTCTGATAAAAAATTTTAAAGCTTGATCACAGTGTCTTTAGAGCTTTGAGAACATTGATACTTCAGAGTTTAGAATTAGAGTCATTCTGGATAAGATCCTTTCACAATTTGACTTGATGCTTTCAGATGAAGATTTGATTGTAAACACATCCATTGCTTTAGAGTGCATTTAATTTCCAGAGTTCAGAGTCACACGCTCAGAGTCTAGCACTTTCACTAGTCCAAAGTCTAAGACTTGCTAGCCTAGAGTCCATAAATAATTATCAGATCATGCACACTTAACAAACTATTAGAGTACAAAATTGTTCTCCTTACATTGTTTTCTTGCGTAAAAACACTAAACGGGTGACTTTCTTGTAGGAACTAGGAGAGCCTTAATGAGATGGATTTCTGAGATACTCTGGGGATTTGGGTCATACTATCAGTGTAGTATGCCTAAGAAGATGTCTTTCTTAAACCTCATGCGGGAGCCCCTTTATATAACATTGACCGTCAATAGCCTCATTTAAGAGGGTTCTCTCATATTCCTCTCTATTATGGTGCAAATACAAAGTCCGCAGCCACCTTTAAATGGCTTTCAATGAGCCATCATGCAACGTTTGTGTTTAATGGTCTACTTCGTGACTTCTCCGGTTCCTTCCACTATAGGTCGCGTCCTTTCCCAAACTTCGTCATTGTCGTGTACTAGTGTCTACTTACTTGGAAGTACCTGGCCATCAGGAGAACTTCACATCCTATACTTTCGGTTATAGGACCCGATCGACCAATATTTCTCGGGATATGTACACATTGTATATTTGTTATCATCAATACTCAAGGATTAGTTGTAGAACCAAACTTTTCTAACACATCATCCTATATGGAAATGGTAGCGAAGGATCTCCCTTATGTGTAGACCTCTTCAGATATTTTTCAAAAGGTATTATGGTGCCATCCTAATGAAATGGTGATTTCATTGCCAAGAGATACATGGGCAAACACTCCAATTTTTCTATTGACTTTCCTAATGATTAGGTAATGACGAATCAAATTGTTGTTAGGCCTATGTTCTAGTTGATGGAAAACCATCTGTTAAGGGTTCTAATGTCAAAGCGTTAAATTCATGACGCCTATTTCTAAGGAGAGATGTTTATCGCAGTATTTAAGACCAAATTGAACATAACAAATGAAGACTTAGGTCTAAGAATCACTGAGGTCCAACACTGATGAACAGGAGGAGGTAGTGCGCTCTCTAAATAAGATTTGATATTCTTATTCAGAAAAGGATGAGGATGCCCTAAATATTGCTGAAAAGCTCACCCAAGTAAATGTGAGCTCAACAATTCAAAGGGCTCTTTCCAAGTGGTTGTTAGACATGAGGCAAAACCTCCTTTCTTGGGAAATAAGTAGAGGAATAAGGTTTTGTCACTTTCCATATGCTTTGAACAACCTCTATCAAGGTACCATCTAGCATTTGAGACATTAATGCACTCCTACGATAAAAACTTTGGTCTTAACTTTAGGTACCCATATCATACTGGTTCCTATATTCTTAGTTTCATAATCATTATTTTCATTTGTCTTCTATAATGGAGACATGATTATTTAATGAAGCAGATGAATTTTTTATTTGCATTCATAATATTTTAATAAAAGTATGAAGTCTAAGAACTTGCCCGCAGGGACCCCGAAAGTGCACTTGTCCGGGTTGATTCTCATGTTGAACTTTCAAACCGACTTGAACGTTTCTTCCAAGTTGGTAACATGATCTAGGTCCTCTAGGGTTTTGATAACCATGTCACCCACATATACTTCCGGGATTCTTCCTACCTGGAGTATGCATCCATGAAACTGAGTAATCAGAATCCTTATGAGCTGTCAATTAATCTATTAATATGTTGAGGGGGATATAGATCTTTTTGGAAAGCTTTATTGAGATCCATGAAATCCACACACATGCGTCATTTTCCTGTTTTCTTTTTTACCATCACTATGTTGGAAAGCCAAGTAGAATACTTGATCTCTCAAATGAACCCGACATTGAGCAACTTCCCTACCTCCGCGGCGATAGCTTGCTCCTTCTCGCCCCCAGTTTTGTGTTTTCTTTGTGCTACCGTCTTGTAAGTCGGATTGATAGATAGATGATGGCACATTACCTCAGGATCAATTATCGACGTGTCCAAAGGCTTCTACACAATTAGATCTACATTCTGTCTGAGCATTTGCACGATTCCCAGATCTTCATCAGGAGTAAGATTGGAGCCAATTTGCGTGGTCTGGAAGTTTTCTGCACCGATTTGCACCTTCTTTACCTCTCAAATTGGGGTGAGACTATCCGGCGTTGGATCCTCCCTGGGATCGAGGTCGATTAGATCAACATTCATCAAGTTGACTTCTTTAGGAAGATCTTCTCTGGTATTCTTTTTCAATCTCAAGCTATCTTTGTAACATTTGCGAGCCAAGCCTTGATCACCTTTGATCATGCCGACCTTCCCAATACTTAGTGGATATTGTTGGAGTAAGCCCTAATAGCCAATAAATATTGTCTTAATATTCTTTTGTATCGTTACCTTGATATATATTGTTTGTTAATATATATGTACTTATTAAACATTGTATTTATTATGTTATTTGTATATGGCATAATAAAGTCCTTAGAATAAGTCTATTAATAATCTATTAAGTGTGATTTAATCGTGAGACCTCATTAAACATAATGACGTTATTCTTAAAGTATTCGTAGTCAAGTTTTACTATCAAATAGGACAACAGTAATGCATAGAGACTGTTATGTGAGTAGACCGATGACTCTGTCTCACAAGTCATGAATATGAGATATCAAGTCTTCACGTAGGTATATATATTAGGAGTAATATTTATACTGGATTGATCCACCAAGAGAATACTACATAGTTTGTTATGTAAGTGTCATAAGTTATTCTTAGAGTGATAATGGTGTATACCATCCTTCGACCTGAAGCCTCTATGGACCCTAGATATGAAGTTGGGTACTTTATTGCCAGTCAACATTTTCTGTAACAGGATGACCATAAAGATGGTTGATGGGTACTTTACAAATCATGCTGAGGGACACATGAGTGACCTAGATGGGATTTTTCCCTCATATATATATATATATATATATATATATATATATATATATATATATATATATATATATATATTTGTGGACCCCTTGATATAGTATGACTGAAAAATGCATGGCCATGCTCAAATAAGTCGATATCAGATATTGGACTTATTTGTTGTTATCAAGTATACTCGGGGATCAAGGAATAAAATATTGGACTATAAAAGGATGAAACATTTTATGCTTTGTGTTCACTATAGATATAATGGTAAAAGGGTAATTGTATACATGATTATTATCACAGAAAGGTTATGTTAGATCACACGACATTCTCGTCACTTGGGTAGCAGTCATGTGTTGCCAGATACAACTCATTTTTTATAATATTAAATAGGTGATTGAATATTATTGCCAACGTTACTAGAACCTACAGGGTCACACTCAAAGAGTACTTATAGTGGAATGGATGATTAAATTAAATATGATTTAATTTAATTATGTGTTAATGCTATTTAAATTGTTTAATACATTAACACATATATAATTTATTTGATTGAATATGGTTTGATTAAATAAATGAGGATTGGCAGCTAGTTAAATTAAATATGATTTAATTTAAATTTGTTTTTATTTGATTAAAAGAGTTTGATTAAATATAAATAATATTTAGTTAATTAAATAGTTTAATTAAATTAGATTGGGCTTTTGGAAAAGTCTAAAATAAGAGCATTAGGGTATTAGAAGCTCTCTATAAATAGAGGAGCTTTTTCCCCTACCAAAGCTAATTGTCAATTTTCTCATAGCAACAACGGCTAGCACCACCTTCCACTTTACACTTGCGTGGACTATGTAGAAAGGCCAGTATCTTTCGTTGTTCGTGATCAAAAGATAAAGCACGCTTTAAGAGCTAATTCTTGAATCCTTATTGGTGTTTGTTTTGTGATTAATGATTTAATCAAGATCCATTCATCGTTTTAGATTCGTTCATCGTGATTATTCCGCTAAGAGGATAAAAATTTGAAACACCCCTCTTAAAATCCCAATACATATTTCGTAGTTAGATACAATGTGGACAAGGCGGTCTCCAAAGTGTTGAAGGCATGTCTTCCAATGATTATGTTGAACGTAGAGGCTGCATTCAACATGAGATACCTGACCTTCACCGACTTGGCATTGTGCCCACTACCGAACATGGTCGTCACGGGCATGTGGCCTAGCACTTGTACATGTTCGCCTATGAAACTGACGAGAGTTCCTTTGAAGGGCAAAATTTTGGATGTGTCCATGCCCATTCCTTTTAAAGCATCTTAGTACAGGACATCGGTCGAGCTTCCTAGGTCGATCAATGCACTCTTGACGCTCTAATCTTTGATATAGACCTTGATAACCATCAGGTTGTTTTCGTGAGCCAGCACCCCCTTGGAGTCGCATTTGGAAAAACTCACCATGGTTGAATTTACTTCTCCCATGTCGAAGACCTCATCTTGAGATACATTCATCACTAATAGTTCGTAACACTTCCGAGCCGAGCTGGTTTGACCTCCCCTCGCAAATCCTCCGGCAATGGTATTTAGAGTATGTCGGGACATACGGGTTTCATGCATTTCCTCAGAACCCTTGTCCTTCTTAGCATCAAACTTCTCCAACCCGAGCTCTTTACGAGTCGGGCTTCTCTTCCTTATAAACGGTGATCCGTCCTCTGTGAATTAAGGGGAGTGAAAGATTCCCTATTGTCATCATGAAACCTCTAACCCGATGCTGATAGGCTATGTCGATGTGGCTGGAATCGCGGCCTCTCCTTCTGGGGGTACTCCTCTCCGGCTTGCTATGAGGTTTTTCTCAAGCGTCTCGATGTCGTTTTTCCATGTTGCTCTCCTCTCCTTTGACATAGAAATCAGTGCAGCTCATTACTTCTTCCATGTAGGAAACCGGCTTCTGAGCTAACGATTTGTTAAAGTGGCTATCCCGGAGACGGTTCTGGAAAGCTCCGACAAACATTTCTTTGTTCGGATGGAATACCTTGATGGTCTCCTTACTGAAACATGATATATACTCTCTAAGGGATTCGGAAGGCCCCTGGCGCACATTGAAAAGGCTGGTAGTGGACACCTTCTTATGCTTGCTAGCTGAAAAGTGTTAAACCATTTTCCTAGCCAAGCCAGAGTACCCTAGGATGGAAGCCCTTGGCGGACTCATATTCCAATGTAATGCCACATCTTTGAAGGTTCCGGCCATTAGTTTGCATTTCAAAGAGTCCTAAGCACCGACTATAGTCGTCTGATTATTGATAACAATGATATGCTCCTTGTAACGACCCGATTTTATCTTCTTTATGTTTACCAGTGATTTCTGACAAACAACCGCTAGTCCTCCAAAGTGTTTAAACAATCTGGTTACTCCCAGGATCGACTAGATTGATCCTAGGACATTGTCGAATAGTGTTTTAGTGATTTGATTCATATTCAATAATTTCTATAGTTTGCAAAAATATACAACTTGCTAATGTAAATTGCAATGAGTAAACAACTTTAAAACGAAATAAAGTAAATGTATAAACAAAGAAATTTTAAGTATAACTTTGCATTGAACAAATAACATAAAGTATGAAAATATGATGTTTTTCACACATACATTGTTTCAGCAAAGACTCTTTTCTCTCGCGCCGGTACTTCGAGTGTATTTTGTGAATTTTTGAATATTGATTCGAACATGCCAAACTAAACAATAGTACTTCTATTTATACTACTTCGACCCTAATGGTCATTACATAGATGTCTGCCACGTTTGACGTTTCAAACGTTTACTATCCTTCAGATGTCTCCACGCGTCTACTGGACGAAACCGCTTCCTTTTGAAATTCAAATCTTCCCGCTCTGCCGTTTTGACCATACTAGCGCCTATGTCGAAGGATACTTGTCATCTTGCTAATCATTACTCTTGATCAAATAACATCTCTTTTAAAGAGAAAATCTTTAAATAGCTCCATGAGAACTAATTATTTCTCATGATCCAACCATTCAAGATATCACAAACCCTTAATAGAAATCTTCAGCTAACAAATTGCCCCCAATAAATGGCTATTTCGAATTCAAGGAGAGATAGACATTTCTTGTTATTCTAGTTTTCGATCACTTCCTGATTCTACAGTAATAACTGTCATTCAATCGCGGTTTGCTTTCTCAAAACGTCTCATCGAGACGTGCGTGCAGTTATAACTCATCATAACTTCCCACTCCCGAGGAAACTTCAACAGTAAAATTACAGCTGTCTTTAAAAATAGTTGGCACGTAACCCAACACTTCTGAAATTTATAACCTACTCTTCACAAGCTAACTTTATAAAAGCCCATTATTATCTCACAACTTTTCTTTTCACGCTACTTCATCCTCAACCTTCTCTCTTCACGATTTTTTCACTTCTTTTCCAAAAACCCTTTTTAGAACACAAATCCTAAAAAATCACAATGCCTTCTGATAAACAAGCCAAGAAATCAAAGCAAACTACAGATATAGGTTCCTCCAAAAGCTCCGATCTTCATCCTACTCCAACAAGCAGAATCGTGGCTACTAGAAATCGGGAGAACATTTCACCCCCAAAACTTACAAAAGAACAAAGGATTATCATGGCTTCTCAGGTAATGATTCCATCTCTTCTTTCTGAAAGCAAACTAGGGTTTTTAGGACCGTTAGCCCTAGAAGGTCACCTAGAAAAATGCGTAAAGTTTTTCCCTTGTCACTTTGACACAAAACCTATAGTGAACAAAACCAATTCGTCTAAGAAAAAGGATTCAACTCAGCAATCTGCTGATTCTAACAAAGGGATGAGAGAGGATTTCCGACTGGACTATATAATAGACAATTTTAGGCCATTCTACTCTTGCCCAACTTTGGATAAATCATACTTATCTTGGTTAGATAGAGTTGAAACCCAGAAAGCTCCACTATGGAAAGAACTAGGTATTTTTGACCTAATTCAAATGTCAAGGCTAGGGTTTAGTTACTGTCAACCCTTGTTGTTGTCTAGCTTGTACTTTTGGGACACTACATATAACACTTTCCAGCTTCCATGCGGAATGATAACTCCCACACTTTTCGACATAGCTGCCATCTCTGGACTCCCTCTAACAGGAGAAACCTTTGATCCTTATCAGAATAGTGAAGACTTAATCGGATTTACTGTTAAGAATGCTGCTTTCAGTTCTTATATCAATTTATACCATGCCCAGGAAGAAACTGTTTCAGATGTAGAACATATAGCATTCTTAGATCTATGGTTATCCAAATTCGTCTTTTGTTGTAAATCCTTGCAAGTTGCACGTAGGTTCTTAACACTTGCTAACCAATTAAATGCTGGTCGAAAAATATGCTTAAGTGAACTCCTTTTAGCAGCTTTACACGAGAGTCTAGGATCTGCCAGTGAAAAATTAAAAAACTATAAACCTAGCACTAACTTGCTCCTATCCGACCCTTATTGGCTCCTTCAAGTCTGGCTTAATGCTACCTTTGAACCTTCTATGTCAACGCATGGATCCGTTGATGAAAATAGTCCAGATATCAAAGATAGGAAGATCGAAGGTACCAGACTCCTCAGGTTGACTCCTGCTGATGAAGTTACAAATTTGCAAGCTTCTCTTACCCGCTTTACTCTAATGTTCTCATCATGTCACAATTTCACCCCTTTGATGGCTCCCTTCGCTAGTCGAACTCACGGTCCAACTTGGTTTACTTCCTCCCTTGAAGATGCTGTGAAAGAAAAGAACACCACCGTTGAAGACACATGGCGCGCATTTCTGCTTCCTCGATTGCTGGTTTTCAAACTTCTACCAGTAAAAAGCCAAGTATGCTTGTTGGCTTACCAACCTAATTTTGTTTCCAGACAATTTGGATTATGCCAACTCATCCCTGTTTCACTCTTTCAACGGAAGCAAGAGTTATGTGTTGCGAATATCACTTAGACGGCTCGAGATATTGAAACACGCCAAAAACGCTATGCAAACTTTGCTGAATTTCAATTGATAGCGTATCAACCAGCATTCTATTCTACAATAGGGTTCGACCAATGGTGGACGAACTTCTATACTCTAAATATGTACACCACTGAGGAAATCGATGCCAATCTGACAAAAGCTTTTTCGTCTTTGCAGGATCAGTCTTACAAAGGTAAACTCACACATTGCGAAGAAATCCAAGCATTCCAAAAGTACTTTGAAATTGTCTAGAAGCCTACTGATATTCTTCGAACAGTTTATGATGCAGCTCCAGTTCTCAAAGAAAAGTTCGAACAATAAATTTCTAAAAGAAAAACTCTCAAAGCTGTAAAACCTGAGTATAGATAAGACTTAGCTTTTGAGTTCGAACCCCCTTGACTCCCACGATTACCAAGTGCAGATTTTGCTTTATCATTTTTCCCCCTTACCCAAATTGGTTTGTATGTGGGGATCTCTTTAAAGAACTAACAAATGACCGACAAAAACCTGCTAAAAGAGTAGTAGCAACCAAACATACCTTAGACAGTTTCAAAGGCTTTCTCCACTTCGACTTGGATGCAGTGAGGATTACCTCACCAATGGGTCAAGGAGTGGAATGTTTGGATTTCTAGGTTTTACAACCTTTTAAACTACTAATATTTAATAAAGTGCATATTTCGACCAACTATTTTCTTTTCAGCCATCGAAAGGAACGCATCACGAAAAGACAAACCTGCAGCTAAAATTGCCTCTGGCATGACCACTTCCTCAAGTCAAGGAATTTCAACTGACGAGGTTGCTCCCAAAATAACGAAACAAGCAAAGGTATCTAATGATATACTCTTTTATTCCTTTCCTTTTTCTAAAAGCCTTTGTCTTTTCCTTTTTTAGGGTAGTGGGAAACCTCCCGTGACGCCAAACAAAAGGAAGAAATCCAGTGGTGATGCCGCCGTCGAAGAACAAGAAGAAATTGCTTCTCCCAAGAAAAAAGGGAAGAAACAGAAGAAACACAAGGCAACGGTCTCCTCTTATCAAGCCACGAACGCTGCTAGTGTCCAACTGAAAATCGTTCCTCCATCTCCCAAAGAAAGCCAGCCTCGGCCTTCTGGAAACTTAGTTCTAGAGTACATTGAAAGCAACGCTTCTGAGCCTGATACCCAACCGGTATTCATTTCTTACTATTTTCTTTTCATCAACAAAGAAAATAATTCTTTCTTTTATTCTTATATTCTGTCGTTCAGGAAACAACTGTAATCCCTACTGCCAACAATCAAGGTGCCCCCTCACATGAAGGCAATCAATCTCCACCCCAAAGTAATGTTGCCCATAACAAAGGATCTTCGACTGGAGCGCCGCTATTTGAACGAATTGACGCTCAACAAGAACCAGAGATATATTCTCCTGTCGAAGACATGGAAACGGATGCGGCATACGGTCAAGAGGCCAACTCAGGAGATGAGGACTCTGAAGAAACTTCTAACAATCTTCCTCTTCATGCCAATTTACCCAGAAATTATGATGATGATCAATCCACTGGGGACGCTGAACATACTTCCAAGCAGAATGAAAGAACGATTGAGAAAGAGGTGGCTCCTGAAGTGAATCAGGATTCTCTTGATGAAACCGCTGCTACCAACATTACACAAACCAATCCCACTCAAACTGCTGCAACCCATAATTCGACTTTGTCACTTACTGAAGAGGAATTGATCACTATGAAGCATAAAGATCCTCTTGAATACGTGAGGCTGATGATGGCTCAGAGGGAGTCCTCTTCTAAAAAGAGTATGTATGGGGCTTCGACTCCTTCTGGCACTAGCGCATCTGAAACATTCTATGATGATCTCCTGAAGCAAGTGAAAGAGTCCATTTTTGAAGTTGACTTCTTTGAGAAACTGAAGATCGAAGTGAGTGCTAGTTCGAGCATTAAGAAACTGATAGGTAAGATCAATATCACTGCTTGTCCTAGTGATGTAGGTGAAACCCACATCGATATCCCAAACCTGATTAATCAGGTCCAAGCAGAACGAAACAGAGAAGTGGACGCTACTGTGCAAATCAAGTCAATCGAACGCGCCAAATCTACTGAATTCGACGAAGCGCGTGTAGCCTATGAAGCCTCCAAGAAATTGCTCACTGACCAGTAATTAGCACAAACCAACTTCAACAAATATGCCTCTTCGATTAAACTTTGGGAGTCTCAAATCGACGAGCTGAAGGAGAAAATTTCCAAAGCAAAGACAGAACAAGCTGTTATTCAAGGCTTGGATAGCACAGAAGTGGATAAGTTGGAAAAACAAAGCGTCAAACATATTGAGAAAGCTACTGCCATGGACGCACAGGTTGCTCAATTGAAGGAAATCCAAGAGGGTGCTAAATACAAAATGGGTTTGGCGAAGATCAAATACCAACGCATGAAGGCCTCCGTTCCCTTTTAGTCTATTCAGTTTTTATTATTAGTATTTCTGCTTGTAATCTCCTTTTTAGACAAAACTTGTAATTTTTGCAACTTTGAATATCTCAATCTAATTATTACTTTAGCTTTAATAATTGCCTCTATATTATGACTATTCATGCCATTAGGTTCCCTATGGTCATTAAGCTTCGATTAGACTTTTGGGTATCCCAAGCAAGTAACCGTCAATCAATCATGACGCAGTTTCCCAAATGTCTATTCAGTTCTGAAGTGTGCTGAACGTGTGATGATTTAGTTTCTACTTCCAAGGCACAAACACGGTGGACTATACAACTTCCCTCTGGGATATAACACCAGGCCCACCACTACTGCTTTTGCGTAATCACCCTAACATGGGTTACTTCTATAAAATCCTCTTAATCTTTCTGCTTTGTTTCTCCAAATCAAACGATAGCCTCCTCTCTCTCAAAACAAACTCTTTTGTTTTCTTCACCATGTCTTCCCTTAGCAGAGAAAACATTGCCCCCAATTCCAACAAGGCTTCAAGTCCCGCTATCAAGGCTTCGTATTCTGCCTCATTGTTAGAGCATGAAGGTCTTTCAATTCTATACTTAAGTTTTGTTAGAATTCCATCAGGAGAAATCAGTAGAATCCCAACTCCACTGCCTTCTCTATGGGTGGAACCGTCGAAAAATAATCTCCAAAGCTTCAACTCAACAAGGAGTTGAGGAGTCTCAACCACTGCGTGATCTACTATAAAATCTGACACTATTTGCCCCTTCATAGCTTTCAAAGGCATGAAGGCTAAATAGTACTCAGTTAGGACAAGAGCCCATTTGCCAATTCGACTGTGCATTATTGGCTTAGATAACATGTACTTGATAACATCAAAATGAGAGGAGACATATAAATCTATTGGCTTTATATAATATTTCAGTTTAGTACATGAAAAATGCATACACAGGCACAACTTCTCTATCAAAGTGTATCTAGTTTCTGCATCATTTAATACCCTACTAGGTAATATATGGCCCTCTCGATGTCATTTTCATCTTCTTGCGCTAACATACTACCTATAGAAGTTTCTGAAGCTGATATATACAGTCTCATAAGCTTCTTTCCACTTGGTGGTGACAAGATAGGTGGATTCGTCAAATACTGCTTTATCTTTTCGAATGCCTCTTGATGTTCACTTGTCCACTCAAAATTTTCATGCTTCAGACGCAAAAGAGGAGAGAAGGCTTGAATTCGACCACTTAAATTTGAAATGAATTTCCTCAGGAAATTTATCTTCCCTAATAAAGATTTCAACTCTTTCTTATTTGATGGTGCTTTGGTCTCCATGATAGCCTTCGTTTTATTCTGATTAATCTCTATCCCCTTTTTGTGGACCACAAAGCCCAGAAAATCTTCAGCCTGCACACAAAATGCACATTTAAGAGGGTTCATCTTCAAGCCATGTTTCCTCATTCTTTCGAATGATTGGTGTAACACCCTTCTAAACCCCGCGGCAATTTTTAAACAATTATATCAGAGTAAAACAAAAACACAAGAGTGCTACAATTATATAAAATAAATAAACCAATCATGGTCAAGTCATGCCTCATTAGGAAACGGTTCACTAAATCGTAATTATGTTTATCACACCGGAATAAGAAACATTATCAAATACATCCAATGGAATTATAATCCAACACCAAATAAAGTAGATAAATTTCATAAAAACTCTACAACTATCGTTCCCGAGTGTTACAGATCAGAGCATGACCGACACGACCCAACATAAACGGATAAACTCTATGAGTCATCCTCACCAAGCACTAATGCCGCTACTCCTCAATCTGAAAATGACAACATGTAAGGGTGAGTCTCATTCTCAATTAGTAAATATTATGCAATTCATAAGCAACAAGCATCATAATATACCGTTCACCCAATTATACATATTCAGATTCCCATCTATTATTCATTAATTCATACAATAATAGATTACAACACCTACTGCGGAAATCCATACAATCATATTATGACAAAATGCATATGACACAACTGACACTATCCATGTGGTACCAATAAACCGTGGAATCAATCCACCTAACCGATCTACGCCTCATCGAGATACGGCCCACCGACACAATTTCTACACAATGGGAAATATGTCCACCAACGATCCAAACATCATCGGGATCCAACATCAATGCATATGAATGAATGAAACACATATAATATACTTAAAACACACTGAATCACGATGAACAACTCATCTCAACACCACTTCACCGAATAAGTATGTACATGTTTTCAACATCATTCAAATAGTCATGCATCCATCACAATCATAATAACAAATCACAACCAATTCATCATCACATCAAACACATTGTCATACCTATCTCATATGCACACAATGTTCAATTCTCATCAAGTAATTAAATCGAGTTTTTAAAGAAATAAAGTCGGATAATACCAATATTCATCAATCATAATATAAAACATTTAATTACTTGCACAACGCCCAAAACGGCACTAAGAAATGATTCACGGATCAAAAGATACGTTATTTTGAAGTTTGGAAAAATTCACACACAGCAAGGTTCGCTCAGCGGAGCAAGGCAGAAGCGAAATCCTTCAGACCCCCGCTCAGTGGACCTCAAGCGATTTCAAACAGAAGCGAACTACGTTGGGACCTCCGCTCAGCGGACACCCCTCCGCTCAGCGGACCTGCGATTTCAGCAAACCCCAAGTCTGCGACAGACCCTGCGATTTCACTCCCTTTTCACCCAAAAACGATTCCAGACATCACATACAGACATATAATCATCATACATTCAATTATACACCATAAAACATCATCCAAACTCATTATTAACCAAATAGTTCACACAATTATCATCAATTCAATCCAATTTTAACACCCTAACCTAACAATCCCAATATCTAATTGAACCAAACCATACATCAATCTACCTATCACCTAAGACCACATAAGAGATACTAAAAGGAAGAGTCCCCCCTTACCTCGATGAATTTCTTGAATGCTCTCCTTCCGGTTTCACGTTCTTGTCTCTTCCTCTTCTCTTGCTCTTTTCACGTGTTCTTCCTTTTTCCTCAAATGGTTCCTTTTTCTTATTTTATGAAAAATAAAATAAAATAAATTAACCACAACTTAGTAAAAGGCCTAACTAATTAACACCCCTCTTTTACTATCACCACACCATAAGCCCAATAGCTCTTACTCCATCATTTTCCAATTAAATCCAATTTAAATTCTAAAATTCCAATTATTTAATTTAAATCCGAATTAAATTAATAAACTGAAATTATGGGTGTTACAACTCTCCCCCACTAAAAGAGTTTTCGTCCTCGAAAACATACCTTAGACGAAAAGTTCCGGGTAAGAGTCCTTCATCTGGCTCTCTAACTCTCATGTGACATTTCCACTGGCTAGTCCTCCCCAAACCACTTTCACCGTTGCTATATCTTTACCTCGCAACTGCTTCACTTTACGATCTTCAATCCTCATAGGTAACGTCTCTACAGTCAGATTATCTCGCACCTGTATATCATCTACTTGAATCTCATGAGACGGATCCGCAATGTATTTCCTCAACTGGGATACATGGAACACACCATGCAAATTAGCGAGTGCAGGCGGTAAAGCAACCTGATAAGCAACCTTTCCAATCTTCTTAGTAATCTGAAATGGACCAATGAAACACGGAGTTAACTTCTTCGACTTCAAGGCTCTCCCAATGCCAGTCATCGGAGTAACCCGCATGAATACATGATCTCCTTCCTTAAATTCAATATCCTTTCTTCTTTTGTCATGGTAACTCTTCTGATGACTCTGAGAAGCTCTCATCTTCTCCTGAATCATCTTGATCTTTTCTGTAGTTTGTTGCATAATCTCCAGTCCAACAACCGTATTTTCTCCAGATTCGTACCAACACAACAACGTTCTACATCTCCTACCATACAGTGCTTCAAACGGAGCCATACCAATACTCGAATGATAACTATTGTTGTAGGTAAACTCAACCAAAGGTAAATAACTATCCCAAGCACCACCTTTCTCTAATACACAAGCTCGTAGCAAATCCTCTAACGATTGAATCGTTCTCTCCGTCTGACCATCTGTCTGCGGATGACAAGCAGAACTCAACCTCAACTTAGTACCTAAGGCTTCCTGCAATCCTGTCCAGAACTTAGAAGTAAATCTCGGATCTCTATCCGACACAATACTAGCCGGAACACCATGCAAACTCACTATCTTCTCAACATACAACTGAGCCAACTTCTCCATCGGATAATCCATTCTTATTGGAATAAAGTGAGCAGATTTCGTCAACCGGTCTACAATAACCCAGATAGAATCACAATTCCTACTCGTTCTAGGTAAACCAGATACAAAGTCCATAGAAATTCCATCCCACTTCCAATCCGGAACAAACAACGGTTCCATCAATCCAGACGGTTTCTGATGCTCAATTTTCGACTTCTGACAAATTAAGCAAGCATAAACAAACTCAGCAATTTCCTTCTTCATTCTAGGCCACCAAAATAACTTCTTCAAATCATGATACATCTTGGTAGCACCAGGATGAATGCTCAATCCACTCTGGTGTCCTTCTTCCAGAATACTCTTTCTGATCTCAGCAACATCGGGTACACACACTCGGTCTCCAAACCTTATGACACCATTCTCGTCGATTCGGAATTCACCTCCTCGACCTTGGTTAATCAATGTCAACTTATCTACCAAGCCAACGTCAGATTTCTGTCCGTTTCTAATTTCTTCAAGGATACTATTAGTTAACTTTAACATCCCCAACTTAATGCTATTAGAAGTACTTTCGCATACTAAACTCAAATATCGGAATTGTTCAATTAAATCCAATTCTCGCACCATTAGCATAGACATATGCAATGACTTCCTGCTCAATGCATCAGCAACAACATTTGCTTTACCAGGATGGTAGTTCAAACCAAAATCATAGTCCTTCAAAATTTCTAATCATCTTCTCTGTCTCATGTTGAGCTCTTTCTGATCGAAGAGATACTTCAGACTCTTATGATCGCTGAATACCTCAAATCGAGAACCATAGAGATAATGTCTCCACAACTTCAACACAAACACCACAGCCGCCAATTCCAAATCATGAGTCGGATAATTCCTTTCATGAATTTTCAGCTGTCTTGAAGCATAGGCCACTACCTGCTTATCTTGCATCAAAACACCACCTAAACCCATCAGTGAAGCATCACAGTACACATTAAAAGACTTCGCTGGATTAGGCAAAATTAAGATCGGAGCACTTGTCAATCTTTTCTTCAATTCTTGAAAACCTTTTTCACATTCTGAATCCCATACAAATACTTGTCCTTTTCTTGTTAACTTAGTCATTGGTAATGCCAACTTCGAAAATCCCTCAATGAGTCATCCTCACCAAGCACTAATGTCGCTACTCCTCAATCTGAAAATGACAACATGTAAGGGTGAGTCTCATTCTCAATTAGTAAATATTATGCAATTCATAAGCAACAAGCATCATAATATACCGTTCACCCAATTATACATATTCAGATTCCCATCTATTATTCATTAATTCACACAATAATAGATTACAACACCTACTGCAGAAATCCATACAATCATATTATGACAAAATGCATATGACACAACTGACACTATGCATGTGGTACCAATAAACCGTGGAATCAATCCACCTAACCGATCTACGCCTCATCGAGATACGGCCCACCGACACAATTTCCACACAATGGGAAATATGTCCACCAACGATCCAAACATCACCGGGATCCAACATCAATGCATATGAATGAATGAAACACATATAACATACTTAAAACACACCGAATCACGATGAACAACTCATCTCAACACCACTTCACCGAATAAGTATGTACATGTTTTCAACATCATTCAAATTGTCATGCATCCATCACAATCATAATAACAAATCACAACCAATTCATCATCACATCAAACACATTGTCATACCTATCTCATATGCACACAATGTTCAATTCTCATCAAGTAATTAAATCGAGTTTTTAAAGAAATAAAGTCGGATAATACCAATATTCATCATTCATCATATAAAACATTTAATTACTTGCACAACGCCCAAAACGGCACTAAGAAATGATTCACGGATCAAAAGATACGTTATTTTGAAGTTTGGAAAAATTCACACACAGCAAGGTTCGCTCAGCGGAGCAAGGCAGAAGCGAAATCCTCCAGACCCCCGCTCAGTGGACCTCAAGCGACGTCAAACAGTAGCGAACTACGTTGGGACCTCCGCTCAGCGGACCTGCGATTTCAGCAAACCCAAGTCTGCGACAGACCCTGCGATTTCACTCCCTTTTCACCCAAAAACGATTCCAGACATCACATACAGACATATAATCATTATACATTCAATTATACACCATAAAACATCATCCAAACTCATTATTAACCAAATAGTTCACACAATTATCATCAATTCAATCCAATTTTAACACCCTAACCTAACAATCCCAATATCTAATTGAACCAAACCATACATCAATCTACCTATCACCTAAGACCACATAAGAGATACTAAAAGGAAGAGTCCCCCCTTACCTCGATGAATTTCTTGAATGCTCTCCTTCTGGTTTCACGTTCTTGTCTCTTCCTCTTCTCTTGCTCTTTTCACGTGTTCTTCCTTTTTCCCCAAATGGTTCCTTTTTCTTATTTTATGAAAAATAAAATAAAATAAATTAACCACAACTTAGTAAAAGGCCTAACTAATTAGCACCCCTCTTTTACTATCACCACACCATAAGCCCAATAGCTCTTACTCCATCATTTTCCAATTAAATCCAATTTAAATTCTAAAATTCCAATTATTTAATTTAAATCCAAATTAAATTAATAAACTGAAATTATGGGTGTTACAATTGGCTCGGATGGATTAGATGATCTTCATCTGATATAGACTTTATGACTATGTCATCTATATAAAACTGCATGAAGGTTTTGATGTAATCATGAAAAATAGAATTCATTGCCCGTTGGTATGTTGCCCTAGCATTTTTAAGACCAAAAGGCATAACAATCCATTCGTAAGTGTCTATTGCTCCTGGGCAACGAAAGGCTATTTTGGAAACATCCTCTTCTACAATGAAAATTTGGTTATACCCGGAATAACCATCAAGCATGCTAAGATACTCATATCATGCAGCTGAGTCAACCAACATTTCTGCCATGGGCATTGGGTATTCATCTTTAGGAGTTGCTGCATTTAGATCGCGAAAATCTATGCAAACTCTTAAAGAACCATTTTCTTAATAACTGGAACTATGTTTGCAATCAATTCAACATACCTGGTGGTCCGAATGAAATTGCAGCGAAGGAGTCTTTCGACCTCCTTTTTAATCTTCGAAAGGATCTCTGGAGCGAATCTCCTTGGTGTCTTCTTGATGGGCTTCTTGCCATCCTTAATAGGCAGTTTTAAATCGACCAGATCTCTCTTTAAACCGGGCATCTCATCATAGTCCCATGCAAAACAATCTTTATTTTGTTTTAACAACTCTACTAACATGTTTTTCATCTTGGGGTCCAGTTTAGCGCTGATGTATGTAGCTCTCTTTGTGGTTCCGTCTCCGAGATCAATCTCTTCTAGTGGGTCCTGTGCTAACATCTTTGCACTTGATGATCCTGGATCTTTCTCGAATCCCAAAGGCTCATCATCATAGATAGCATCTAGCCTTTGGTCTATTGTTTCTTCGTGTACTTGTTCCTCAGGAGGCTTAAGTACAATGTTCGCCTCCTGTCCTGTATCAATAAATTCCATGCTTTTGGCCCCAACAGCCATATCCATAATTTTGGCTTTGAGAGCCGCTATTCTTTTGTTCTCAGCCATGTAGGCCGAAATATTTTCAAAGAATGAGGTTTCAGACATAATCAACGTCTTCGTTCCAGCCCGAGGGTCGTATCCTTGATGATTCTTCTTCTTCAGGATCTCCCATGATCTCACGATTCCATTGGAAACCGTTTGGTTGGAGAGTCAGAAAGTATAAAGAATTCTTATTTGGAGAATAAGCATCCTCAGCCGGAGCACATGGGCTTATATTTCCCAGATTCCTGTCGAAATTCGCCTTATCTACCCGGTTTACTTCATTCATGAAGTAACTCTGATCAGCTTCTATATTTTCCACTATGCCATCTTTTCTCCAAATAGATACCCTCTGCTGCATCGTCGAAGGTACCGCCCCAACGCCATGAATACATTCTCTTCCAAGGAGTAGATTGTAGTTAGCTTTCGCCGGTACCACCATGAACATGGTAGGCCTCGTGATTGATCCCACAGTTAAATCTACTTGGATGACTCCTAGAGTATGTCCTATTTTTCCTTCATAGTTTGACAAAATCATGTTATGAGGCTTTACATCTGTATCAAACATTCCCAACTTTTTCAGCATGAACTAAGGCATGAGATTCACCGCTGCTCCTCCGTCTACCAGGACTTTGTTCACAGCAACCTGTTCAACTTTGACCCTAATATAGAGAGGCTTAAGGTGATTTCGCATACCTTGATGTGGTCACTCGAACTGGGCATTATTCTCTTCGACAACGCCGCTATTGAGAACATAGTAACACACGGGTTTGTGTTTTGCCATTTCTGCTGCATCGACCTCATCATCTTCATCAACCTCTGTTTCCTGGTTGTACTCGTGGGGTAATACTGAGACCACATTGCAAGAATTCATGTGTAGAGACGAAACTCCATCAGAGTAGAAATGATCTATAGGTATATCATCTTCTCTCCTTTATTCTTCTTCAGCTTTATTATAATCCATCTTTCCCCCAGCGGGGAAAAGTCTTCTTCCCACAGGAGGTTTGGTTGAATGAATTTCGTTTAGGAGGGTCCCTATATTGCTGGATTCTCCCATTTCAATCAAAATTGTCTCCTTTCTTGCCTTTTTCATCCTCTGGTGCCTCCTCCACTGGGACCTTGACATGGGGTTCTTACCCTTATAGTTCCCTAATCTAATGGCTTCTCTTTCTGAGGCTTGAAACTTCTTTCTATAAGCCCAGGATGTTCTCCCTCCATTGTCGAAGTTCCTCCACTTTTCTTTCTTTGGTCCCGCTTGAACCTATTTGTGCTCTGAGACCTCTGATGGTACTCTGAAGGTAACTCTTCTTGCTTTTGGATGTGGGCTATCCTGTCTTCTTGGGATTCCCCTTTTTTCGAAAATGTAAAGGTATGGATTTCCCCTGCGATTATCCCAATTCTGATTGGAAGGAATTCTTTCGAAGGATTCAGACAATCTTCGATGGCAAACCGCCCCACATCTGGGGCATATCAAGCATTCAATTTCGTTTTTGTGGCAACGAACAAGAAAACCTAATAGGCTTTCTCTAGGCCTGGGATATACTCCCAACAATTCACCTTCTTTCCTCCAGTTCCTATGTGTTTTATCATGTTGCCAACTTTCATAATTTTGTGCTACCCTCGGATTTACTTGTATACTGCACCTTAAGCATAACAGCATCTCAAAACTTTATTTGTGACACCTCCAGAGGTACTCCTTCAGTGTTTCATCACGTTTGGCCTGGTGAGAGTGCACTCCTTCTTTTTTCAAACAGCTTTCAACCTCTTCCATTTCTGGGGTTGAATGGTCCAGATTGACCATGTTGACGTCCAAATTAGCGCTCTGGGTAATTGATATTTCTTCAAATTTCTTTCTTAGGCCTTCAGTGGCCACAATTTTTTCTCCCGCAAGACCTTCAGTAGTCTTTGGTTCGACTGACAATTCAAGAGTAACGTTCTCCTTCAGGTCATCAGTAACCTGCTCTCCATTTTGGACATCTCTTCCTTCTACCATGACCCCTCTTGCTTCGACCTCGACCATGTGCACGATATTGATTTCACCTTCAGTAGTCTATCTGCATCTGGTTTTTTCCTTTGTCTGCGAATTTTAGACGTCCTTCCTTGATCGCATTCTGGATAGGATCCCTGAAAAGGAAACATTGTGAGGTTTTGTGGCCCAAAAAATTGTGGTATTTACAGTAGCCTCTCTTCTTTCGTTGCTCTAATGGAGGAATCTTAATATTAGGAGGCAAAACCATTTGGCCATCTTTCACAAGCAAATCAAATATTTCATCAAATTTAGTTACATCGAACGTGTATGTTTTCTTAGGGAACTTATCATTCTTTTCAACTTCGACAGAATTTTTTCTGTTCGATGGTGTGATCATCTTGCAGGTATAAGGGCCTGCCTCTTTTAATTCGGCTAGATCTACTTCGCAGTCTTCGAATCCATACTGTTCCTTGAAGGTTTATGGTTCTCCTTCGTCTACTTCGACGTAGGTGACCCTTTCTTTCTTGTAACTTTTATTTGCTCTAGCCTTTTCTGCTTTTAATCTTTCAACCTAGCGAACCCTATCAGCCAATTGGGCCATATCTCGTAGATATTGAGTGTCTAATTTCTTCCTAATGGAGTAATCTAGACCTCCAGTGGCCATTTCGACTAATTCGTGTTCAGGTACCACTGTAAAACATCTAGCTTTCAGCAAATGGAACCTGTTTAAATAATCATCTATAGGTTCAGTAAACTTCCTCTTAATACTAGCCAATTCTTTGAGACTTATCTTGGTCTGACCCATATAGAATTGTTCATGGAACAACCTTTCTAACTGAGACCAAGTATCTATGGAGTTTGGTGGTAGTATTGTGAACCATGTGAAGGCGTTTTTGGTCAAAGAACTGGGAAAATACTTCATCCTCAGATCTTCATTGTTTGCCAAATCTCCAGCCTCAGTCATATATCTGGCTATGTGTTCTGTGGTAGATTCAGTAGTATCTCCTAAAAATTTAGGAAACTTAGGGACCTTGTGCCCCCTAGGCAATTCAGTTTGCAAAACATAATCTGATAGAGGAGACGTATAATTTGGCCTTCGTAATCATGTGTTCAAACCATTTTGTCTCATAATCCTCTCTATCATAGCAGTTAGATTTGTTTCCATCTGATTATTTTGCCTAACCCTGTGAATCACTTCGTCAGCATTTTGGTTTCTGTTAACCACCACTACCCTTTCTGGCTGTTCCTTAGGGATATCTTGTCGGACTACCTGTTGATATAATCCTGCCCTTAAGGTTTATGTTTCAGGGGGTGGTCTTAGTGGTCGAATTTGGTTTATGGTGGGTTCATCATCCTGAATGACTATTTGATTGTCCTTCGACACGTTGAAGTTTCAAGAGCGCCTAAAAAGTCTGCCATTCGATCCATCTGCGCTGACAGTTATCGACATGTCTCAGAGTTGTCTCGGTTGGTTTTATCAATGTTTAGTATTAAAGGAGAGAAGATGGCCCTCATTTCTCTGGCCAATAAACCTACCATATCTTGGTTACTAGCGTTCATTTGTTGTCGGAACGCTGCTTGAGTATTCGTTGTTAATGGGGGTATGACATTTTGGCCTTGAACATTTTGTCCCACATTATTCATACCAGAACCATAGTTTTGGAATGGGGAAAAAGTTGACACATTGGGTGGTGGATATACAGGTACACTACTAGTTAATCCTGTCATGTAAGAATATGGCATCCCGTAAGGTGGATCTCTCCATTGTCTCGGGTCTCTGAATCCTTGGTTCGGAGAGGGTGTCCCCTGAGCACCAAGTTGTGGTATCTGATTCACTTGTGCATTCGACGGGGGATTTGTAGCAGCAGAAGACGTCGAATTACTTACCTGGATCGTTCCTATAGACCAAGGTATGGAACCAGTTTCGGCCAGTGAGTGCGTTGGCACAGACATGGCCTGTGATTGGGCATTGGGATCTGTAGTGTTTGCTGCACTATCATTGTTATTTCTCAATCCCTGTGGAGGATCTTATTGTCCCCCTCTGTTAGTGTTGTTAACCATTCTCTTGGTGTATTTTCTCTTAGGTATTGGGTGGTTACTATCGAAAGTTTTACCACTCCAAAGGTTCATACAACGCAGAAGGCCACGAAAACACTAAATTTACAAATTGAAATCAAAAAAATTAAAACAACACTATGACACTGTCCCACTGGGCGTGCCAATTTGTTTACTAGTGATTTCCGACAAACAACCGCTAGTCCTCCAAAGTGTTTAAACAATATGGTTACTCGCAGGATCGACTAGATTGATCCTAAGACATTGTCGAATAGTGTTTTAGTGATTTGATTCATATTCAATAATTTATATAGTTTGCAAAAATATACAACTTGCTAATGTAAATTGCAATGAGTAAACAACTTTAAAACAAAATAAAGTAAATGTATAAACAAAGAACTTTTAAGTATAACTTTGCACTGACAAATAACATAAAGTATGAAAATATGATGTTCTTCACAAATACATTGTTTCAGCAAAGACTCTTTTCTCTCGCGCCGGTACTTCGAGTGTATTTTGTGAATTTTTGTATATTGATTCAAACATGCCAAACTAAACAATAGTACTCCTATTTATACTACTTCGACCCTAACGCTCATTACATAGATGTCTGCCACGTTCGACGTTTCAAACGTTTACTATCCTTCAGATGTCTCCACGCATCTACTGGACGAAACCGCTTCCTTTTGAAATTCAAATCTTCCCGCTCTGCCGTTTCGACCATACTAGCGCCTATGTCGAAGGATACTTGTCATATTGCTAATCATTACTCTTGATCAAATAACATCTCTTTTAAAGAGAAAATCTTTAAATAGCTCCATGAGAACTAATTATTTCTCATGATCCAACCATTCAAGATATCACAAACCCTTAATAGAAATCTTCAGCTAACAAATTGCCCCCAATAAATGGCTATTTCGAATTCAAGGAGAGATAGACATTTCTTGTTATTCTAGATTTCGATCACTTCCTGATTCTACAGTAATAACTGTCATTCAATCGAGGTTTGCTTTCTCAAAACGTCTCATCGAGACGTGCGTGCAGTTATAACTCATCATAACTTCCCACTCCCGAGGAAACTTCAACAGTAAAACTACAGCTGTCTTTAAAAACAGTTGGCACGTAACCCAACATTTCTGAAATTTATAACCTACTCTTCACAAGCTAACTTTATAAAAGCCCATTATTACCTCACAACTTTTCTTTTCACGCTACTTCATGTGGATATATGAATCATGTTTGATTGATGGTGATGTATACGGTAAGAGATGTGGTCACTTGTATACTTGTGATATAAATGACACGATGCCAATGATATAAATATATTCTGTGATATTTTGTGAATTGGGATAGAGATGAATATGTGCATTTGGTGATATATGTTCATACTTGTGATGTGTCGGTGAATTGTGTGCATGTCTATATAATGGGAAAACGTGTATACGGGATTATGTGAAGGTAACTTGTATACTTGAAATATAAGTATGTTTGTAGATAATCGTTACTTTGTGAAATGTTGTTGGAAAGAATATGTACTAAGAATCTATATGCTGGTGAAATATGATTATGTTCATTATTTAGAAATCATGTTTGATTACTTGGAATTAAATGAGCTATATCGTACGATATCAACATGTGAATCTTGATTAATTGCATATGATACATGTTTATGGAAAGTGTGATGAATTCTTAGAATGTAATTGTTGTTGTTATACATTTCCTTTATTATGTTTATTTATAATGATGAATTTTCACCCTTCTGTTGGAATGATGTTCTATTGCAACATCTCTCAGGTTTCGAGGATAGTGGTGCTTCGGAGAAGGTCTAGCTTGGAAGCTTAGAACTCTTCTAGTGTGTCTAGACTAAGTAGTCTTATTGTGCTCTGGTCATATGTAACACATGAGATTTGGGTTTATACTTATATGACTTAATGTTATGAGATATTTGTTTACTTATATTGTATTTCATATTTGGATATGTTATTTTGTCGATGAGTGGCCTTTGAGCCGAGATGTTGAGATATGGTGGATGATGTATGGGAATCATCCGATTTTACCATTTTATTGATGAAATAATCATTCCGTTATGGTTTTGCATGTTAATTATAAATCTTAAATTCCGTGTTACTCGTATGTGACCATTGCATGTTAAAGTGTTAATTTTGTTTTAAAATGTGTGTAACGCCCTCATGTGGTGCATGCTTGTTACTCTAATTATGCAAATGGATGCCTTATTTGAGTAGTATTGTTTTGGGGGTGTACACTCCTGGGGGTAAATCTTGCCATCAAAAGAAGGACAGGGGGAGATTTAAAATTCTCCGGCACCGTATCCTCCCAGACGGCCTCAGACAGAGGTTGGAGGTCAAGAGGTACTTATAGGAATTCGTCCTCTTATGTCGTCTGGGTATGCAGAGTTTGGACAATATCTTGGAGGGTTTTGTTTTGATGTCTCAGGGCCTCCACCATGGCCAATAACTGAGTCATGTTAGGCGGAGTTTTGTCACTATTGGGTGATGGTCTAGACATTTTGATGTTGAAGATGTGTGAAAGGATATGCGACTTGGGAAAATTTTAACTAGGCCCTAAGGTAGGCGCCAAATGTTCCTGTAGAACACTTTTGAACTACCTTCCGGAAGAAGATCCCAGTAAGGTCACACAGGAGTTTGTAAGTGTTTAGCTGTAGGGATTTGAGCAGTGTAGTTGATACAAGCTCAAGAGTGTGAATGTCTCGCTTATCCCTCGGTCGGAAGCCCTATATATAGCCTCTGAGACAATAATCACCTAGTATTAATGGAGGAACTTTGGATTCCTTCCATAATGAGTGACAGTAGTAACCTCCACCGTCAACCTTTAAAGTGATCGTAACTCCCGAAACAATAACGGTTCCGGCTTTATTAGAGTCAATGCCTCGCGAGATGCGGGATGGCTACTGGACCGAGTTGGTAAACCACCTTTACCGAGTTGATAAGTCATCTGACTTAGGAGGCTGCCTGTCGAGTTAAGGATCTTTGAAATCAGTCATAGCTCTCGTTTTCCCTATTCTCCACCCACTTAAATTATGGCGATTTGGCAAATCGGTCATGATTTTCCAAATATGTACATAGGGTTTCATGAAAATCATCTACTTCAATTTTAAATGAATCGCATGAATAACATTTGGATGACTTTAAGGATTCGCTTCTTATGCTAATAATTTCTTCGCAAAGAATTTTATTACTATTTTCCAAGAATTCAACATAATACTTAAGATCAGTAATGTTCTTCTCTAACTTCTCATCTTCCTCATCGAGCTTAACACTAATCTTAAACAATTTATCATAAGATAAATAAGTAACCTCAAAATCATCTTTCTTTAAAGTCTTAAGGCATACATGATCTATTTCTTCTTTTTGAGGAGGTGCTTCATCAGAATCCTCTATTGTATAATCAAATATTTTTTTTAGACATATATTGCAAGAATCTTTGAATGGATTTATCAATGTTTCCTTCATTGTTCCATCATTTTCTTCTTCAAAGGAAACTTGGTATGAAAGATCTTTGAATATTCTACCATACTTTGACTTATCACAATTTTTTCTAGACGTTGACTCTTCATTAACTAAAATTTTGTTCCAGAGGGGATAAATGTTGGACACGATGTAGGGACAAGTGGTCCAACTTGTTAAACCAGTATGAAAACAATATATAATAGCTTAACTTACAAGATGATGAAGAAGAAAAGTAATAAAGAACACAAGAGATTGGTAACCCATATCGGTGAAACCACACATACATTTGGAAGGAACTCTACCCCTCTTGTTCAATTCCTCTTCGTAATCCTAGTGACTTTCTATTTAGGAATCCCCCTAAATATGAGAGCCCCTTTTAATTTCTTACAATCACTAACAACTAGTGATCAACTTAATCATAAACATGATGAGTGTTGAATTTACATCTCAACTAAGACAAACCAACTTCTATGCCAAGTTACTGAAACAAATAGTGGTATAAACAAATATTCAAATCTAATCCTTATGATGGAATTAGTGTAGAATACAAGACTCACTCTGTTATCAAGCATATAAACTTAGTATCTTGTAACAAAGTTTTTCAACTCAACAAACAAACCAAACACTTTGTCTTAAGATATGAAAGGAGGCCTAGAGTGGTGCACATAAGTAACACAAAGAAAGACTTAAAAATTAAACCTTAACACAATAAATCTTCATAATATGCACACCTAAAACGTGAGGTCTGAGTCTCCTTAAATAGCAACGCAATTCTAGGCTTTTCTCCTTTGGATTTTTTATTTGATTTCGTCCAGAATAATAGCAAATATTGTTGAATTTGATTTTATCCATAAAAATCTACAAAGAAGGATATGATTTTTTATATTTTAAATTTTAATTTCCATTTGATCTTCAACAATTGTCAAACAAATCACACAAACATTGTCAATTGATCTGCAACAAAATTGATTGAATCCCAATCAGAACTTTTCTTAAAAAATGAAATAATATTGGCCTGCTAGACCATGACCAGATGTTACACACATGTTAGAACATCGTGTTCCACCTTTGTCCCTTCTTCACCACAACTGCAATAACATATGTCTGTTGACAGGGACCAAATGTTGCAACACACCCTTCATCATCACAACTGCAACAACTTTGTCTGTTGACAGAGACCAGGCGTTGCAACACCCATGTTGGAACATCATGTTCCACATGTTACACTAGAACATCTAATAGAATTCTCTTCATATAAATCTTCTTTGTAGAGTAAATTTGTGACCAAACCTTTCTTCAAGGTACATCCAAGCAAATCTTCTTTAACTAAATCAAATCCAAATCTTTTCAAATTGATTTTGGATTAACAACACAAACTTCTTTCCAATAACAAACTTCTACATCTTTTGAAGAAGTCAACACCATAACTCTTCTGAAGAACATCTGAAGATAGTTAGAACTCAAACCTTATGCCAAGATGATAAACACTCACATGTTGAACATCTTGCTTAACAAGTTATGTCAAGCACTTTAGCTACATCTTGGTATCTCTTGCTTAACTGTTTTGTCAATCACTTTAACTGATCAACACTTTCTTACTTGGTTCTTTCAAGCACTTTAGCTTAACAACTCTTCTTAGAACACACGTTGTAACATCTTGTTCCACATGTTTCCTAAAATTCATTTTATACGTAAGTTGTTTTACCTAATGCAGTCAATCAAAAGGAGCTACAATCTCCCCCTTTGGCGAATTTTGGCTAAAATAACTATAAGATGTGATCTTCATGAAGTAACACACCATATCATCCATTAGAATCAACAAAGCAAACAATAATAGTAGAAGTAACACATAAAGAATGTAAGGTGATTGCTACACATCAAGAGATCAACTCCATCATGCTGGAACATCTTGAAAAAAAAAGGAACTACAATCTCCCCCTTAGTTAATTTTTGTTTGTTAACTTCATAGATGTACCTAATGCAGCAAAAAAGGAACTACAATCTCCCCCTTTGGAAAATTTTGGCTAAAACAACTATAAGATATGATCTTTATGAATTAGCACAAGTAGCACACCATTTCTCCCAATAGAATCAACAGAGCAAATAGCAGCAACTGAAGTAGCACATAAGTAAGATAAGGTGATTGTTACACATTAAAAGATCAACTCCATCATGCTTGAACATCTTAAACATCTTGTCTAATCCCACATGATCATTACTCCCCCCTTTTGCCATAATTTCTAAAAGGTATGGAAAGAACAAGAAGCTTCAAAATCCAGATAAACAACCAATAATCAGAGAAGCTGCAGCACAAATCAGTAGCATAAAGTCAGAAGACACAGGTTTCTACACACAATACTCAATGCTCCATAGCAGTCAGTCATGCACTCACAATGTTAGTCATGCATGAACACACAATTAGTAGTTAAGTCAGATTCATCAATAAAAACTACTAACAGCCAATCATCAATCATTATCTTTCACCACGATTATATGAAGATTGTTGTCATTCATTTCTCTTGGGTAAAAGTGATTAAATAGAGGTAGCTTTCATACTCCAATTTTGTCCGGTTTGTTTCTAAGTTCATCTGATACATGTCCAATTGCCAAAGTTTTTCATTTTTTAGCCATGTACATTTTTATCATCTAATAAAGTCATCATAACCTAACGATCGGCATTCACTAATGGACTAAAATTATTTTTTTTTTCCTTTGAATGGACCCAAATATGCAGTTTTAAATGGCAATGGTCAGCCCTTCATCCTAACTTGATGATCGACATTCCTCCATATTCCTCTTTTTTTAGCGGATTTCACCATTTGAACTACAGAGGGCCAACCCGTTAGCAGTGATGGGCTCGAAATTGCAGGTCTTAGAACCGTAACAAATTTATTAAGTTGAGCCAAATTTATTAGACAAAGATCACAAACTCCTAACCCATTATTCTATTTAGGCTTGCAACATCGGTCCCTCAAATCCAATAAATTTTAGTTTCACCTTGAGTCCATTCTTTATCATTTTCAAATGATTGGCCACTATTCTATATTAAATAAATGAACCGAACTAAATTACTTAATCAAGCAAAAGATCTTAGAGTTAATAGCAAGCAAAGCCCACAAAACACTAATCACATACTCTTGCAATCACATTAACATGCTTGATATTTCATCCCCTCCATCATTACTTTATTTTCTTTTACAATTCATCCACACCGACACCTCATTCACCCATACTTATACTCTTCCATAAACATAAATAAAAAACAAAAAAAATAAACTTGCTGCCACTCTAAGCAATTAACAAAGTCACCCCTTAGAAATATATAACATCTTGTGCATCACATCAAGATAGAAAGAAAAAAAAAAGACACCAAAATGACAATCATCATGAGAAAAACATTGTTAACACTATTATTGTTATCATCAATTTTCTCAATAGCCAACTCATCAAAAAGAAGATCAAGATCTTCCAACAACAACATAGATTGGTGGTGTAACCAAACACCACACCCAGAAACATGCAAATACTACACAAAACAAACCCATTACAATCACAACAAAAACATCAAACACAAATCAAAATTCCGAGAAATTCTCATCCATCTAGCATTAGAAAGAGCAGTGATCATGCGAAACACAGCTCACAAATTCGGACAAAACAACTCGATCATAAACAAGAAACAGAAAACCGTGTCGCGCGACTGTTTGAAACTCTACGACAACACAGTTTTTCATCTCAACCGAACATTCTCTAATCTCCATGCCAAAAAAACATGTTCATCATTCGATGCACAAACATGGTTAAGCACTGCTTACACAAACATCGAAACATGTCGAAACGGGGCACTAGACTTAGACATTCCCAACTTCATCACACCAATTATGAAAGTCAACATGACAGAGATCATAAGCAACGGTTTGTTCATCAACTGGGAGTTCGTTAAACGCGACGGCCGTGACCGTTACACCGACGATGACACCGAAGAGGCTTTCCCGAGATGGTTTTCGGTTCGGGAGAGGAAGCTTCTAGAAAGTTCGAGAGTTATTAAGGCGAATATTGTGGTAGCGAAAGATGGTTCCGGGAATTTTAGGAAAGTTCAAGATGCTATAAATGCTGCGGGGAGGAGAAGGTTTAAGACGAGATTTGTTATTCATGTGAAGAGAGGTGTTTATAGAGAGAATATTGAAGTTGGGAAGATGAATGATAATGTTATGTTGGTTGGTGATGGGAGTAGGATTACGGTGATAACGAGTAATAGGAATGTTAAAGCTGGGTTTACTACCTATAGTTCTGCCACTGCAGGTGATTATCTTTAAGTTTTTTTCTTTATATTTTCTCTTTCTCTGTTTCTACTTTTCTTCCCCTGTTTTTTAGGATATGAAATTATGTGTTTGTTTATTGTTACTGTGATTTTAAATTTGCCATTAAGGTTTGAGATGCAATTGCGGGTGTTGCATGACAGTTATTATGATTTGTGCAATGCTAATTGCAATAGTTGCAATGTAAATTTTGATTGGGAGGAGTTTGGAATACATGGTTGAAAAATATTATCGTTAAAAAATTTAATAAATTGTGTTTTGGGATTTCATAAATTTTAAATTTTGATAAAAATACTTAGAGAAATAGGGATGAAATTGGGTGATGTAGTTTCTAACTTGGTCGGACACATCATTTTAAATCACACCGTAATTATGATTTGATGTGGTTGCAAAAACTACTACAACAGCAATATTACTCTGTAATTGTGGTTGTAGGCTACGATTTAATCCATAATTGTTATATACACCGTCGGCACTACTTAGTAAATATTTATTTTTCAAGTTCATTTAATTTGTTTGGTATATATATATATATATATATATATATATATATATATATATATATATATATATATATATATATATATATATATATATATATATATATATATAGGGGGCATATCAAGTGAGAGCATTTTTAAATGAGAGATGAGAGGAGGAAATATCAACCATTAGATTCATCAAGAGAGAGAAATTAACAATCTCATTAATGTAGTAACATTCTCTCTCTTGATGAATCCAATGGTTGATATTTCTTCCTCTCATCTCTCATTTAAAAATGCTCTCACTTGATATGCTCCCTATATATATATATATATATATATATATATATATATATATAAAATAATGATTAGAGGGTTATGTTAAAAATATGTTTCTCATATATTCATTTATTTTTGTGAATTATAGGAATTGATGGTCTTCACTTCATTGCACGAGACATTACTTTTGAAAACACTGCAGGACCTCGCCGAGGTCAAGCAGTGGCGCTACGATCGGCCTCAGACCTCTCTGTCTTTTACCGTTGTGCTTTTAAAGGCTATCAAGACACTCTTATGGTTCACGCACAACGTCAATTTTTTAGAGAATGCTACATTTATGGTACTGTCGATTTTATTTTTGGCAATGCAGCAGTAGTTTTCCAAAATTGCATTATTCTTGTAAGAAGACCTCTAAACGGCCAAGCAAACATGATCACAGCCCAAGGTCGAGATGACCCATTTCAGAACACTGGAATTTCAATTCATAATTCTCAAATTAGAGCTGCGCCAGATTTCAAACCCGTTGTTGGAAGATTCAATACCTTCTTGGGCCGACCTTGGCAAAGATACTCTAGAGTTGTGGTTATGAAATCATTCATGGATAATTTGATAAGCCCAATGGGTTGGTCTCCATGGGGAGGTACTAATTTTGCTCAAAGCACTCTATTTTATGGAGAGTATAATAACATTGGGCCGGGCTCATCAACAAGGAATAGAGTAAGATGGCCGGGTTATCATGTTATGAAAAGCCCAGCCCAAGCAATACCATTCACTGTTAATAACCTGCTTGCTGGTGCCACGTGGTTACCTTCCACTGGTGTACCATTCACTTCTGGCCTTTAATTAATTGTTGTTCTAATTAAGGGCATTGTTTTAAATTGATTCAAACTAAGTTATCATTTTATTGTAATTTGTGTGTACAAATAACACATTATTCTTTTGTACATTCCAAAAAAATAATCAAATACTACCCGTATATTTATTTTTATGAAAATATTGGTGTATCCTTTTATTCTTGTGCCAAGCAACATAATTTATTTTTATAATTATGACTTATTTACAACTTAATTATTTTTACTGATGAAGTATTTAATAATGATATTTGATTTGAGAAGATTTTTTTCTTTGTGAACGTAGTTGATGATAGTGATGATATTGACCAACTTTGGTATGATAGTTCTTTGTGATTATGTCAAAGTGGTGTGGTGTATTTACAAACACTTTATCGATTAATATAGTGAAAATCGTGTGAGACTTTAGACTTTTAGAATAACGTGTATTTGAGTTTGGATAATTTTTAGACTTTCCTGTTGTATTTGGAGATTTGGAGGTATTCAAATCCTTTTTACTGAACACTCTTTTAGGAGATATATCTTCTTACAAATTCACAGTAAAATTCTTAAAATACTTCTATATTTCGGATGTGCTTCTCCGAATGTATATTTTTCTTTAAAAAAAATGATTTCGAATGTGACATTCGAAGACACCTTTTTTTTAGAAAAAATGTGTCTTCGAAGATGCATATTCGAAATAATCCAATTTCTAATTTTGTGATTTTTCGGATATGCATATCCGAAAAAACTCAATATTTGTTAAAAAATTAAAATCAAGGTGAATCAATTGTATTAGTAGTATTTGTATTAATCAAAATATATAATTAAATATATACCATTTGAATCAAGATAATCGTGTCTAAACTTTGAAAGAAACGCCAACAAGGGCAAAAGATATTTTTAAATAAATAATTTTAAAAAGAGTTTGCAAGCATAAGAAAGTTTTGGAAAAAGGGAGAAAATTTTGAAAATCTAAGAATGGTGAAGGAGATGAAGGGACTATCCTAGAGCATAAAATAAAAGTTAAGAAAAAGAACGATCTAACCAAATAAGAAGCCAACACTTGACATTAAGAGTCAATGTAGATTTCCCATCCTTTGGACTACCAACACTAAACCAACAGAATACCAATTGGAAATTGACTATCTTTAGCTCCACTTGCACCAAGCCTTTGGAATACATTATAAGCTCTTGACAAAAATTAGGCAGAGTAACGGCTGTGTACAGATGGATTCCTTATCACAATGCCTTGGAATTAACCATCAAGGACGTTCAAGGAAACACCTGCATACACAAAAAGAAAACAACCCAGTGCCTTGGAGTAAACTACAAGGACTTTCAGACAGAATAACAGTAAGATAACAAGGTCCAGAGGTATCAAGGTAACAAGGATCCTAATGCTAAGTCCAAGAGATCCAGATCTCCAAAGTGCTCAGAATAGTAACCAATAGTCCATAAAGAGCCTTACGGGAATTTTAGGAAAGTTCAAGATGCTATAAATGCTGCGGGGAGGAGAAGGTTTAAGACGAGATTTGTTATTCATGTGAAGAGAGGTGTTTATAGAGAGAATATTGAAGTTGGGAAGATGAATGATAATGTTATGTTGGTTGGTGATGGGAGTAGGATTACGGTGATAACGAGTAATAGGAATGTTAAAGCTGGATTTACTACCTATAGTTCTGCCACTGCAGGTGATTTTCATGAGTTTTTTCTTTCTATTTTCTCTTCCTTTGTTTCTACTTTTCTTCCCCTGTTTTTAGAATATGAAGTTATGTGTTTGTTTATTGTTATATACACTCTCTAATTAGATTAAAAGTACTAACATAACATGTTTTGAAGAGTTAAGAACTATTATAATATTTTTAATTTAAAAAACAAAAATGAACCCTAAGATTAGCATACAAGACCAAAAAAGATATTAAATAATTTTTTTCATCGTAAAAACGGTGAATAATGGAAACAATATAAACATCTTTCAATATTGTTTTGTAGTGGTCATTTTTGCTATAATGAATTTTTTTCAAGTTCATTGATTATCTGAGGTTCAAAGATTGTATTTGTTATATATTTAAAGTTAAATACATCGGTTATTCAATAAATATAAAAATGTAATAGTTATTTATAATAGTGTCCAGAGATTATATGTTAAATTTAATCATCTCCTATAAAGAATCGCTAAATATTTTTTTAATTTTTATGAATATAGGAATTGATGGTCTTCACTTCATTGCACGCGACATTACATTTGAAAACACAGCAGGACCTCATCGAGGTCAAGCAGTCGCGCTACGATCAGCTTCTGATCTATCTGTCTTTTACCGTTGTTCATTTAAAGGCTACCAAGACACTCTTATGGTTCACGCGCAACGTCAATTTTTCAGAGAATGTTACATCTATGGAACTGTCGATTTTATTTTTGGTAATGCAGCAGTAGTGTTTCAAAATTGCATCATTCTTGTAAGAAGACCTCTAAACGGCCAAGCAAACATGATCACAGCCCAAGGTCGAGATGATCCATTTCAGAACACTGGAATTTCAATTCATAATTCTCAAATTAGAGCTGCGCCAGATTTCAAACCCGTTGTTGGAAGATTCAATACCTTCTTGGGCCGACCTTGGCAAAGATACTCTAGAGTTGTGGTTATGAAATCATTCATGGATAATTTGATAAGCCCAATGGGTTGGTCTCCATGGGGAGGTACTAATTTTGCTCAAAGCACTCTATTTTATGGAGAGTATAATAACATTGGGCCGGGCTCATCAACAAGGAATAGAGTAAGATGGTCGGGTTATCATGTTATGAAAAGCCCAGCCCAAGCAATACCATTCACTGTTAATAACCTGCTTGCTGGTGCCACGTGGTTACCTTCCACTGGTGTACCATTCACTTCTGGCCTTTAATTAATTGTTGTTCTAATTAAGGGCATTGTTTTAAATTGATTCAAACTAAGTTATCATTTTATTGTAATTTGTGTGTACAAATAACACATTATTCTTTTGTACATTCCAAAAAAATAATCAAATACTACCCGTATATTTATTTTTATGAAAATATTGGTGTATCCTTTTATTCTTGTGCCAAGCAACATAATTTATTTTTATAATTATGACTTATTTACAACTTAATTATTTTTATTGATGAAGTATTTAATAATGATATTTGATTTGAGAAGATTTTTTTCTTTGTGAATGTAGTTGATGATAGGGATGATATTGACCAACTTTGGTATGATAGTTCTTTGTGATTATGTCAAAGTGGTGTGGTGTATTTACAAACACTTTATCGATTAATATAGTGAAAATCGTGTGAGACTTTAGACTTTTAGAATAACGTATATTTGAGTTTGGATAATTTTTAGACTTTCCTGTTGTATTCGGAGATTTGGAGGTATTCAAATCCTTTTTATTGAACACTCTTTTAGGAGATATATCTTCTTACAAATTCACGGTAAAATTCTTAAAATATTTCTATATTTTGGATGTGCATCTCCGAATGTATATTTTTCTTTAAAAAAAATAATTTCGAATGTGACATCCGAAGACACATTTTTTTTAGAAAAAATTTGTCTTCGAAGATACATATTCGAAATAATCCAATTTTTAATTTTGTGATTTTTCGGATATGCATATCCGAAAAAACTCAATATTTGTTAAAAAATTAAAATCAAGGTGAATCAATTGTATTAGTAGTATTTGTATTAATCAAAATATATAATTAAATATATACCATTTTAATCAAGATATATAATTAAATATATACCATTTTTATCAAAATCTATGATTAATTAAATATTTAACCGCATAATGTTTTGTGACAAATTAATTTTATAATTTAAGAAAGGTAATTACTTTTATAATTTAACTGCATATTAAATATATATACCATTTAAAAATGAATTATTTTTATAATTTTAAAAAAAATTGGCAAATACATTATTACAAAATTAAAATTTTATTTAATCTTTTTATTTGATATTTATAACCATTTGTATCTAAGTTATTCTTTATTAATAATAACTCACTCTAATTATATTATAACTATATTATAAATAAATATTTTTCAAAGTAAAATTAAAAAAAATTTGGAATATTAGAATACTTCAAATTTGCATATCCGAATCAACCAATATCCTAAATTTCTTTTGGGAAGTGTTTTTTTTTATATGCATCTCCGAAAAAAGACGTAACATTTAAATCCAACGTTTAAATGAATAAAATTTAAAGAGGAGTGATTTCAGTCATAACCGAAATCTTTCAAATTAGAATATGGGTGCTTTTGGAGATACATCTCCGAAGAATATTTTGGGGTTTTCATAGGTGTTTTTCACCCTATATAGATATACAAAGAAACTCTCTTCAATTTTTTGTGGAATGGACTCATAAAAACTTTAGAGTGATTTCAAAAAAAAATTGGAAGACTTTTTAAGTTAAATGGTCTCTCCCAAATGGTGGTTGCACTTATGAGACTTGTTGAAGTGATTCAAAAATACTAATTAAAGTAGAAATATCAACCGAGCGGGACGGGAGCGGATTTAAGAATTACCAACCCTGCTCCTGCTTTAGAGTACTAGCCCCATGTAGCGGGGGAAATATGAGATCGAAGCCATTGGATTGACTTGACTCATTATTTCAGTGAAAGTCGCCACTGCGCTTTATTCTTTTCAAAGGAAATGGGAAAAGAGCGAAATAAACCCAAAAATAAGTTTTTGAAACAAAAATAACAAAAAAAAAGATCTTAGGTACGGGTGTTGATTATACAAGGGGAAGGTTTTGAAAATCTGTGTAAAAAAAGATGTTGTGTGTAAAAGAAAAGGTTTTGTTTGTTTTTTAAAATAAGCTCGGCAAGACATTGCATCTTGTCCTACATACCTCCTCGGTGCAATGGAGAAGTCAGAGCTAATGTAGTTCCACTTAAAAGGGGAAAAGGTTTTTAAAAGGAATAAACACTTTATCATCATAGGAGAAAATACTCAGTCATTGATCTTAAACATGAGAACAAATGGATTCTTTGCATCACAAATGAAAGAAGGGCTCCAACTTGGATAAAATCAACATCACATCAATCAATATCAAGATCATGGGGTACCACAACTCACCACAACAATTAATCGTGTCTAAACTTTGAAAGAAAGCCAACAAGGGCAAAAGATATTTTTAAAGAAATAATTTTAAAAAGAGTTTGCAAGCATAAAAAAGTTTTGGAAAAAGGGAGAAGATTTTGAAAATCTAAGAATGGTGAAGGAGATGAAGGGACTATCCTAGAGCATAAAATAAAAGCTAAGGAAAAGAACGATCTAACCAAATAAGAAGCCAACACTTAACATTAAGAGTCAATGTAGATTTCTCATCCTTTGGACTACTAACACTAAACCAACAGAATACCAATTGGAAATTGACTATCTTTAGCTCCACTTGCACCAAGCATTTGGAATACATTATAAGCTCTTGACAAAAAATTAGGCAGAGTAACGGCTGTGTACAGATGGATTCCTTATCATAATGCCTTGAAGTTAACCATCAAGGACTTTCAAGGAAACACCTGCATACACAAAAAGAAAACAACCCAATGCCTTGGAGTAAACTACAAGGACTTCCAGACAGAATAACAGTAAGATAACAAGGTCCAGAGGTATCAAGGTAACAAGGATCCTAATCCTAAGTCCAAGAGGTCCAGATCTCCAAAGTGCTCAGAATAGTAACCAATAGTCCATAAAGAGCCTTAAGTTTTTTTTTATTGTTCAAGTTGGTTATTAGTGTTTTAAGCATAAAAGTAAAATATGGTTCAAGTGGACAAAAGAAAATGGCGGAAATATAAACATACGTCCAGGTAGATAAAGGAAAAAAATGGCATAAACATAAAGATGATGAATGATAAATGAGAAAATAAAAGCATTAAGGGAAAAAATAAAATAAAGGACAATATAATAAAGAACATAAAAAGTAAAGTTAGTTGTTAATTGTTAATAGTTAGTAAATGAAGATCAATGGTGAGTGAATGATGAACTCGGGTTTAAATTCAATGAAAGCTCATCAGAAGATTGACAGAATCAAAGCAACTACATGATAGGCTCTCAAAGGTCTTAAACCAACTGCATACAATCTCTTCCATTTTTTATCTTTTTCTGATTCGGGACAAGTAATGTAGTTCTATGTTAAGCAATCGCCAAGTAACTTATATAGAATTCACCCTACAACGAGGCCGGTCAATAACGATTTGTTTGCTAATGCATGCGAGAGAAACGATATGTAGATCATTTTCCGAAAGCGGTGTCGCACGAAAAGAAAAGAGGTAATGTAACGCCTGTTTTATTTCGTATTTTATTTAATTGTGTGCTATGTGATTTATTTAAGTGTTTATGTGATATTTGTGTTGTTTATTGAGTTTTTATAGTAAATAGCATAAGTTAGTGAGTTAGATGAGTTATTGGGCCTAAGTTAGCATAAGTAAGTGGAGGGTGTTATTTAGAGCCCATTGGTAATTGAGAATTTGTGAGGGTTTAACCAAAACAAGGGTTTTAGAGAAAATAGAAATTAGAAGCTCATTTGGTGATTTTTGTGAAAAAAGAGAAGAGAGAAGAGAAGGGGAGAATCTCAAGGTTGAAGATAGAGTTGGCTTCAATCTAAATCCTAAGGTAAAGGTGGGGTTCTTTCATGCTAAAGGGATGTATGATGATGTTTAGAGTGGGTTGGACTGTATGTTGAACCATGGATTATCTTTGTGTAGAAATGTTAGGGTTTATGAACAAAATGCATGAATTTGTGATTAGAAATGTGTTTTAATTGATGTTTGATGATAGATGATGGTAGATTTCGTGTTTATACATGTTTAATTACTGTTTAGAATGAGCTTTGGTTGTAGAAAGGATGATTATGAAGGTCTGTTACTGTTATCGTTTTTCTGCAAAATCGTGCTCCCGCTAAGCGGACGTGGGTCCGCTAAGCGAATGTTGTTTTATCTGGAAAAATAAGGAGGCTCACTAAGCGGAGGCAGTCCGCTAAGGGGAGCCTATTTCGTAAAAAGCTTCTGCCACGCGTCTCTTGAAGAGGGGTTATGGAATTTTGGGAGCATAAGCGCGCTAGTGGGCCGCTAAGCGGACCCTGTGTTACAAAACTTGTTCAAACTTTGAAATGATGTATCTTTTGAACCGTAACTCTTTTCTATGTGCCGTTTGAACCTCCATGAAGCTCTAATTGATGTCTTTCCATTGTATATGCTTTGTATATCTTTGGTAACTCTTTTAAATCCCTTTTATTGAATTGGATTTTTATATGATGTGAATGTTGTTATGAGATGAATTATTATTGTATGATGATGATGCAACATGGTGACGTGTTAATGACATGATGCATTCTTATGAATGATGGTGGTTTCTTTGTGGTTGAAGTTCGACATTTTATTGAAAATGTTTGATGGTTGTTTAGACGATGTTGTGACGTATTAATATGTTGTATTTGTGGATGTGCATCTTGAGTCGCATCCATTGCATATTGCATGCCTGAAACTTATGGCATACAGGACGGCCTGAAAACTATGGAAAACACGATGGCCTTAATGGCAATTAGCAACGATGTGCCCAATGGAAACTTTTGAGACGATGGGAGTTTTACTCCGAGTGATACCACATGCATTTGCAAGAGTCGAGTCACATTTAAATTGCATTTGATGTTGCTTTAAATGTGTGTGTTTCTTGTGTTGTGATGATGAGATATTGTTGCAATGTGATGATGAGATGTTATTGTGATGAATTGAACTCATATTGTGAATGGATATGTGTCATAATTTTTTATTGACATGGTTACTGATTTATAAGATGTTTGAATGATGTGACTTATTGGTAACATGTTATAATATGAGAATTGGTGATATATGTATGATCTTTACTATGCTTTGAATCATACGTTTCTTTATAATGAATGATATCTCACCTCTTCTATTTGAATGTTACCCTTCTGTCATACCCCAAAATTTGCCCATCATATTTTAAAATATTATGGCTCAAGCACTAAGAAATAAGCCTGACTATCTCTCTCCTAAGCAACAAGCCTCCAACTAGGGTTTCGTTTCTCTCCAGGTAAAATCAACTTCCGATACCTCAAGTGGACTTCATGTCCTCTCATATGTCTCATAGTATCCCCATGCCAAGTTTCAAGCTCTGATTCCCAAGATTGCTCAGTCAATAGTTCAAATGGTCAACAGTCGGCCAGTTTGACCTAAAAGTCAACTATGGTCAAATCACAGTCAAAACTCCTGATTTTTTGTCAACATAATCATTTTGAAGTAACATTCATCATTTTATCAAGTATTGATCATGATTCATCAAGGAAAGCTTCAAAATACTAAATGTCCAAATTTCTAAAATTAAGGTTTTGGACTAAAAGTCAACCCAACTTTGACTGATCGTCTCTCTCTCATACTTTATCATAAATTCCACAATCAAAGCTTATTCTCAAGGAAATTAAATTATCTACAACTTTGATGTTGGGCCTAAGTCCAAGAAATGCACCATTTGAGAGATATGAGTCAAAACATTACAGGTCCATCTAGAAGCTCGCAAAAAGCTGCTTTTTGTCAAGAGCCATATCTTCAAGATAAAATCTCCAAATGGAAAATATGTTCCAAAGTGGCTTGTAGAGTACATCTTGGGCTTTCCAAAAAGTTCTAGTACACTTCTATACAATGACAAATGAGAGAGATATGCTTGGTACAAGTTGGTCGATTTTGGAAAAGTGCATAAAAGCCAATGTGAGCAAACTGGATTTGTTGGACCAATGAGCTTAAGATATGGATTCCCAACGTGACCATGGCCCATATAATGACTCTTAAACCTTTTATTTTATTTTTATGATATTTATTTTTATTTATTAGAATTTTTATTCATTTAAACATTAATAAATCACATAAAATATAAAATAAATAGTTTCAAATCAAAGATTAATTTTTCCAATCAGATTCAATCATCATTTAAGCCATATATTTGAGTGAGTTTCGTGCTCCTCAAGTTTGCAAAGATTGAGATCATATTTGGACAAATTTAGAAAGTTTAAAACCATATTCCAATCAAATTTCAATCATGGATTCAAAAGAGATTGGGTCTAGAATTCTTAACCTAATTCACTTGCCTATAAGTAGAGAAGATTCTCAGCCTCAAAAGGAAGAAAAAAAGGGGGAAGAAAGACTAGGGTTCCAAATCTTCAAAGTTACAAACAACTAGGGCACACAAGAATTCTTTCCACAGCCGTTCTCACTCAGTTCCAAGCATCGAATCCCCTTCCTGGAGATCCCAGAGGTCCATCCCAATCATCCTTGAAGCTCGAGGCCTCCAGGAACGCTCTCCTTAAAATTGCATCGGTTTGGCTAAACTTTTGACTTTCAAACTCTCGATTCATGGCCTGTAAATGATTTTGATGCATATATATATATATATACATATATATATATATATATGTTCAAACTAATGTTTAGGATTGTTTGGAACCATCGTTCGCAGGTTTTGAGGCCAGAACCATGACTCAACATGTTTAGGGCTTCAAGCTCTTCATGCTTCATTGCCATAGTTCCAAGTGGTTTCGTGCCTAACCAATTGTTCCATTGAATTCGAAAGGGCCCATATAGTGGATCTGGGCTGTTTTACTTCTTGTTCTTTGCTGATTTCGTAGGTGTGGAGGGTGCATCCATGGAAGACGAATAACCTGCGGAAAAATCCGCAGGTAAAGCCACAGTAGAAACCGCAGGTGTTTTCGCAGGTGCGGAGGTAGAAGATGATGATGTGGAGCGTGGACTAGTGGACTGCACGCGTGTTGAGCCTTCACTCGCTGGTCAACTTCTCCGATTCTCTCTCCACGCATGGCACAGGCATATGGGACAGTAAAAAAGTCTCACTCTTTCTCTCCATTGCTGATTGGCCACGCAAGACACAGGGGGTCCCACTCTAAATCATTCTGACTATTCCAATTATTTCACGTTATTCTATATAACTTATTAGGTGCATTTTATAATAAAAATGGAAAGCATAGCTCAATTGGCCAGACGAAGAGAGACATGTGACCTTCAACACATGGGTTCGAACCCAGCAGCTGACAAATATATTTTTGCAAATCATTTGGCTTCAGTCACTCATGGATCCAGCGCTCTTCTCCATCACACGCCCATGATGTACCATCGCTCCTCACCATCATATCTCCCCAGCAATAAGATCCAACACACCCAGGGACGCTTCCTCACCATGGACCTTCATACGCTGGTCACACGAGATTCCTATCGCCCTGGTTCTATTTTTTCTCTTTTTCTTATATTTTTATTACCTTTTTCTTTGTTTTGTTTATTGTTTATCATTAATTAACTAATAGTTAGAATTTTAATTTTTTAATTAGGATTAGGATTAGGATTAGTAATTTAAATGTTAGTGATTTTAATTAATTTAGGTTAATATTCCACTCAATTAATTAGTTTATTAATTAGGATTAGGTTATAATTTGAATAATTTTAATTAATAATTAGATTTAATTAATTAGGATGACTAATTTAGGAAATTGGGATTAGTATTTTTATTTTCTTAATTAATTAGTTAATTTAAATTTAGTGATTAGGTTGTAATTAATTTAATTCTAGTTTAGTAATTAATTTAGTAAACTTAAATTTATTCTCACTTGATTTCTCGACTTTAATTTTCTCTCGATTCTCTTCTCATCTCCAAATTCCAATGATTGTCGCGTGTTTGTTTTAAATACTGTTATTTAATTATTTAATTTTGCATTTTAAATTCTAGAAATTATGTATAGGTCGCTCATTCGATTTTTGATGTAATAGTAATTATGGCTTTACTTTCTCGCTTTTTACTTTTTGCACCCATAAACTGCTTTAAATTTTTGTATGCTATTAACTGCGTGGTTAGTAATCCTAGGGAGTGGCAAGACTAATAATTGGATGCAGCTCACTAACTCAATATTAAATATCTGAATCTAACACCTGATTGCTGCACACACCCACCTTTAGGGTAATTCCTCTTCCGTTGCCTTTAGAATAATAGTCAAGTTCCTCGAGCGTAGGGATACCTTAGCATCTGTTGCCTTCGATTCAAATTGTCATAGTCCCTCGATATAAAGATCATTGTCTCTTCGAGTTGCCTACGATTAAAAATGATCTTGTCCCTCGATGTCGCCTCGATAAATGATGATAGTCCCTTCGAATGCTAAGGTATCTTTACTTGTTGTCTAAATGATTATTCTCGTCCTTTCCTAAGACTTCCTACCCTCCTTATGGTATGGATAGCCTTATGGCGAACGATAATTCTCGATGACCCTTTTCACATCCAATGAAAAGACTACCTACCCTCCTTATGGTATGGATAGCCCTTTCAAACGAAAAACTTAAAGAACAAGAAAGACAATCTTAGGGTAGGTGCTTTTAACTGCTTACTCACTATTCAAACTCAAATTACTTTTTGCACCCCTTTTTTCAAATCGATTCAAAAGGCTATGCTTATTTTACAAGCTAAAGTTCTTATTCAAATCCTTTTTTCTATTCACACACTACACTTCAAACATTCAAAAGTGAGCTAAGCAATTAAGAGTCCATGGATAACCATGGATACAAAGGGTGCTTACACCTTCCCTTTGTATAACCTACCCCCTGAACTCAAGTCTTTTTAATAAGGTATTTCCTGTTCTTTTTGCCTTTCCAATTGAATAAAATAAAAGTCGGTGGCGACTCTTTCTATCCGCATATTCAAAAAGTCAGTTCTCCCACCGTATTACACCTTCGTTGGTAACATGCAAGTAACGAAGAGGAGTATCCGTTTACCTTTTAGCTCGTGCCGGTGTGTCTAGGATCTGATATGTAGCACTCGGGGGACATCTAGCTTGTTTTGACTATGTCTTGCCGTCTTGTCGTTTTTGTTATTACATTTGGATATTGTTATCTCTCATTGGATTATGTTGTTATGTCCTATGGAGATATGTTGGATTTTTAGTTGCCCTTGTTTGGCGTGTATGACTTGGATTATGTTGTTGATGCTGTTCCACTGCGATATTATTGACTATTTGAGTACTGATGTTGAATAGATATGAGTTTCCTCCGTACTACTTTTTATGTATCTACATATATATGTGAGCATGCGTATGATTTGTTTTACCATGTAATTATGACGCCTCAAATATGATGTATGCTTTGAGATTTTGCACTCTGATTTTCCTGTATATTGCGGGGTAGATTTGGGGTGTTACAGGTAATGGTCTCATCTTCATCAAGAACTCAAAAGAATTCCAATGATATCGAAGATTTTCATCGACCAGAAAAAAAGAGAAAGAAAAATATGGAATTACATTAAAGGTTACTTCCATCTTCAAGTTCAATCACTTAATATTGTGGATTAGGATTTTAATCCCATCAACACCCTAAGTTGATTGAATTTGAAGAGAAATTAGACCACTAAACTTGCAATTCAAATTAAACATCAAAGAAGGGAGTAGGAGAAGAGGAAGTACAAAAGACAAGTAAAAAAAGGTAAAAAAAAAACAACATTCTGTCAGCATGAAATCGATTTTATCCAGAGGGAAATCGATTTCATCAGCTGCATTTTCAAAAACTGCATAAAGCAACAACAATAAATCGATTTCATCCAGAGGGAAATCGATTTCATCCATAGGGAAATCGATTTCATCTAGAGGGAAATCGATTTCATCAGTGCATTTTCCAGAAAAAACAGCATCTAAAGGGAAAAAACTTGTTTAAACATAAAATTAAACACCTTGTGATCTTGGATACAATAGTGCACGAAAATACCATCAAATCACCATCAAGTAGTACCAAAGTAACACCATAGATATAGCACACATAATCAACAAAGGATCACATCTTGAAGGATGGAAGTGGATCTAGAAATTACCAATTGAAATCAACTTCTTCAAGAACAAACACCAATAAGCCTTGATCTACCAAGAATGGATGAAGAAAAAGTGTTTGGATGGAGGTTTAGCTCAAAGATTAGTAATATTCAATCTGAATCTTACAAACCTTTTGGAGAGGGAAAGCTTTGAGTGATTTGGGAAAGGTTGGGAAGAGAATTTGCAAGAGTGATGAAGGTGTTTGCATGTTGGCTGCATTATTGGTAAAACATACCTGGTTGATTTTGTATATGCAGGTTGCATATATGTGTGGAGCTAATACAGGTTTTGTAGTGAATGTCATGATCGATGTCATGAAATCCATGTGTGACAGCAGGAGCTGTTATTGTTTATTAATTGTGTTTCCTGATTTATCCCTTTTATCAATTTAGGAAACTTTTTATTGAGTGTTGCATATTTCGTCCAGAAGATCCTACTGACAGCACATTGTGTAATAGACAGTTGGCGTGTGAATTAGGTTAACTTTGTTAACCCTAATGTGTTTCTCAAAAAGCTCAAGGTCCAAGACTGCATATAAAAAGGACTGCAATCCTAATTTGGAACGCAGACAGAAGATTTTATTTTGTGAAGAACGGTTGTTCTGTAACTGTCTCGTGTGATCCACGCTGTTGTCTTTGATGATTGCGTTGGAATTAGTTTGTGTTTTTGTTATGTCACTCTAAGCTTTTAAGCACGAGTGTGTGTCTCTTGATTGAAGCTTTTAAGCAGATCAAGGTGTGTTTTTGAAAAGTGTCTTCTATCTGTAATTGTTTTTTGTTTATATGTAATCACTACTGTGATTGAGGGGGAGTGGAATGGAGATATTCCATATCTAGGTAGTACCTAGGTAGAAGGGTCATTGGGTAAGTGATTAAGTGAGAAGTTGTAAACGGGGGAGTTTAGCTTTGAATTGATACTACTGATAGTGGACTTCATCCCTGGCTTGGTAGTGTAACGCCCCAGACTGCTTTCCGGATGATCGACTGACCCTACAAACCAACACGGGTCTTTTCAGCATGCTTTGACCTCACTCACATGCTTTCCGAGAAACTTCCCAAAAGGTCACCCATCCCAATATTATTCCAAGTCAAGCACGCTTAACTGTGAAGTTCTTATGGAACGGGCTACCGAAAAGAAGATGCATCTTGTTGGTATAGGTAATATCTATCCATCCTTATAAGCTTTCCTTCAACCATGCAGTCCCATACCTGCACGGCCTTAGGATCCCTCTCATTCCGATGTGGCGACCACCCTTGCCATCTCAGGCCTCAGGTGTTACATGCGGTGCAACCACCCCTTGCCTTATTCGGCCTCGGGTGTTACATGCCCACCAGCTTCCGCATGGTTCGTCCTCGAACCACATCGTACTAGGAGAGGTTTGGCTCTGATACCATTTTAACGCCCCAGACTGCTTTCCGGATGATCGACTGACCCTACAAACCAACACGGGTCTTTTCAGCATGCTTTGACCTCACTCACATACTTTCCGAGAAACTTCCCAGAAGGTCACCCATCCCAATACTACTCCAATTCAAGCACGCTTAACTGTGAAGTTCTTATGGAATGGGCTACCGAAAAGAAGATGCATCTTGTTGGTATAGGTAGTACCTATCAATCCTTATAAGCTTTCCTTCAACCATGCAGTCCCATACCTGCACGGCCTTAGGATCCCTCTCATTCCGATGTGGCGACCACCCTTGCCATCTCAGGCCTCAGGTGTTACATGCGGTGCAACCACCCCTTGCCTTATTCGGCCTCGGGTGTTACAGGTAGCCCCCAGAGTAGGTTGTTTGAACCGAACTGGTAAACAATTTTGTGTGTTCTTTATTGTTTTTATGCTGTTTTGTTATTACTGTCTGTGCTGCATAATTGTGGATGTCATAACATCCAGTTTGAAATCTGTTGCACCCCAAAATTTGCCCTATTTATTGGAGCTATAAGTTAATAATGACGTGTATTTCGTCATTCAAAAATCGAAGAAAATCAATAAAGAGTTCTCGTGGTTTTAAAGAGATGCGATGTAAAAGATGGTTTAAACAGCGGAAATACGAGAAAATTCACAAGTCTTATTCTGAAAGTGATATAAGCTAAATTCCCGCGTTAGCCCGACTGTTTCGACGATATCTACAACTTTCGTGTTCGGCTCGGAAGCCAGTTCTTTGAGGAAGGTTGTCAGATTTGCAAATTACTTGAGGTTTTGTAGTGAAAAACAATGCTGAATGTAGGGTTTCGGACCTCGGAAAATTCATATCTCCTAATCCGCTCATCGGATTCACTTGAAAATTTAACTAGAGCTCCGTACCATCATTACCAGGATTTCATATGTTCGGACCGAAGGCCAATTATGCACGGAAAATTCCCAGAATTTTAAGAATCGTCGCGTTGTTTCGGTAAAAAGTGTGTTTTCGAGTATGTCGCGCCGAGTTTGAAAATTCATAACTTCTTCGATTTTTATCGTATGAAGTCCATTCCGGCGGCATTTTCTCGGAAATTTCGTTAGCTTCGTTTCTTCGTCACACATGCTTGTTCAGATTTTGAGCCGAAGATAGGGTTTCATCGAGTTCTTTGAGCGGCACTCATAAAATTCTGCACAGTCGCACCAGATGAATTGGCGTTTCTCGTCATTCAAACGGGTGTATTTTCTTCATCGCTTATTGGATTGAGACGATTCTCGCAGCGACGAGTCAAGAATTTGGTCATCTTCATAGTGGCATTGGTTTCGTTCCGAAATTCAAAGCTGAACCGAGTTTCCTTAAAAACGAGCCAAAATAAGACGCACCGAGGGCAATTTGGACATTTCGTGTTGACAATATATAAATATTTTGCTCTTCACAAATCAAGGGAGGAAGCTCACAATTGCAATTCACCAATTTGTCACAAACACTTTCTCTCAATTCTCTCTCAATTTTCATAGATCAAAACCACAAATCACATAAAACTTTCATCAAGATTCATCAATCTTCATCAAGATCAAGAACATGGATTGAAGAATCAAGATCGAAGTTCGAATTTCTCTTCCTCTCTCCACATAGATTTTCGCGCCACTCTCTCTCTCTCTCCCTCCGGATTTCGTTCGGGTTCGTGTCGCGTTCGTGTCGTGTTCGCGTTCGCATCGTGTTCGTGTTCGCGCTTCGGTTAGATCTTCATTCGGTAAGCTTTCGGATCTCGAATTAAGTGCTTAATTGTTGATTATTGTGAATTCGGATCTAGATCTACCTCTTGTTCTTGATTAATTGATAATTGATGATGATTGATCGGTGAATTTGTTCATACTTTGTTCGAATTTGTCGTGTTCATGTGAATTGTGTTTGGATTTCATGATTGATTGCATATAATTGTTGCTCGTTGATGATGAATTGTGATATTTAGGTTCGAATCCGTGATTATTGGATGATTTTGTATGCTTAATTGTTGATGTTCATGTATGTTACTTGTGTCGCACTCAAAGTGTTTGCACAAATGCATGTGTAGTGCTTTTGTTTGATATTTGCCTTGCTTGACGCGTCGCACTTAGCATGTTTATTGATGTGTGGCTCACTTGATTCGCGGATTTACGTATGGCATGAATTTTCAATGTTTGTTTGCTCTAATCTCAAGTTGGAACGGTTTTGGATTGAGTGCGAATGGCTCCGAGGCCTCAAAAATGCTTAAAAACTGATTTTGCTACGCTAGGAACCGGGTTGTCCCAGGCGGGAACCGGTTCCCACTCAATCCAAAATTGCTGGTTTTCTGTGTTTTTGTACCAGGAACCGGGTTGTCCCTAGGTGGGAACCGGTTACTGCGTTGTTTTTCCCCTTGTGTTTTTGCACCAGGAACCGGGTTGTCCCTAGGTGGGAACCGGTTCCCAGCTGTATGAAATATTCTTGCTTCTGTGATTTAGTACCAGGAACCGGGTTGTCCCTAGGTGGGAACCGGTTCCCAGTTTTCTGTCTCTGGCTTTTTGTACCAGGAACCGGGTTGTCCCTAAGTGGGAACCGGTTCCCAGTTTTCAATCTCTGGTTTTTAGTACTAGGAACTGGGTTGTCCTATGCAGGAACCGGTTCCTGTGTGCAAATTTTGTGTTTTCTTTTATAACTTCAATCTTGCATAACTTTTTACTCGTAGCTCCGATTTGCACGTTCTTTATATCGTCGGAAAGCTTATGAGACGTACTATCTTGCTAGATGCTTTGTTTGCATTAATTTGTAGATCATCCATGTTTGATTTCTCTTTGATGTTTCATTGTCCATTTCATGTTTATATTACTTGTCCGTTTCCTTTCGCTTTATAGTAATAACGCAATTCCGATTGCGGTGTTTGTTATCTCTAAATTGTGTGCTAGTGTGCAAGGCCTTTGGATAGTCACCGGTCGACGATTATTACCCGAGTGTTCCGCTTCATTTGCGGACACAATCCTATTCATCTGTATTGTGTTCTCATCCGGGAGACACGATCCTTTTACTTTATATTTGCTTGTTTGGTTTGCTTGTTCCTCTTGCAGGTGTATTGTGATTGTGCTCGACGTGCGTGTCGATCTTTGTGTGCTTTCATGGCTAATCGGTGTGCTGACCATTTGCTTTTGCTTTGCTAGCTCGCTCGCGGGATTCTTAGTTTCTTCTCTTTGCTTCGCTTTAGTTTACGGATCATCATCCGTTTGGTATTGATCCCGTTTCATTTTATTTCTCTTGCACTTTATCGCTTTCTCGCATCATCCTTTAACATGAGAAGTAGGACCTAGACATGCATCTGGCCAAGCCCTCGAAAGAGGCTCTATTTTTGTTGGTGTGTTTATATTTTTGCTTTGCGGCAGGGATTCACGGTGTAATAAGTCCTATATGGCACTCCGTTAAGTCCTCATGGAAGGCATGCGGAAAGGATTAGCAATCAACCCCCGCCTAGTCTCATCGAGTCTGTTCAGTATGCGCACGCTTTGCGTTGCTCGCTTCTGAACCTGCACAAGATCTTGTTATCGAGTATGTCAGGAAAAGGGTTCATGTAGCCGGACCCCCGCTTTTCCTATAGCTCGCGTCGCTCGACGTTGATGCTCGGTGTACGCACGCACCGTTTTCCTTTACGATCCGTGACGGCTTGGTTGCTGAGAGGGGTCCGCCCTCTTGTCTATGGCCCGATCATTTTCGCGAGGTCTAATGCTTGGTTAACTTGGGTTGAGCTGCTCCCCTTGGCTATGGCGGGACCGCTTTTCTACCACTCGGTCAGTACCGTTGGTTTATTTGCTTTACGAGCGGATGCTCGTTTGTGTGTTCATTGTTTGCTTCCCTTTTCCCTCGTAGGTTGTTAGCTTAGTTTAGACTTGTACCCTTTGTATGATAACATTAGGTAGCAAGCTTTCCCCCTTAGCTTAGGTCTTCCTCATGCATCTTTTAAAACACAAACCAAACTCTTTGATTTTCTTTTCTTAAGAACTTGTTATTTCCGCTCCATTCCCAAGCATAAGTCTCCAAAGGTCGAGCAGCGGAGTGTGAATGTAACTCGTTAACCTAAAAAATACAAAACAAACAAAAATTAGTTAGCCGAGCTACGGTAGCTCTGATTCTGCAAAACAGATACGTAGGCAGCGGGGTAGGGCCCGTGCGAGCACAATCCTTTCTTTTCCCTACATTATGCATTCATTTTAGTCCAGATTAGCGTAGATTTGTTACACACCCATAGTTTTAGACACAGGCGTGGATACCATCGAGTACGATGGGCGCGAGGGGTGCTAGCACCTTCCCCTCGCGTAACCGACTCCCTTACCCTTTTTCTCTGGTCGTGAGACCGTTGTATTTTTTTGTGGTTTGCTGGCATTCCCTTCCTTTTCAGGATAAATATGTTTGTGGCGACTCTGTTAATTTTCGCGGTAGCGACAGCTGGCGACTCTACTGGGGATATCTCGACCTGTTGCTGGTCCTGACTCAGCGAGTCGATCCTAGCGCTTGTGTGTTTATCATTGGATGTTTTTATTGCTTTGCATATTTACCTGTTTGCATTGCATTCTATGTGCGCTTTTACTTTTCTGCATCATATTCTGGACTGTCTGGATCTCTGTCTGTTGGGTGGGTGTTTCAAGAGGTAAAAGGCCCAATACCCAGGCTATGTGTGAACCATAGGAACCCTAGGATAGAGTGGGAGCATGGTTTGTCTCGAGGTGTACGTCTCGGGATGGATTATGTGACCACGAGCAGAGTAGTGGTTTCAAACGGAGGTATTATCGTCACCCGCTTCCGCGCTGTGATGATGCTTACCTTCGGGCGGACCGTATACTGCGTTTCATGACCTTACCTTGGCCTAGATTTTACCCGTGAGTGGGGCGGGAATCAATGATCATATTAACAGGTACATTGTTGGTGACCGCTGTTCTTGTTCGTGGGTTACCGCTGTTCTTGTTCGTGGGTTACCGCTGTTCTTGTTCGAGTGTACTATTGGTTCCTGTTCGTGGGGTACTATGGTTCTTGTTCGAGTGGTAATCTGTGTTCCATTCCAGTGTGTTATTGACTATGGGCTTTGGTTCCGTGGATTGATATTCCGTGTTCCGTGTGGTATACCATTTGAGGCCGAATCTTTGGCTTTGTATTATGTGTGTTACCGGCAGTCCAGAATGCCTGGTGGGCGGCAACAAGCCCCACCATTCTGCATCATAGCATATTTATTTCCAAAAGAAACGCAAAAAAAAAAAATATATATATATATATATATATATATGTATAACAAACATTTGCATGTCATATTTTCAGGGACATTCAAGAGTTCATTCAAGTTGAAGATGGACACTCCCATTGATACCGTCAAGGAAGTAAAGAGACATACGCACACCTACAGCTTCTTCCGAGAGCCGTTGACCGCATTAGAGGGCTTGAGTTCGTTAATGACTGCTTTCTGCCTGAAGAGTTTCACGGATGATTATGGGAATATCTTGACTTTGTTGGAAACCGTGGTTGATACTCCTGCTTTGCAAACCTTGATGCAATTCTATGATCCTGAAATGAGGTGTTTTACGTTCCAGGATTACCAGTTGGCTCCGACATTGGAAGAGTACTCTATCATTCTTAATCTCAAGGTAAAAGACGAAGTGCCATTCATCGACGTTCCAAAAGAAGTGAATTTCAAGTTGATCGCTGCTGCTCTTTATTTGAGCATAAAAGAAGTATCTGATAATTGGAAGTCGAATGGAGGTGTCTCGGGGTTCTCTTTGAAGTTCTTGGTGAGAAAAGCTAAAGAGGAATTTGAGAAAAAGAATTGGAACGCGTACAATGCATTGCTTGCTGTGGCTATTTACGGGATTGTGATGTTCCCAAATGTTCCCAATTTTGTAGACTCGGCCGCGGTACACATCTTCATGGGAAAGAATCCTATTCCTACGTTGTTGGCCGATACTTATTATGCCGTTCATTCCCGATATGAGAAACGTGGTGGTGCCATCACTTGTTGCCATCAGTTGTTGTTCATCTGGTTCCTCTCTTTGTTGCCCAGCAAAGGACCTTTTGTGAAGACAAGGGATACGCTCAAGTGGACACACAGGATTATGTCACTTACTTCTTATGATATTCAGTGGCAAAGGTACCGAATTAATGTTTCTGAAGTAATTGTTGGGTGCGGTAAGTTCGATAATGTTCCTTTGGTTGGTACTAGAGGTTGCATCAATTACAATCCCGTGGTATCCTTGCGTCAGTTGGGGTATACGTTGAAAGACAAGCCGACGGATCACTTGATAGCGGAGACGGTCTATTTTGAGAAGGGGTCGGATCCAGAAAAGTTGAAGGGGATAATTGTGGCTTGGAAGAAGATCCGTAAGCATAACGGAGCCCATTTAGGGAAGAAGGAATCACTCGCTTTGACACCGTATGTTGAATGGATTGTAAAACGGGTCGGAAACTTGTTGCTGCCATATGATAGGGTTGCACCACTTCAAAAGCAACCTCCTTTGATTTTATCCGAATTTGTGCCAACAGAACTTTACAAGGATGCTTTGGTTACCAACTACAGGTTACATGAAAGGGAACAAGAGACCAACTTGAAATTCTTTGAAGAGAGAGATGCAAAGATGAGGTTGATGCACCAGCTCAAGCAAGTCGAAGGTGCAAGCTCAAGTCAGGCAAGTGGCCAGAAGCGTCCTTATGAGTTGCTAAAAGAAGATTTGCGCCATAAGCAACAAGAGTGTCTACAGTTACAAAGATCAGAGAGTAGTCTCAAGAGGCAGAAGCGGGATTCAGATAAACAGCTAGCAGAAGAGAAGGCTAAGACTGCTCGACTTGAAGAAGAACTAAGAAGACTCCGAGCCCAACGGAGAGGAGATGGAGGAGCTCATTCTGTTGCCAGGCGATCCTAGTGTCGCTGTGGGGTGGATTTGTTTGATCCATGATGGTGGATTTGATGTTTATGCTTGTTATTTGTCGCCCATGTCCAGGATTGTTGGATGGGGTCGCATTTTGATGCTCTGGATTTCTTTTGTATGCCTTATGAGCACATTGTGACACGGTCATGTGTTTTATTTGTATGAACTCAAATTCTCAGTTATGTTTGAATGAAGTATGCTCAGTTTGCTGAATTATTCTCGTGTGCGGATTGTTATTCAAATATATTCGGTATCAGGGTTTCTATGTCCTATCTGAAAGTGGGATGAACTCTTGGATACCTGAAAATTGACAAACATTTCATGCATATCATTCATATATCATACATGTCATGTATTTGCAGGTTTTGCAGGTCTTATATCTTATGTCTCACTGTTTTGTTATCAGAAGGAGTTCTAAGACGGCTAATCACCCGTATCCGACTAGGAGCAATCAGAGAAGGCAGATGGAACAGATTCAGGAACAAATGGCAGAGATGAGAGCTCAACTGACAGAGCTGATGAATGCGCAGATGGCGCAGTTTATGGAAGCAATGACTAATGTGACCAAGGGGCAGGATGACTTGCGAGTTCTTGTCGAGAACTCCAGAAGGAATGAGAATGGAGGACATCCAGGGCTGTTTGATGATGTGTCTGGTAGAATTGACGATCATCATGATCCGAATGAGTTTGATCACGTGGGAGGGCACTATAATCCTTTCAATCAGCATCACGGGTTTCCACCTCCACCTCCGTCTCGTCTGTTGGGAAGGAGAGATCATCAGAACCGTGGTAATTTGGATTTCAATGTTGAGAACTTTGACCAGGTATCAAGGCATAGTGCTGAAGGTGCACATGACGAAGTTGAAAGGTATCGTCTGATTGAAGAACGTCTCAGAGCTGTTGAAGGCAAAGGGGTGTTAGGCATGGATATCAATGACTTGGGGTTGGTTCCCGGTGTGAGGATCCCACCAAAATTCAAAGTTCCATCTTTTGACAAATACAATGGGGCGACTTGTCCCATGACTCATGTCAAAGCATACTATCGCAAGATGTCAGTTTATTCTGAGGATGAGGGTTTTCTAATGCATTTCTTCCAGGATAGCTTGGCTGGAGCTTCCTTGGAGTGGTATGTTCAACTTGAACGCACCCATATCCATTCTTGGAGAGATCTTGTGGAGGCTTTCATTAAGCACTATCAGTACAATGTTGATATGGCACCCAACAGGACCCAGTTGCAGAGTTTGGTTCAGGGGTCTAAAGAATCTTTCAAAGAGTACGCTCAGAAATGGCGTGAGTTAGCCGCAAGAGCTCAGCCACCGATGACTGAACGTGAGATGATTGACATGTTCACCAGTACCTTGTCTGGACACTATTATTTGGCTTGCAGTGCTTCAGCTAACTTTTCTGAAAAGGTGAGATATGGCGAACGTGTTGAGATGGGTCTAAAGATGGGGAAAATTCAGTTGGGAGCTTCTTCTAATTCTGCTGGTGGTAAGAAACAAGCTGAAGGTTATGCCAGAAGGAAAGAAGGAAATGCGGATGCCATATATGGAAGAAGGGGTTCGGGGAGAAGCAATTCACAGGTTAATGCTGTCATGATCCCAGTACCACAACAACAACAACAGCAGGGACAGCGTTCCAATAATGATCGCTATCCTCCCAGGACTAGGCCTCATAGAAAGATTGATCCGATTCCCATGACCTATGCTCAGGTGTTGTAACATTTGCTCAAGATTGAGAAAATTACTTTGAGAGATGCTCCGAATGCTCCGGACACACAATCTCCGAATTACAATGCAAACGCACGATGTGCTTTCCATTCAGGTGCTGCTGGCCATGATACAGAAAGGTGTATTGCGTTGAAGAACAAAGTCCAAGACTTGTTGGATCAAAAGATTATTCAATTCACTCCTACACCCAATATTGTCAATAATTCGATGCCTACTCACGGAGGTTCGGGTGTGAATGCCATTGAGAGTGAAGAGATAAATGTTGTATCTGATGTGAGCTGTTTGACTTTTCCTCTTGTATCTGTGAAACAGCATCTGATCAATAGCGGTATCTTCCCGGGCTGTGAAGTTGATTGTGAGAATTGCAAAAGTCAACCTGAAGGTTGTGCTGATTTGAAAAGTATGGTACAAAAGCTGATTGATGAGGGTCCTCTTCAGTTCTACCGAAGGTTGAGAGGTGCGAAGAGTAAGGATGGTGAAGTGTCTGTGATCTCAATTCCTTATGATCCAGTTGTTCCAATATGTATCCAAGTGCCTATTCAGATACCTGTCAGTATCCCATATGAGGAACAACTAGCAGCGTTGATGATTACTGTGCCAGGGCCTATTCCATATGAGAGTGAGAAGGCCATCCCTTGGCATTATGGTTCAGACGTATATTACTATGGCACGAAGGAGGAAGGCGAGCCATCTAAAGAGAAGCTTGTTGAGGCCTCAGTTGCGAACACTGATAATTTCGCCGGTACTGGTAGGATCACTCGCAGTGGTAGGGTGTTCTCCCCTCAGCTTGTCCAAAACAGTGCAGATGCTTTGGCTAAGGCCAAAGGAAAACAAGTAGTGACTGATGTCCAGAATTCTCCGACCCAAAATGGGGCACCTGATAGTGCTGTGTCTTCCAAGGATGTGGAGGAATTATTGAGGATCATCAGGAAGTCTGATTACAAGGTTGTTGAGCAGTTGGGTCAGACCCAGTCAAAGATTTCCATCTTGCAACTACTGATGTGTTCAGAAGGTCATAGGGATGCTCTCTTGAGAATCCTGAATGGTGCTTACGTCCCGCATGAAATATCTGTGAATCAGTTAGAGGCGGTAGCCAATAATATCTCCGCTGGGAATGGTTTGGGATTTACTGATCGTGATCTTCCTCCGGAAGGGAGAAACCATAACAAGGCTTTGCATATTTCGATTGAGTGTAAGGGGACGGCTTTGTCCCGTGTTCTGGTCGATACTGGTTCTTCCCTAAACGTGCTTCCCAAATCAGCTCTAATGAGAATTGACTATGCGGGTGTCGAGTTAAGGCCTAGTGAGTTGGTAGTGCGCGCCTTTGACGGTTCAAGGAGGTCTGTGTTCGGAGAGGTAGATCTACCAATCCAAGTGGGTCCTCAGATCTTTACTACAATCTTTTATGTGATGGACATTCAACCTGCTTACTGTTGTTTGTTGGGACGACCGTGGATTCACAAGGCTGGCGCTGTGACATCCACTCTTCATCAGAAGTTGAAGTATCCGGTTGACGGTAAAGTGGTGACGGTTTGTGGTGAGGAAGATTATATCGTGAGTCACTTGTCCTCTTTCCGATATGTAGAGATCGAAGGTGAAATACATGAGACTCCGTTTCAAGCGTTTGAAGCTGTGAATGCTGTGAGAACTCCTCCTTATGAGGTAACAAAGCCAGAAACGGTTATGTCTTCCCTGAAAGATGCTCAGGTGGTCGTTGAAAATGGAAGAGTGGAAGGTTGGGGGCAAGTAATTGACGTGCGTCCCAAATTTGACAAGAATGGTCTTGGTTTCAATCCTGGAAGGCAGAATGCATCGCCCAAGTCTAGTGTCCTTAGCCCGATCAAGTTTGTGAGTGGAGGTGTCATTCAAAACGGTCAGGTCCATGCCATTGTCGATGGTGAGGAGGTGGATAGTGTTTGTGACTTTGACAGCTGGATTCGTCCAAGTATTCCTGGAGAGATGCCTTGCAACTGGACAATCGAAGATGTCATCCAAGTTACACAGGCTCAGGAGTAAATTCCTTGTTTTTACTTTTCTTATCATGACATAATTCCTACGTTCTGCCCAAGGCGTAGTGAATCATTTGTAGGGCCATGCAGTTCGCATTTTTCAAAGTTAATCATGAAATAAAAGGACGTTTTTGCATTCAAATGTTTTGCTCTTTGTCTTTCTTTTTAACTTTTTCCTTTAAATGGCAATGTTTTTGCACACACTTGCACATAGCTTAATAAAAATAAAACTAAAATAAAACATCAATCATGCAGATGTTCCACCACCACAGATTCCATTGGTAACAGTTCCGCTATTGCTTATTATGATTTTGACAATCCGATCTACCAAGCCGAGGAGGAAGCTTATGAAGATTGTGATCTCCCCGACGAGTTGGCCAGATTGTTGAAACAGGAGGAAAAGAAAGCGATTCAGCCGCATCAAGAGGAAATTGAGATGGTAAATGTTGGTGCTAAAGAGCAGGTCCGAGAAGTCAAGATAGGGGCTGCGCTTGAGAATAGTGTAAAGCAGAGGCTTATTGATATGTTGAAAGAGTATGCGGATATCTTTGCTTGGTCCTACGAGGATATGCCTGGTCTTGATACAGATATGGTGGTACACCGTCTACCTCTCAAGGAAGATAGTCCTCCTGTCAAGCAGAAGCTCCGAAGGACTCGCCCAGATATGTCTGAGAAGATTAAGAAAGAGGTTGAGAAACAGTTTGATGCTGGCTTTCTGCAAGTGGTGAATTACCCGCCGTGGGTTGCGAATATTGTTCCTGTACCTAAGAAGGACGGAAAGGTCAGGATGTGTGTTGATTACAGAGATCTGAATAGGGCGATTCCGAAAGATGATTTTCCTCTTCCCCACATTGATGTGCTGGTCGATAATACTGCTCCTTTTAAAGTGTTTTCCTTTATGGATGGCTTCTCTGGGTACAATCAGATCAAGATGGCACCAGAAGACATGGAGAAAACAACGTTTATCACACTGTGGGGAACTTTCTGCTACAAAGTCATGCCTTTTGGGTTGAAAAACGCAGGGGCAACGTATCAGCGCGCCATGGTGACTCTTTTTCACGACATGATTCACAAAGAGATTGAAGTGTATGTTGACGACATGATTGCAAAGTCTCACACTGAAGAAGAGCACCTGGTTCACTTGCAGGAGTTGTTTGAAAGGCTTCGGGAATTCAGACTGAGGTTGAATCCAAACAAATGCATATTCGGAGTGCGATCCGGAAAGTTGTTGGGCTTTGTTGTTAGCGGAAAAGGTATTGAGGTCGATCCTGCAAAAATAAAAGCTATACAAGAGATGCCTGAGCCGAGAACAGAAAAAGAGGTTCGTGGTTTCTTAGGGAGGTTGAACTACATTGCTAGATTCATCTCTCATCTTACGGCCACTTGTGAACCAATATTCAAATTGCTAAGAAAAGATCAGACGTCCAGGTGGAATAATGATTGTCAAAAAGCATTCAAAAAAGTGAAAGAGTATCTGCAGGAACCTCCGATATTAATGCCTCCAGTTCCAGGAAGGCCTTTGATTATGTACCTCACAGTTCTTGAAAATTCAATGGGATATGTGCTGGGTCAACACGACGAGTCTGGCCGAAAAGAGCATGCAATATACTACCTTAGCAAAAAGTTTACCGACTGTGAATCCCGATACTCACTGCTCGAGAAAACTTGCTGTGCTTTGGTGTGGGGTGCTCGCCGGCTGAGGCAGTATATGTTGGTTCACACCACCTTATTGATTTCCAAGATGGATCCTATCAAGTATGTTTTTGAAAAGCCCGCTCTTTCCGGAAGAGTAGCCAGATGGCAAATGATCTTGACTGAATATGATATCCAATATACTACCCAGAAAGCCATCAAATGTAGTGTGTTGGCAGATTATCTTGCACATCAGCCTGTCGAAGATTATGAACCGATGAAGTTCGAATTCCCCGATGAGGATGTTCTGTACATCAGAGATTGTAACATTCCTGGACCAGAGGAAGGACCCAAACCAGGATCGCGATGGACGCTCGTGTTCGATGGTGCCTCTAATGCACTCGGGAATGGTGTTGGAGCTGTAATTACTTCTCCATCAGGTTTTCATATTCCGTTTACAGCCAAAATCTGTTTTGATTGCACTAATAACATGGCTGAGTATGAAGCTTGCATCTATGGTATCGAAGCTGCGATCGATTTGGGAATCAAGTATTTGAAAGTTTATGGGGATTCCAGTCTTGTCATTAGCCAGATTAATGGAGATTGGGAAACTCGCCATCAGAATCTGATTCCATACAGGGAGCATGTGATGAGACTCATTCCATACTTTGATGAGATTACATTCGAGCATATTTCTAGAGAAGAGAACAATCTTGCTGATGCTCTCGCTACTTTGGCTTCCATGTTCAAAGTGAAATGGGCCAATGAAGCGCCTAACATTACCATCAATGGGTTGGATGAACCGGCATTCTGCTTTGATGCTGATGTTGAATTGGATGGTAATCCCTGGTATCATGACATTAAAAAGTTCCTCGAAACTCAAGAGTATCCTCCCGAAGCGTCGGTGACTGATAAGAAGTTTCTGAGAAGGTTTGCAGCTAAGTTTTACCTCAACGGTGGGGTATTGTACAAGAGGCATCATGACGGTGTATTGCTCCGATGTGTTGTGAAGGAAGAAGCTTTGAAAATCATAGAGGAAATGCACGAAGGTGAGTTTGGTACCCATTCTAGTGGGCATACAATGGCTAAGAAGATCTTGAGGGCTGGTTACTATTGGTCCACTATGGAAACTGATTGTCATAACCATGTCAGAATTTGTCACAAGTGCCAGACCTATGCTGATAAAGTGCACGTGCCGCCTGTGCCTTTGAATGTCTTGACTTCTCCGTGGCCTTTTGCAATGTGGGGTATTGACATGATTGGAGAGATTAAGCCTACTGCTTCTAATGGACATTGCTTCATTTTGGTTGCCATCGATTACTTCACCAAGTGGGTTGAAGCCGCATCTTATGCGAATGTAACCAAGCAAGTGATTACTCGCTTTATCAAGCACAACATAATCTGTCGTTACGGGATTCCTAAAAAGATCATTACTGATAATGGATCGAATCTCAATAACAAGATGATGAAGGAGCTTTGTGAGTCCTTCAAGATTAAGCATCACAATTCTTCTCCGTATCGTCCAAAGATGAATGGCGCTGTTGAAGCGGCCAACAAGAACATTAAGAAGATTGTACAGAAGATGGTAGTGACTTACCGAGATTGGCACGAGATGCTACCTTTTGCCTTGCATGGTTATCGCACCTCTGTGCGTACATCGACTGGGGCAACTCCTTTCTCACTTGTTTACGGCATGGAAGCGGTATTGCCTGTTGAAGTTGAGATTCCTTCCCTGAGGATTATGAAAGACGTCGAGCTTGACGAGTCAGAATGGGTACAAAATCGGATGGATCAGTTGAACCTCATTGATGAGAAACGCTTAGCGGCTATTGGTCATGGTCAGGTGTACCAAAAGAAGATGAGAAAAGCTTTTGACAAGCGGGTGCGACCCCAAAGCTATAAACCAGGTGATCTGGTGCTCAAAAGAATCATCCTTCCTCAGGGTGATCCTCGAGGCAAGTGGACTCCGACGTATGAAGGCCCCTTTGTTGTGCAGAAAGTGTTCTCTGGCGGTGCCATGATGCTTGCAACGATGGATGGCGAGAACTTTCCGCACCCTGTGAACGCGGATGTAGTCAAAAAATACTTCGCATAGACCTGATAAAAAAGAAAAGAAAAGAAAGAAAAGAAAAAAGAAAAAAAAAGGAAAAAAGAAAGGAAAATAAATCAGGCAAAAGAATGAAAAAGAAACAAATATACCCGCTAAGTTGAAAACCCGAAAGGGCGGCTTAGGCAAAAAAGGGACAAAAGCGAACGACTACATCTCGCATGCCACCTTGGCAATCACTCTTCATACATGCTTAGGGCTCCCAACCGAGGGATAAGCAAGACTCCGTGTTCTTGAGTTTGCACCTGGCAGCTCAAATCCCTAAAGCATTCACAACATCCAATCACTTTGTTTAGGGCTCCCGACCGAGGGATAAGCAAGACTCCGTGTTCTTGAGTTTGCACCTGGCAGCTTAAATCCCTAAAGGCTCTCACAAACCCCGTCGGGTCCATAAGTTCGGTGACGTTATCAGATCGGACAGTGATCAATCCTAATGAGTACGGTCTTCCAAAGCAAGGAGATGAGAACGTCGAGGTTATAAAAGGGATAGCGGGATCGAAACCAACGGATATCCGTTTCACATTGCCATTTCTCTTGTACTCAATAAATGCGTGGTTACCTCTTACTAGGAACTACTTCTGAAATGTGTTCGCTCTTTTAAGAGCATTCTGTTCGCAATTAATAAAAACCTTTTTTATCCTCAACAACTGTTTTCTTTTACTGTTTTGTTTGCATAAAGCCTCCTGAATTTATGTTAAACTTTGCATATGAAAACTGCATTGCTTTTACAATACATGATTAGAAATGATAAAACCTTTGAATCTACTTCGAAGTCTTGTGTAACCAGGATGGCAGGTCAAGATGTCATGTTATGTCCTGGGGCATTTTCATTTGTTTGTCTCGTAGGTACGTCCTTGCAAGCGCTTCGCATCGACATATTGGCAGACATAGCTATGAGAGATTCTCACTCCCCAGCCGAGTGCATCCTAACGAGAGATTCTCATTCCCCAGCTGAGTATATCTGGATGAGACTTTCTTTGTTCCAAGATTCTCATCTTCTCATCAAAAGCACATCCTGATGCATTCTTTATGCTCCAGAAGCCTTATTCCCCGGTGGAATGTCTTCTCCCTAGTTGAGTCATGATTGGATGGTATCTGATTCCCCGGCAAGCTCTTAATGAGGTTCCTTGACCGAGTTCCTCATTCTCCCCAGTAGAGCTGTTTTCTCTCCCCAACAGATTGACCTATTTTCCCCAGGAGAGTCATCTTGTTCCCCAGTGGAATTGCCTTAACAAAAGGTTCTTATGCTGAGTTCCTTATCCCCAGCGGATCTCTCATATCCCTAGCAGATCGTTGTGCAGAAGTATCCATCTTCCCCACTGAGTTTCTTTCCTCAGCAAAGATTCACATGCATCCTCAGCAGGATCTGTTTTCCTTCAAGGATTTCCCCAGCGGAAAGCGTCCTACACAAGCAAGTTGATTACTCCCCATCAAAGTTGTCATCATGACTTGCCTTTATCTTTACATCCCCAGGGTGTCGAGATTTTTCTTCTCCAATGAAGTTGCCCAAGGTATTCCCCAAGCAGGATTTATTCCCCAAACAGAGCTTGCATCTATATTTGATCGTCTCCAGCAGATTTCTGATCCATCTTTGCCAGCTTGTAGTTGTGACTTCTAGTCACTCGCCTTGTCCTCCCCGCAGAGTTCTATACTCTCTCAAGGACTTCTTCAGCAATTCAGTGCTCCTCCGTTGTTCTCCTAAGCAGCGTCCGAATCATGCATCATTTGCATAGCATTCTCAAAAGCGTGTAGCGTCTTCCTTCTTGGGAACGTTATTCCATACACATTCATACATGCATCATGCATAAATCATATCATATCTGTTTCTTTCTGCAGGAAAGTTATCCAGATTCAAATGCTCCCCAGAGAGCAATATTCGCTTAGTCATTACGGGCGTTTATCCTGATGTTTTGAATCAAAAGAGGATTGTTCTACTTATTTTCTGGCATAGCTCAGATCAGTTCAAAGACATTCCTATTCCCGATGCCCCCAGATCGGTGGAAGATATTTGTTCCTATCCTGATATCCCGCTCAGTTGAAGGAACCGCCTCCGGATCTCTATAGATCTTCCGAAGGAGCAAGCCCTCTGATACATCAGATCAGTTGGAAATATCTACTCCCTGACGATTTAGTTCGTTCAGAAAAAGAAACTCGTCTGCCCAGTCCTGATGCCTAACCATCAGTTGAAGACGCTTTCTTTACCCGGCGTACACAGTTCGGAAGAGATATTTGTTCCTATCCTAATATTCAGATTCAGATTAGTTGAAGGAACCGCCTCCAGATCTCCCAAGATCTTACGAAGGAGCAAGCCACTGATATCATCAGATCAGATGGATATGTCTGCCTGATCGACTTTGTCTTTCAAATGAAGATTGTCCTACTTATTTTCTAGCATCATGTCCAGATCAGTTTAAAGGCATTCTTTCCCCGGCGTACACAGTTCGGAAGAGATATTGTTCCTATCCTGATTTCCCGTTCAGTTGAAGGAACCGCCTCCGGATCTCCGTGGTCTTACGAAGGAGCTAGCCGCTAATTCCCAGATTAGTTGGAATATCTACCTGATGATTTAATTGCATCATAAGAGATGTCTGCCCAGATTCCCAGATCATGATTCCCAGATCAGAGATACCTATTACCCGTTGATGTCCAGATCAACCGGCGTATCTCCTTTGATTCCCAGATCGATTTAAGACATCTATCCCGATGCAAGTTCGGAGACATTTGCTACGTCTGATACTCAGATCAGTCGAGATGTTCCTTCTCTTGATGCCCAGATCATTTGAAGTGTTTCCCCTGCCTGTGGGTGCCCGTTCCTTCTTATCACAAGTTGGAGCATATTTATTATCCAGATCAATTGAAGTTTTTTCTCCCTGCTTGCGGGGTGGTAGATTCCTTCTTGTTACAAGACGGAATCTTCTATTGATCAAGAGCCCAAATTTTCGAGTTCATTCTGGTATTCAATCTCCTTCCACCTCAACGGTTCGAAACTTTCGTTTCTCACTCGTCAGGTTCAAGAAGTTTGAATAGGGGCAGCTGTTGCACCCCAAAATTTTCCCTCTTTATTTGAGATATAAGTTAATAATGACGTTTATTTCGTCATTCAAAAATGGAAGAAAAATAATAAAGAGTTTCCATGGGTTTAAGAAAAAAGACGTGAAAAATGGTTTAAACAGTGGAAATACGAGAAAATTCACAAGTCATATTTGGGGAGCTGATATGAGCTAAGTTCCCGCGTTGCCTTGACTGTTTTGACGATATCTACAACTTTCGTGTTCGGCTCGGAAGCCAATTCTTTGAGGAAGGTCGCCAGATTTGATAATTACTTGAGGTTTCGTAGTGAAAAACAGTGCTGAATGTAGGGTTTCGGACCTCAGAAAATTCATATCTCCCAATCCGCTCGTCGGATTCGCTTGGAAATTTAACTGGAGCTCCGTACCATCATTACCAAGATTTCATATGTTCGGACCGAAGGCCAATTATGCACGGGAAATTCCCAGAATTTTAAGGATCGTCGCGTTGTTTCGGTAAAAAGTGTGTTTTCGAGTATGTCGCGCCTAGTTTGAAAATTCATAACTTCTTCGATTTTTATCGTATGAAGTCCACTCTGGCGGCATTTTCTTGGAAATTTCGTTAGCTTCGATTCTTTGTCACACATGCCTGTTCAGATTCTGAGCCGAAGATAGGGTTTTATCGAGTTCTTTGAGCGGTACTCACAAAATTCTGCACAGTCGCACCAGATGAGTCGGCGTTTCTCGCCATTCAAACGCGCATATTTTCTTCATCGCTTATCGGATTGAGGTGATTCTCGCGGCAATGAGTCACGAATTTGGTCATCTTCACAGTGGCATTGGTTTCGTTCCGGAATTCAGAGCCGAACCGAGTTTCCTTAAAAACGAGCCAAGATAAGACGCACCGAGGGCAATTTGGACATTTCACGTTGACAATATATAAACATTTTGCTCTTCACAAATCAAGGGGGGGACTCTCATAATTTCAATTCACCAAAAAGATCAAAAACACTTTCTCTCAATTCTCTCTCAATTCTCTTGAATCAAAACCACAAATTACATAAAACTTTCATCAAAATTCATCAATTTTCACCAAGATCAAGAACATGGATTGAAGAATCAAGATCGGAAGTTCGAATTTCTTCTCCTCTACCCACATACAGTTGCGCGCCACTCCCTCTCTCTCTCTTTCCGGATTTCGTTCGAGTTCGTGTCGCGTTCGTGTCGTGTTCGCGTTCGTTCGTGTTCGTGTTCGCGCTTCGGTTTGATCTTCATTCGGTAAGCTTTCGGATCTTGAATTAAGTGCTTAATTGTTGATTATTATGTGAATTCGAATCCCGATCCGCCTCTTGTTCTCGATTAATGGATGATTGATGATGATTGATTGTTGAATATGCTCATCTTTTGCTCGAATTAGTCGTGTTCATGTGAATCGCGTTTGAATTGATGTTTGATTGTGTGTAATTGATATCCGTTGATGATGAATTGTGGTATTCATGTATGGATGTATGGTTCGGTGTTGATTTTGTGTGCATAATTGTTAATATCCATGTATGTTACTTGTGTCGCACTCAAAGTGTTTGTATAAATGCATGTGGTGCACTTTTGCTTGATGTTTGCTTGGCTCGACGCGTCGCACTTTGCATAATTAGGATAATTTTACTTGTGGACTCGTGCTTAATTCATAATTTGATGTTTGCTTGTGATAATTGCCTATGGAATGATTTTGGATTGAGTGCGAATGGCTGCGAGATCTTAAAAATACACAAAAACTTGTTTTGTTATGCCAGGAACCAGGTTGTCCCAGGCGGGAACCGGTTCCCACTCAATCTAAAAATGCTGATTCTCTGGTTTTTTGTACCAGGAACCGGGTTGTCCCTAGGTGGGAACCGGTTCCTGCGTTGTTTTTTCCCCTGAACTTTTGTGCCAGGAACCGGTTCGTCCCAGCCAGGAACCGGTTCCCAGCTGTTTGAAATGTTGTTGGTTCTGTGTTTTTGTACCAGGAACCGGGTTGTCCCTAGGTGGGAACCGGTTCCCAGTTTTCTGTCTCTAGTTTTTAGTACTAGGAACCGGGTTGTCCTATGCAGGAACCGGTTCCTGTGTGTAATTTTGTGTTTTCTCTTATAACTCCAATCTTGCATAACTTTTTACTCGTAGCTCCGATTTGCACGTTCTTTATATCGACGGAAAGCTTATGAGACGTACTATCTAGCTAAATACTTGGTTTTCATTAATTTGTAGATCCTTCATGTTTGATTTCTCTTTGATGTTTCATTGTCCATTTCATGTTTACGTTACTTGCCCGTTTCTTTTGGTTTATAGCAATAACGCAATTCCGATTGCGATGTTTGTTATCTCTAACTTGTGTGCTAGTGTGCAAGGCTCTTGGATGGTCACCGACCGACGCTTATTGCTTGAGTGTTCCGCTTTAATCGCGGAACACGATCCCTATTCACTTGTATCGTGTTCTCATCCGGGAGACACGTTCCTATTACTTTATACTTGCTTGTTTGGTTTGCTTGTTCCTCTTGCAGGTGTATTGTGATTGTGTTTGACGTGCGTGTCGATCTTTGTGTGCTTTCATGGCTAATCGGTGTGTTGACCATTTGCTTTTGCTTTGCTAGCTCGCTTGCAGGATTCTACTTTCTTCGCTTTGCTTCGCTTTAGTTTACGGATCATCATCCGTTTGGTATTGATCCCGTTTCATTTTATTTCTCTCGCACTTTATCGCTTTCTCGCATCATCCTATAACATGAGAAGTAGGACTTAGACATGCATCTGGCCAAGCCCTCAAAAGAGGCTCTATTTTTGTTGGTGTGTTTATATTTGTGCTTTGCGGCAGGGAGTCACGGTGTAATAAGTCCTATATGGCACTCCGTTAAGTCCTCTTGGAAGGCACGCGGAAAGGGTTAGCAATCAACCCCCGCCTAGTCTCATCGAGTCTGTTTAGTATGCGCACGCTACGCGTCGCTCGCTTCCGAACATGCACAAGATCTTGTTATCGAGTATGTCAGGAAAAGGGTTCATGTAGCCGGACCCCCGCCTTTCCTATAGCTCACGTCGCTCAACGTTGACGCTCGGTGTACGCACGCACCGTTTTCCTTTACGATCCGTGACAGCTTGGTTGCTGAGAGGGATCCGCTCCTCTTGTCTATGGCCCGATCATTTTCTCGAGGTCTAATGCTTGGTTGACTTGGGTTGAGATGCTCCCCTTGGCTATGGCGGGACCGCCTTTCTACCATTCGGTCAGTACCGTTGGTTTGTTTGCTTTACGAGCGGATGCTCGTTTGTGTGCTCATTGTGTGCTTTTTCCTTTTCCCCTGTAGGTTGCTAGTTTAGCTTAGACTTGTACCCTTTGTATGATAACATTAGGTAGCAAGCTTTCCCCCTTAGCTTAGGTTTTCCTCATGCATTCTTTAAAACACAAACCACACTCTTTGATTTTCTTTTCTTAAGAGCTTGTTATTTCCGCTCCATTCCCAAGCATAAGTCTCCAAAGGTCGAGCAGCGGAGTGTGAATGTAACTCGTTCATCTAAAAAACATAAAACAAACAAAAATTAGTTAGCCGAGCTACGGTAGCTCTGATTCTGCAAAACAGATACGTAGGCAGCGGGGTAGGGCCCGTGCGAGCATAACACTTTCTTTTCCCTACATTCTGCATTCATTTTAGTCCATATTAGCATAGATTTGTTACACACCCATAGTTTTAGACACAGGCGTGGATACCATCGAGTACGATGGGCGTGAGGGGTGCTAATACCTTCCCCTCGCGTAACCGACTCCCTTACCCTTTTTCTCTGGTCGTGAGACCGTTGTTTTGTTTTGTGGTTTGCTGGCATTCCCTTCCTTTTTAGGATAAATATGTTAGTGGCGACTCTGTTAATTTTCGCGGTAGCGACAATGTGTATGTTATATTCTGAACACTAAAGATCATCTGCATAAGTTTGATTCTAAGGCACAGAAGTGTTTCCTTCTTGGATATTCTGAACGCTTAAAAGGCTACAGAGTATACAATACTGAAACATTGATTGTTCAAGAATCAATCAATATCATATTTGATGATAAGCTTGGTCTTGAAAAGCTAAAGCAGTTTGAGAATTTTGCAGATATTGAAATCTCTAACTCAGAAGCTGAAGAACCCATAAGCAAAGTATCAGAAGATCAAGTTGCTACTTCATTAGAGAATCTAAGAATTTCTGAATAGCCAACTATCAAAAGATCTTCTAGACTCAACTCTGATCACTCAGAAGATGTTATCATTGGGAAGAAAGAAGATCCTATCAGAACAAGAGCATTCTTTAAGAACAATGAAGAATGTCAATTTGGTCTGGTATCTCTTATTGAGCCAACTTCTGTTGATCAAGCTCTGGAGGATGCTGACTGGATAATTGCCATGCAAGAAGAACTCAATCAGTTTACAAGGAATGACGTATGGGATCTTGTTCCTAGACCAAAAGGATTCAACATCATTGGGACCAAGTGGGTCTTCAGAAACAAGCTAAGCAAAAAAGGAGAAGTTGTAAGAAACAAAGCCAGACTGGTTGCTCAGGGCTATAGTCAACAAGAAGGTATTGACTATACTGAAACCTTTGCACCAGTGGCCAGGTTAGAATATATTCGCTTATTAATTTCTGTTGCCACTCAACATAACATCACTCTATATCAGATGGATGTTAAGAGTGCCTTCTTAAATGGTTATATAGACGAGGAAGTATATGTCCACCAACCTCCTGGTTTTGAAGACTCTAAGTCTCCAGAACATGTTTTCAAATTAAAGAAATCATTATATGGCCTGAAGCAAACTCCTAGAGCTTGGTATGAAAGATTAAGTTCTTTCCTTCTAGACAATGGTTTCACTAGAGGAAAAGTGGATACTACTCTCTTTTGTAAAACCTTTAAAAAGGATATTTTAATTTTCCAAATTTATGTTGATGATATTATCTTTGGAACCTCTAATGCTACACTTGGAAAGGAGTTTGCTAAGTCTATAAAGGCTGAGTTTGAAATGAGCATGATGGGAGAACTCAAGTACTTCCTTGGGATCCAGATCAATCAAACTTCTAATGGAACCTATGTTCATCAAACCAAGTACGAGGAAGAACTTCTGAAGAAGTTTAATTATTCAGAAAGCAAAGAAGCAAAAACCCCTATGCATCTAACGTGTGTTCTAGGTAAGGATGAGGTAAGTAAGAAGGTAGATCAGAAGCTCTACAAAGGTATGATTAGATCTCTTCTATATCTTACTGCTTCTAGACCTGATATTTTGTTCAGTGTTTGTCTATGTGCAAGATTCCATTCAGATCCTAGAGAATCTCACTTAAAAACTGTTTAGAGAATTCTGAGGTATCTGAAAGGTACTACTAATGTTGGTTTAGTCTACAGAAGATCTGAAGAATACAACTTACTAGGATTTTGTGATGCTGATTACGCTGGAGATAGAGTTGAAAGGAAAAGTACTTCTGGAAGTTGTCAATTTCTTGGAAGTCACCTGATCTCCTGGTACAGCAAGAAGCAAGCTACAATTGCCCTCTCTACAACAGAAGCAGAATATGTTGCTGCTGTTGGATGTAGTACACAGATGCTCTGCATGAAGAGTCATCTAGAAGATTATCAGATATATGAGAGTAACATTCCTATCTTCTGTGATAATACTTCTGCTATATGTTTATCTAAGAATCCAATCTTACATTCCAAAGCTAAACATATTGAGATTAAACATCATTTCATTAGGGACTATGTTCAGAAGGGTGTTCTATCTTTAAACTTTGTTGATACAGACCATCAATGGGTTGATATCTTTACAAAACCCTTTGCTGAAGATAGGTTTAAGTTCATTCTGAAGAATATCAGTATGGATTTATGCCCAGAATGAAAGGATGAGAAGTTCTGATATATGGATTAAATTTGAAATGATAAGTTTTATTTTCTTATAAGAAGTTTTGATTGTTGATCAGTTAGACATTCTGATTCTGTTATTGCTAACATTTCATATGTCTAAGTTGATTCAGAATCTCTTTTAAAGCAAAACAGCTGTCACCAGCTATTCCAAAAGATGAACACGTGTTCACTCTAATTGGACAAGCATGCGTGCAGTTGATGAGACGCCGCCGTAGGTAACTGTGCAAATCATTTCAAATATCACGTTTTACCCTAACGTCACTCAACATTTAATGCATTTGATTTTCTGCATTTCGTAACTATTCATTCTCAGAATTTAATTGCATTTCATTTCAAATCCGTGCCTATAAAAATACATCCCCATAACATTTCATCTTTTTCCATTCTCTCTCTTTGTTTGTTGTCTTTATTTGTTCATCTCTCTCTCTCTCTCTCTCTCTCTCTCTCTCTCGTTTTGCAGAAACCCTAGTTACTAAACCTTAATCTCAGTGTGAATCCATGGCTTCATCTTCAAATATTCAACGCAAGGCATCATCGTCTCATCAAGTTCAACAAAAGAAATATGCAATTACTCCTTTGAAGTCTTGTTCGATTCCTTATGATGAACTGGAGGTTCTCTGCGAAACAATGGTGGAATTTGAAAATCTTATGGCACATGATTTCAAAACCAAAACTGCAATGCTAGTACAAGAATGGTCAAACTTCTTTGAAAGGTTGATTGGACCAGTTTATCCTTTATTGGTTAAGGAATTCTAGACACATGCTACGGTTACTTCAACTGCCATCATCTCCTTCGTGCTAGGGCATGAAGTTGTTGTGACTGAGAAGCTAATAAGGAAACTGTATGGTCTTGATGGTATAGATGGAATCACTGGTGCTCTTCATGGAAGAACTGATTGGGATAAAGTTGATCGAGAGTTGTTTTCTTCTGGTATTGCCTCTCCCTTCACTACTGCCTTGAAGCCTTCCTACAGAGTATGGGCTGAGATCATTCTGGGATCTTTCTATCATAGAAAACCATCAAACTCTGCTACCTATGTCAATCAGGATCAGAAGTATATATTACTCTGCATTGAAAAAGGCATGAGAGTCAATCTACCACACGTTCTTTTTCAACATCTGAAGATAAATATTGAAGAATCAAGAGATGAAGAACGTCAGAAGAATCCCAAACTCAATAAAAATACTATCCCTCTTGGAAGGATGATTTCAGATATTCTGATTGAGAGTGGCTTGATAGATGTTCTGAGAACAGCTGGCTCATCTCAGAACTTGACTGTTATCCAAGGGGTTATTCTGAATGCTCAGACTCTAAAAAGGATGCAGCTGATTGAAAAGGTGACCATTCCTTCAAAAATGTTTCCAGATATTCTGACAAGAAGAACTCCTGTTGTGAGTTTCTCTCACATGTTCAAAGAGGAGCTAGACAAATCTGTTAAACGTTATCTAAAGTCATGTGTTAAAGCTCAAACTTCGATTGATCCTGCTTGAATTCGAGGAAGAACTCTTCCATCTCTGGATGAGTTAAGAAAGAAGGAAAAGAAGAAGAAAGAAAAGAAACTGAAGAGAAAGGTCACAGAAGAAGGACCTGATGCTAAGAAAGCAAAGAAGCAGAAGAAACCTACAGAGTCTCTCAAAGTAAAAATAACTGATGAACAGCTTGAGAAGCTCATTCTTAAAATTTATCATGCAGATTCTTCTGACCATCCCCCTCAGAAAAAGCCTCCTCCTTCTGTAATTTCATCTTCTTCCACAACCACAAACAGAAACCAACCACTTCTTTCTACACCAGTTCTAAACCCTCAACCATTAAATGTTACCTTTCCCCAACTTCCTTCTGCAAATATTCTCTCAACCACCTCCACCACAGATTCTTCATCCTCCTTAACCTCTTCTACCACCCCTGCTTTGTTCTCAAGAGAATCTAAACCCTATAGTCTTCTTTACCCTGACTATCGTTTCACTTTCAATCCTCCTGAACCCTCTGTTGATACTTGTTATGACTTTTTGATGTATAAGGTCAGAACAAGGTTGGATACTCTGAAAGTTTCTCATGACTCCAAGATGGATCATGTTGCTACTGGCAAGTTGTGGAAAATCTTTGAGAAGGATTGTTGTACCCCAAAATTTGCCCACACTGTTCAAAATTTCAAAACTATTTCAAAATTTTATAAATATTCGATTTAAAGTTTGTTTTAAAAATATAGTAGTTTACTCTTAAATTGCTTATATTTTAATAAATATAAAATGTTGGTCGATGCTTCATATACTTTCAATTGGTTTTTTATTTCAAATAAATAATATGGCACAATTGGTAAGGAGGTAAGCTTTGCAAATATAAGGTCACGGGTTCGAATCTTGCATATATTATTTATGACTTTTTTTTTCTTTTCTACTAACTTTATTTTTATTTTTCAAAAAAAATCACTTTTTATTATTTTAATTTTAATTTTCGTTTTCCCAATTTAGGCATTTTTTTAATAATTATTTTTAATTTATTTTATGTTTTTTCCATTAAAAAGTGTCCAAAAAATCAATAAAAAAATCAAATCTTTTTGATTTATTTTCTATTGGTTGTTCCATGTCACACCGGTTTGTGATTGGTTGCATCTTGTAACAGTTTTGTCATCTTTATTAACAAGACAACAATCAGTTCAATTAGGAAATAATTAGTATAAGATTTTCCCAAAACAGAAAAATAAAATATCTATCAATCTCTCTCGATATAATTTATTCTCTTCTAATTTTGTTGACCTAAATTTTCAAATATAAATAAGAACATTGTCAACACATTGGAGGAGGCCAATTTTCTAACCCTATTTCTAACCAACAAACCCACGTACAGTAACACAGCCGCTAGCTCTTTTTTTTTTTTTTTATGTTTTTTTTACAGTAACATCAACACCAAATTTACACCTTCATCCACTTCCATGAACCAATCTTCATGTCATACAACTAACAATATTCATAAACCATAACCTTTACAACACAAATTATCCCATTCAAACATACTCATGTGCCAAATTCAAGAACAAACCAATCATTTACAAGTCCACATATCATGTTAATAACTATAGCAATATATGTGTGTTCCTTTTTTGCAGCAATTTATTACAACAATAAAAAATCAAAATAGAAGAGAAAGAAGAAAAAATGTCGGATCCGGATGAACCACGATCTCCACCACGGCCTGCTCCCTCCCGTCAACGCCGCCAGCCACCGATTCAACACCCCCGGTGTCCGCCCGAGTCTCACGCGACGTCGACCATTCCGCCCCGCCGTCGATTCCGATTTCGCTAGCCATTAAGCGATCTCGTCATGGTAACGTTCTTGCTCTTTGATTTCTTGGTGTTGATGTGAGTTTTGGGTTTTGTTTTTTCTGAGACTTTTTAGAAAGATAAAAATTGTGTGAAGAAGAGAACTTGAGTCTCTGTGCCTGCCATTGATTTACTATTGTGGGATTTGGTTTTTATTATTAAAAATGAATTGCCACTTGTCCATTATTCATTGGCTAACCACTTATTTTGAAAAAGTCAAAGAAAAGGAAAATCAATTTTCTGATTGAATTGAAATAGGAGCGCCCTTTCTGTGCATATATAATTTTTGTCATCTTATTATTAATGTTATTATTAATTAGAGTTTTTTAACATGATTTGGGCTTAAGTTTACTAATCGCACCCCCCTTAGGTTAGTTGTCTTGTTAGTAAAACTAATTTTTAATTTATTAATGTTATGTAGTTAATTTAGTTAATTATTAGATTTTGTTAATTAATTTTATTAATTTGATTATGCATGTTTTATTTAATCAGCTTAATTAATAAAAATATAAAACACCAAAAACATTTTAATTTTTTTTCTCTCTCTTTTTAGAGTTTAGTATGTGTAATTTTATGTTTTCCTTTGTTAATTGTAATTTATATTTACAAATATTTTCGCCATCTTCTAGTACATTATTTTATGTTTCATTACTAACGCTTTGTCTTGATTGTGAGGTACCGCACTTGAGGCATTCGAACATTCTCGTGGACATTTTAAATATACTTTATCTGCTTATGAGATGTAATAGTAATTAGGATTTTTATCTTTCCGCACTCCCCGATTTTTACTATGTATCTCTCCCAAAGCCATGTAATAGCTTAGGACTCTTTTATTTTCCGCATCTATAAACTGTTATAAACTGCTTAGATGTATGGCTAATAGGATTGTATGATAAGATAAAATTAACCGTTAGATCACTAACTTCAAGATAAGATAACTGAACATAACACACTCATTTTACTGTTCACACACTCACCCCTAGGGTAACTCCTCTTCCGATGCCTTTCGATTTAATAGGGATACCTTAGCATATGCTGCCTACGATTCAAAATCATCATCGTCCCTTCAGAATAAAGATCATAGTCCCTTCGAGTTGCCTACGATAAAGTGATCTCGACCCTCGATTGTTGCCTACGAAAAAGTGACGATTGTCCTTTCGAACTTGCTAAAGGTACCTTTACATGTTGCCTTCAACGACCATACGATGACCCTTCGATGACCCACACGTCCAATATAAACAAGGACTACCTACTTCTATATAGTATTGTCATACCCCAATTTTTGACCCTAAGATGCCGCATCTCAGGCTCTGCTTAAATCACATCAAGATCATTTATGAGGTTCTCTAGTGCCTATTTCTTTTCTAGCTCACCTTCAGGGGAATCACCAGGCACCTCTTTTCTCGTATTTTTATTTATTTATAGTCTTGATATTTTCACTAACCATTAATCAAAATTCAAAAAATATGTCTTTTTATTTTTGGTTTTTTATCAGATAGGGTTTGGAATCAAAAAGTTCAGGTGATGTTTTCGATCAAGGTGATGTTTCTGATCAAGGTTCAGAGGTCTGAAAAAGATTTTCTTTTGTGGTTGATGCTTGTCAGATTGGTTAAGAATTGATTCAAGAGTGTTCAAGTTCAACCATATGATATTGGATTTTTGAGCATTTATTTTGCTCAAGAATTTAATTCGAGATGAAGAAATCATGCAAGTTGAATTATTTGGAGTTCAAGTCCAAGGTTCGATAATCATTCAAGATTGGCAAGATTTTTTAAGATGTAAATTTCAAGTTGTTCAAGCAAATACAAGAGGTAGAGATACGAAAGGTTCGTTTGGTATTCAAAAAATAACATGTGTTTCAACAAGTTGTCAAACATGAAGAATTCAAGTTCTATGTACAATTTCAAATTACATCCATGTTACAAAGTCATTTTCTTGAATCACTTCACAAGCTCTCCATGGGTGTGACTGATCAACTTTCAAGCTTCATCATTGGTTTTCGTTCATGTTCATCTTCGTTGTTCTAATTCTCCATGTTCGCCTACGTCATCATACACATGAAAAGGAAATGGAGAAATAATTATCAATGTTATCCAAATCACAAAAACAATTGTTCAAGTCAAAATCAAAAGTATTGCAAGCATTCAAAAGGATAATGGTACAAGGTGAGGTGGGTGTAGTAACATTTATTCACACCAACAAGTAAAAATTCAAATCCTTAGGCCCATTGCCCTTTTTAGAAACCGCAAGAACATTGCCAAGAGAGTGTAAAGAAGATTTGGACTAAAAAACAAAGGATAGAAGGGGAATAACATATGATTTATGGTTTGGGCTGCAGAGAGCAAAATCCGGTTTCTGTTTCCACAAATTCTCGGTTCAAATTCATCACAACTTCAGCCCAAATTCACTCTCACTCTGAACCTAATTTTCACACTATATAAAGAGTGATTGAGACTGACACAAAGGACTTTGGCTCAGAACCTTTTCAGACTGACAGAAATCAGAACAAATCATATAATCACCTGAATTCGTCACCTGACCGGAAACCACCGCCGGAAATCGTAACCACCGCGCCGGAGTTTCTTTTCACCACCATTCCTTGATTTTGTTACTTCAAAAGGTTGATAATCTTCATCAGAACCCAAATTCATCTTTAGTCATGTGATTCATGCACTGTGGTGCTACATTTGAGCTTAGAGTTTCATAACTTTAACTGTAGATCTACTCTTTTATTTCACTTTCTTTGAAAAACTATTTCCGGATTTGAAAAGAGGGGAAGAATACGAACCTGAAAATGTAAAATAATTTGAGTTCTGGAAGTTTTCACCTCCGGCCACCGCGCTGGAGGATCTCCGGCCGCCGTGATCTTATGTGAGCCGCCGTGAGTCTTCATCTTCCTCCGCCGGTCTTCATATGCGTCACCATGTTTTTTTTTTTTTTCTTTTCTTCTTCTTGTTCTACTGTTTTTTTTGTTTGTTTATGATATAAAAAGATGAGAGAGAACCATTGGTTTTAATGAGAGGGGAGAGCACCGAGAGTTTATGAGAGGAGGGAGTAATCAATTTTATTTTTCTTCAATGATCAATATTTCTCTACTTTAATGTTCTTGGAATATGTTGTTTACTGTTTCCTATCAAAAGTAGTGCACCGAAAAATGATTTTGAAAGTTCTGACATGTCCATTCTTTTTTCAAATGTAGTACCATTAATAAGTTTTTGAAAGTACTATAATAGTACCGTTTTTGGTACACCATGAAGGAATTTGGATTTAATTATTTTTCTTTTTTTTCTAACCTTGTGATGTCCGCCGGTTTGTTGTTTAAGGTGACAAGTGGCCATCGGAGCCACTTGTCCTCACCTGAGAAGATGATCAGAATTGTGATTCTCTATATTTTGCCTATTGTACTTATTATGTACTTTTGATCTGGACCTTCCGATGTCAATGCTGTGTTGAAGTTGACTAGATCAGATGGCTGGAATTTATTCTGCTTTATTTTATATTGCTATTTTCATTTTAATTAGTTTCTAACTTTAGAAATTTTATATTAATTCTGTTTTTAGTCTAAAAATTATGAAAAAATTCACAAAAAATATGTCTTACTATTTTATACCTTGTTTTTATTATTAGCTTATTATGTTATTTTTGCTCTTTTTCTTCATCTATCTTTCATTTTCTTTCTTTGTCCCGAATCGATAAAAGAGCAAAATGAGAGGAAGTCGTATGTGGTTGACTTGAGTCCGAATTCATCCTTCCTCCATTATCATTATATGTCTTATTATTTTTTTTTTGTTTTTTTACCTTGTGTTTTCTTTTTATATATTAGTTTCTTATTTTATTTTTGTTCTGTCTTCTTCATCTATCCTTCTTTTTTCTTTGTCCCGAATCGATAAAAGATTAAAAATGAGAGGAAGTCGTATGTGGTTGATTTAAATCCGAATTCATCCTTCCTCCATTATTAATCTTTATTTACTAACTTTGATAACATACTTGACAAGTTTCAAGATGGTTATCTTTAACAACTAACGACTAATTTTAATTTTCGCATTTTTATTATATTGTCCTTTATATTTACCGCTCTTATACTCATCATATCATCATATTTACTTTCTGCTATTTTTATTTTGTCCATTTGGACGTCATATTTATTCTCCGCTATTTTTCTTTTGTCCACTTGGACCATACTTTACTTTTATGCTAAAACACTAATAATCAACAACAAAAACCTAAAAAAACGCTTAAGGACCAATGGACTGTGAACTATTACTTTAACTGTTATTTTTGCTCGTTATTTTGTCTGGTTGGATTGCTGTTGTGATGTGTGTAGGTACTTCCTCTAAAAGTCTTTGAAGGTTAATTCCAAAGCACTAAGATAAGGATTTCTCCCATTTGCAACCGTTACTCTGTCCGATTTCTGTCAGAAACTTATGTGATTCTTCGAAGATTTGCAAGTTCATTTTGGTCCCTAAGTGGTAATTTTGGTTGTGTGTGGGTAGTCCAAAGGATGGGAATTCTTCCTTGACTCAATGTGTCAAGTGTCGACTTCTTATTTTGGTCAGATCGTTTTTCCCTAAACTTTTATTTTCTCGCACTAGGATAGCCTCTTCATCTCCTCCCACTTCTTAAATTTTCAAAGTCTCCTCTCTTTTTTTTCTAAAAAAACTTCTTATGTTTGAAATCCCTTTTAAAATCTTCTTTAAAACTATTTAACCCTTGTTGGCATTTTCTTTCAAAAAAGTAAGCACAATTAATCATTGTCATTAGTTGCGATGCCCCACGATTTTAATATTGATTGACACGACGAAATCTTTTCCACGTGAGAGAGCTAGTGGCATACTTGTCGATTTTTATCCGAGTTGGCACCCTTCTCTCATTAGTGACGCAAAGAATTCATTCGTTCTCATGTTTAAAATCAATGGCTGAGTATTCGCCCCGACGATGGTAAATGTGCTTATTCCTTTTAAAACGTTTTTTTCCTTTTAAAAGCGGAACTACATTAGCTCTGACTTCTCCATTGCACTGAGGAGGTATGTAGGCACAAGACTTAGTCTTGCCGAGCTTATTTTAAAAATCAAACAAACCCTTTTTTTGCACACGATATCTTTTATAAAACACAGATTTTCAAGAAGGTTCCTGTGGAGTACCACAGATATGAGGGATGCTTAAAACCTTCCCCTTGTATAATCAACACCCGTACCTAAGATCTCTTTTTGTTTTAAAAAACAAACTTTGGGTTTTCTTCGTTCTTTTCCCTTTTCCTTTGGAAACAATAAAGCGCGGTGGCGACTTTCACTGAAATATATGAGTCGAGTCAATTTATGGCTTTGATCTCAGATTTTCCCCGCTACAGAAAAATGGCGACTTCACTGGGGATATATTTTAAGTGTGTTAAGCCTATTTTTGTTTATCTGTGTGTTTTTTATTTGTATTATTGATATGTGCTTTGTTTGTTTTTTTTTTTCTTTTTGGTGCTCGGTGGTTCCTCTGTGATGAGACAAAGTCCTAACCCGGACTTTGGTGAGTAACTTGAGATAGGAGGTGGTATGACCAATAGTTGCATGTCAGGAGCGATCCTTAACATGAGCATCATATGGTGGAACCCCAATCAGTGGAGGCCTCATGGAAGGTAGTAGATGTTGTTACGAGCTATCGTAGGAACGCTATTACTTTCAATAGTGAGTGTCCGTAGAAGCTGAATGGCCTAGAACCTTTTTAACCCATCTAAGCCTTTTTAGGATGTAGCGCAGAAACAAGGTCAAGTACCAATTTGAGCTTGTTGTCATGCGATGCTACGCTCAGACGAGGTCTTTTTAGGCATATTATTGGCGCCCATGAGCAATTGTGCGTGCCGGTAGTATCCGATAGAAGATTGAAAACTCTGGGAACTTTTGTAGAACCCGATCGGCAGGTACAAAATTCCCTAGTACATACCTTTGTGGGTGGTTCTTAACCTATGACTCCATGCTTGTGACGTCGGACTTTTGAACCTTGCTTGTGTGATTTTGTGTGACTTGATGTGCTCTTGATTGTGGTTGATGTATAAACCATGCATTCATGCATCCATGAAAACTCTTTTTCTTTTGGTTTTCAAGGAACTTAGAGGTCTTTCCTTGTAAACATCATAAGTTTCATCAAACTCAATGGATCTTGGGTGTTGATGGGGTGAAAATTCTAATCCACCAAAATGGATGATTGATTTTGATGATAACTTAATCGAAGCTTTAGTCCAATGTTTGAGTGTTTACAAGTTAATATCTTAAGTTCCTTGAAACTTAAAAATTAAAACAAATCATTGGCATTGCATGCATCATTCTACATTTGGTCCTGCTTTCTAAAGAAGTTTTTCCAGAGCCTTATTTCCTTTCTTATGGTATCATCAGTACAACACTCGTGCTAAGAAGAAATGGAAAGCATCAAGCAAGAGATTCGTGAACTCCGTGAAGAGGTGATTACTCTAAAGGCTGGTATGGAGCATCTGACTGCTCTGGTTGAGGCTCTAGTTGCTTCCCAAGTCAATCCTCCGGTGATGGAAGAAAGGATGGCAAAGGTCCTTCTTGAAACTCTAAACTCATCCTTTCCTAAGGGGATAATAGTCTGTACACCTACTGACTCCCATGGAGAGGTGGATATGAAAGCGCTTCTAGAAAAGGATGTCCGAAAGGAATGTTTGCTTGAAGAAGGTAACTCAACTGGTAGTGTGAAAAAGTTTGGTAATGACTTTTCAAAGAAGAGAATTAAGGGAGGAAACAATCATCATCAACATCACCATGTTTCCTATGTCATTCCTGTATCTAATTCAGTTCATGCAATTCCAGATTATCAGCAGAGTACTCGTCAACGAGCTCCTCCACCGAACGAGCAAAATCAATCTCAAAAGGGGAATTTTGATCCCATCCCCATGACTTACACAGAATTGTACCCTGCTTTGGTTCGTAAGAATTTGGTTCAGATAAGGTCACCGCCTCCTGTTCCCGAGAAACTCCCTTGGTGGTACAAAGCTGACGCCACTTGTGCTTTTCATCAGAATGCTCCTGGACATGGCTTAGAGGATTGTTGGCCTCTCAAGACTGAAGTTCAAAGATTAATCCATGCTGGTATTTTGACTTTCCGAGATGTTGGTTCTGATGTTCAAGCCAATCTTTTGCCAAAGCATGATTGAATCACTATTGATGGTAGCCTGAAGTTTGAAAGATGTTTCCTTCAGCACAAACCCAGATGGAGAGAGCCTTCTCAGTTTTTAGAATTCTTACTGATTTTCATTTGTAATATTTCTTGTTTTTCAATGCACTGTTGCATGTAGACACTTGTTTATTTTTGAATGTTAATGATAATACAATGATAATGTTTGTTTTGAAGTAATCCATTCGTTTCACTCATGTTTATTTGTTTTTTATGCATTATGATACCAAGTGCTTTTGCCAAACTCTTGCTTATGCAAAGATTGGAGGGAGGATGATGATATGAAAACGCAAAATTTCTGGTTGTATGCTTTTGAATAAGACCCTGTTGATGATGTACAGGCATTGTTTCAAATTCCCAAACACCGGAGATATAAGGAAGATAATCCCTTGTTAACCCCTTTGAGCCTTGAAGTAGGAGTTTCTTTTCTAAACGAAAAACCCTAATTGTTAACCTGGGGCAGGGTAGTGTTCAGTTGATTTGGCCGAGTGTTCATGTTTCAAAAAGGATTATGCATCCAAGTGTCAATCACGTCATATCCACATTAAAGGTTGGATCATGTGGAACCACAATGGTTATCCCCCGCGCATCAAAAGGATGGAAAGTATAAAACCACAATGATTATCCTTCATCCACCAAGTAATAAGGCAGTCACAACCCTCTCAAAAAGTCAAGACAAAGTCAATGTCACACGATTTGTTCAAATCAAAAGAAAAAAAATAATAAAAAAAAAGAGAAAAAAAAAAAAAGAAAAAAAGCTCGCTAAGTCGGAAACTTGAAAAACAAGTGACTTAAGCAAAAGTTAGAGCATCCCGCTGGATGACCAATTCAAAAGAATCAGTCCAGGCAAAAGTTAGGGAAATAAGGAAAAAAAAAAGGAAAGTGAAAAGTGAAAAGAAAGGACTACAGAGCAAAAGTCCTCAACAATGAACAGATCTGTGTGAATACAAAAACGAAGACAAAAGGGTGACTGCTATCTCCAAGAAAGCTTCATTGGATCATTAATGGCACAAAATCCTTTTGAGAGATGAATACTCATGTTGAGTTGACTGAACATAGGACTGGAGAACATCACGAAGTTGGGATGGGCTAAATAAACTTTGAGCCTAAAAATCATTTTTTCTGAAAACCGTGAACCATACCACGATGCAACCCTCAAAAGTCCTAATTGAAGCATGGTTTATTTTGAAAGCATACTTAAAACAAGAAAGCGTTCCTGACTCCTATCGGTTATGCTGAAAACTTGTGTTGGTATCATAGGCATACAAAAATCAATGTCATTCCTTAACCAGTGATTCGTTCACAAGGTTTTGTGACATCCTTTCAATAAAACTTCAAGATTTACATAATTATTGCATTTGAATTATCATTCTCAGATCAAACATTTTTCTGCTTGTAAATACTTGTTTGACATTCAGGAAGCTTACATCTGATCATCAGTAGAAAACTAAAACATTGTCAGGGGCATGTTGTTTTCCCAATATAATGCTTTTACGAGTCTGATTACCCATATGGGGCAAAGATTGAAGACTCTGTCGACCAATCAAATGTGACAAGTACAATCAATCTGGGGCAGTTACGTCGAGATTCGACAAATCTCTCCAAGAATCTATTGATCTGGGGCAGATTATTCCAAGTCTTCATGATGCCAAGGATATCTATGAATCCTCTTCAAGCAAGTTCCTCTTATAGACTATGTAGTATGGGGCATGTTGTGAATTAAAAGTTACCTTGATCACCTCTTTAGCTTGAAGTACAAAGGTCGTTGCGATGATCAATCCAGAGTATGTCACTCTCTACTAAGAAGTTTTGAGATAAGCTGTTGACTGTTGGGTTTTCTCTCTCACCTTGTGTTGAGTTTTGAACTAAAATTCCCCTCAGGTTAATTCTTTTGTTATGATGATAACTTCTTATTTCTCCTGCAAGTTCATAATAGTGCTTTTCTCTAAGGAAATTTTCTCTGATCCCCCCATATTAGAGTTTGCAAGGATGTGTTGTTCTATCCCTTTTGGTAGAAATTGATGATATGGTATCCCTCTAAGAGGTTGATAGTTCCCAAAGAGTTTGCTTGGTGTGCATCTCCAATAAGTTTTCCCTCAGTGCGGAGTTCACGTTGTTATTCTTTCAGTGGATTTATGGATATTTGAACTTTGAATTTGAATTTTCCACTTAGTTAGTAGCTTTCTCTTGAGCCTTGTAGCAAGATTTTGTTTCCTTCAACGACCTCGGTTTATCTACAATTGAATCCTCAGCCGTGTTCCTAGCATGGATCTTCAGAAGAATGTCTTTTGATATCTCCAACTTTTTGAGATTCACCAAGTGTCTGTTGAATTGTGATGTCTTGTCACTTCCTAGTATTTTTGTGTTTGTTTTGTCAGCATATACATGACATTCATTCATTCATACATGCAACATGCATAAAAAAATTAAAAAGAAAAATATATTCATATCCATTCTTGCATTTCTTAATGTTTTGATCCACTCTGTTTGATGTTGTTATCCCCCAAAGTATATGATCTCTCTGCATTAGAGTGTCTACCTTAAGCAGAAAGTGTTTATCCTTTCTAATTCCCCACAGAGTTTGTTCCTCGTGGAAGAATTTTGCTTCAGTGTTCCTCCTCAGCTCATTTGTCAGGATGGAACTAATCCCCATTTGAGTTTATTCCTCAAGGGGCAAAGCTTTGTTTGACCATTTCTATCCGGTTTATTCGTGGAGTTGAACTTTGATCTCTTGAAGTACTATGTTGGAACCTCTCTAGGATAAGAAACCTAGATCGAGAAGGCATTTATTTTGCACCTCTTGAGGATTTTGTTTTCCTTAACAATGGAGAATCTGTTTATGATTGGTATCAGATATTGAAATACTTATTTTCCATCAGTGTTGGAATTTGTGCTTGAAAGCAAGGGGCAGGTTTTGACTTTGAGCAACTTATGTTATCCCCATCATGTTTTGGTTGACAAAAAGCCTCTTTATTTGAGCAAGTTTGTATGTCTTCACATATCAATCTTATTTTCAAAGCAAGTGATAATCTCTCAGGCTTTATGAACTTCTTGATCCAAGTGGAAGAATCTCAGCAAATGGTAAGTCCCTTCATCAGAAGTGACAGTTTGCATCCAGTTCCTTTTCTCAAGCCACGTCCTTGATTAAAGAAGAAGTTGATCCCTATTCTTAGCGGCAACTTATTATTCTCAGCAGCTTATCGTCAACTATTGAGGCGGTAATTCATCTTCTTCTACCTTCAACTATTGAGTTGGTAGCTTATCGTCAACTATTGAGGCGGTAATTCCCGCATCTTCAGTAAACGTTGATGTTCAGAAGAAGTTTCCTGCATCTTCAGTAAACGTTGATGTTCAGAAGAAGTTCCCTGCATCTTCCAGTAAAAGTTGATGTTCAGAAGAAGTTCCCTGCATCTTCCAGTAAAATTTGATGTTCAGATGAAAATTCCTGTACCTTCAGTAAAAGTCGGTATTCAGGTGATGCTATTCCTGCATCTTCAGTAAACGTTGATGTTCAGAAGAAGTTCCCTGCATCTTCCAGTAAAAGTTGATGTTCAGATGAAAATTCCTGTACCTTCAGTAAAAGTCGGTATTCAGGTGATGCTATTCCTGCATCTTCAGTAAACGTTGATGTTCAGAAGAAGTTCCCTGCATCTTCCAGTAAAAGTTGATGTTCAGATGAAAATTCCTGTACCTTCAGTAAAAGTCGGTATTCAGATGATGCTATTCCTGCACCTTCAGTAAAAGCTGGTGTTCAGAGAAGCCTTTGTATCTACATCTTCCAGTAAAAGTCGATGTCAAGATCTTTTTCTACCTTCAGTAAAAGCTGATAGTCCACCTTCAGTAAAGAGTTGGTGTCTTCTCTTCCTACCTTCAGTAAAAGCTGGTAGTCCACCTTCAGTAAAGAGTTGGTGTCTTCTCTTCCTACCTTCAGTAAAAGCTGGTAGTCCACCTTCAGTAAAAGTCGGTGTTTTCTTTTGTATCCACATCTTCCAGTAAAAAGTGGATGTTGAGATTCTTTCCTACCTTCAGTAAAAGTCGGTAGTTCACCTTCAGTAAGTTGGTGTATTCTTTCATCTCTAGTGAAAGATGATGCTTTAACCTTTTTGGTGCGGAATGTTTTCCCCATTGAAGTTTCTTTTTCCAACAAAGTCTCGTTCCCCCAGCGGAGTCTGTGTTCTTTCCCCAGCGGTTTCTTGTTTCCCTCTCATGGAAGTCATGTGCATTACATTCATAATCATAAGCATTGCATGGCATCTTAGGGTCAAAATTGTGTATTCTGTATTTAAGTCTCTTCAATCACGTCGAGACGAAGATTTCAATCTTCATATCTCCGGATAGAAGAAACTTAAATAGGGGCATCTGTCATACCCCAATTTTTGACCCTAAGATGCCGCATCTCAGGCTCTGCTTAAATCACATCAAGATCATTTATGAGGTTCTCTAGTGCCTATTTCTTTTCTAGCTCACCTTCAGGGGAATCACCAGGCACCTCTTTTCTCGTATTTTTATTTATTTATAGTCTTGATATTTTCACTAACCATTAATCAAAATTCAAAAAATATGTCTTTTTATTTTTGGTTTTTTATCAGATAGGGTTTGGAATCAAAAAGTTCAGGTGATGTTTCCGATCAAGGTGATGTTTCTGATCAAGGTTCAGAGGTCTGAAAAAGATTTTCTTTTGTGGTTGATGCTTGTCAGATTGGTTAAGAATTGATTCAAGAGTGTTCAAGTTCAACCATATGATATTGGATTTTTGAGCATTTATTTTGCTCAAGAATTTAATTCGAGATGAAGAAATCATGCAAGTTGAATTATTTGGAGTTCAAGTCCAAGGTTCGATAATCATTCAAGATTGGCAAGATTTTTTAAGATGTAAATTTCAAGTTGTTCAAGCAAATACAAGAGGTAGAGATACGAAAGGTTCGTTTGGTATTCAAAAAATAACATGTGTTTCAACAAGTTGTCAAACATGAAGAATTCAAGTTCTATGTACAATTTCAAATTACATCCATGTTACAAAGTCATTTTCTTGAATCACTTCACAAGCTCTCCATGGGTGTGACTGATCAACTTTCAAGCTTCATCATTGGTTTTCGTTCATGTTCATCTTCGTTGTTCTAATTCTCCATGTTCGCCTACGTCATCATACACATGAAAAGGAAATGGAGAAATAATTATCAATGTTATCCAAATCACAAAAACAATTGTTCAAGTCAAAATCAAAAGTATTGCAAGCATTCAAAAGGATAATGGTACAAGGTGAGGTGGGTGTAGTAACATTTATTCACACCAACAAGTAAAAATTCAAATCCTTAGGCCCATTGCCCTTTTTAGAAACCGCAAGAACATTGCCAAGAGAGTGTAAAGAAGATTTGGACTAAAAAACAAAGGATAGAAGGGGAATAACATATGATTTATGGTTTGGGCTGCAGAGAGCAAAATCCGGTTTCTGTTTCCACAAATTCTCGGTTCAAATTCATCACAACTTCAGCCCAAATTCACTCTCACTCTGAACCTAATTTTCACACTATATAAAGAGTGATTGAGACTGACACAAAGGACTTTGGCTCAGAACCTTTTCAGACTGACAGAAATCAGAACAAATCATATAATCACCTGAATTCGTCACCTGACCGGAAACCACCGCCGGAAATCGTAACCACCGCGCCGGAGTTTCTTTTCACCACCATTCCTTGATTTTGTTACTTCAAAAGGTTGATAATCTTCATCAGAACCCAAATTCATCTTTAGTCATGTGATTCATGCACTGTGGTGCTACATTTGAGCTTAGAGTTTCATAACTTTAACTGTAGATCTACTCTTTTATTTCACTTTCTTTGAAAAACTATTTCCGGATTTGAAAAGAGGGGAAGAATACGAACCTGAAAATGTAAAATAATTTGAGTTCTGGAAGTTTTCACCTCCGGCCACCGCGCTGGAGGATCTCCGGCCGCCGTGATCTTATGTGAGCCGCCGTGAGTCTTCATCTTCCTCCGCCGGTCTTCATATGCGTCACCATGTTTTTTTTTTTCTTTTCTTCTTCTTGTTCTACTGTTTTTTTTGTTTGTTTATGATATAAAAAGATGAGAGAGAACCATTGGTTTTAATGAGAGGGGAGAGCACCGAGAGTTTATGAGAGGAGGGAGTAATCAATTTTATTTTTCTTCAATGATCAATATTTCTCTACTTTAATGTTCTTGGAATATGTTGTTTACTGTTTCCTATCAAAAGTAGTGCACCGAAAAATGATTTTGAAAGTTCTGACATGTCCATTCTTTTTTCAAATGTAGTACCATTAATAAGTTTTTGAAAGTACTATAATAGTACCGTTTTTGGTACACCATGAAGGAATTTGGATTTAATTATTTTTCTTTTTTTTCTAACCTTGTGATGTCCGCCGGTTTGTTGTTTAAGGTGACAAGTGGCCATCGGAGCCACTTGTCCTCACCTGAGAAGATGATCAGAATTGTGATTCTCTATATTTTGCCTATTGTACTTATTATGTACTTTTGATCTGGACCTTCCGATGTCAATGCTGTGTTGAAGTTGACTAGATCAGATGGCTGGAATTTATTCTGCTTTATTTTATATTGCTATTTTCATTTTAATTAGTTTCTAACTTTAGAAATTTTATATTAATTCTGTTTTTAGTCTAAAAATTATGAAAAAATTCACAAAAAATATGTCTTACTATTTTATACCTTGTTTTTATTATTAGCTTATTATGTTATTTTTGCTCTTTTTCTTCATCTATCTTTCATTTTCTTTCTTTGTCCCGAATCGATAAAAGAGCAAAATGAGAGGAAGTCGTATGTGGTTGACTTGAGTCCGAATTCATCCTTCCTCCATTATCATTATATGTCTTATTATTTTTTTTTTGTTTTTTTACCTTGTGTTTTCTTTTTATATATTAGTTTCTTATTTTATTTTTGTTCTGTCTTCTTCATCTATCCTTCTTTTTTCTTTGTCCCGAATCGATAAAAGATTAAAAATGAGAGGAAGTCGTATGTGGTTGATTTAAATCCGAATTCATCCTTCCTCCATTATTAATCTTTATTTACTAACTTTGATAACATACTTGACAAGTTTCAAGATGGTTATCTTTAACAACTAACGACTAATTTTAATTTTCGCATTTTTATTATATTGTCCTTTATATTTACCGCTCTTATACTCATCATATCATCATATTTACTTTCTGCTATTTTTATTTTGTCCATTTGGACGTCATATTTATTCTCCGCTATTTTTCTTTTGTCCACTTGGACCATACTTTACTTTTATGCTAAAACACTAATAATCAACAACAAAAACCTAAAAAAACGCTTAAGGACCAATGGACTGTGAACTATTACTTTAACTGTTATTTTTGCTCGTTATTTTGTCTGGTTGGATTGCTGTTGTGATGTGTGTAGGTACTTCCTCTAAAAGTCTTTGAAGGTTAATTCCAAAGCACTAAGATAAGGATTTCTCCCATTTGCAACCGTTACTCTGTCCGATTTCTGTCAGAAACTTATGTGATTCTTCGAAGATTTGCAAGTTCATTTTGGTCCCTAAGTGGTAATTTTGGTTGTGTGTGGGTAGTCCAAAGGATGGGAATTCTTCCTTGACTCAATGTGTCAAGTGTCGACTTCTTATTTTGGTCAGATCGTTTTTCCCTAAACTTTTATTTTCTCGCACTAGGATAGCCTCTTCATCTCCTCCCACTTCTTAAATTTTCAAAGTCTCCTCTCTTTTTTTTCTAAAAAAACTTCTTATGTTTGAAATCCCTTTTAAAATCTTCTTTAAAACTATTTAACCCTTGTTGGCATTTTCTTTCAAAAAAGTAAGCACAATTAATCATTGTCATTAGTTGCGATGCCCCACGATTTTAATATTGATTGACACGACGAAATCTTTTCCACGTGAGAGAGCTAGTGGCATACTTGTCGATTTTTATCCGAGTTGGCACCCTTCTCTCATTAGTGACGCAAAGAATTCATTCGTTCTCATGTTTAAAATCAATGGCTGAGTATTCGCCCCGACGATGGTAAATGTGCTTATTCCTTTTAAAACGTTTTTTTCCTTTTAAAAGCGGAACTACATTAGCTCTGACTTCTCCATTGCACTGAGGAGGTATGTAGGCACAAGACTTAGTCTTGCCGAGCTTATTTTAAAAATCAAACAAACCCTTTTTTTGCACACGATATCTTTTATAAAACACAGATTTTCAAGAAGGTTCCTGTGGAGTACCACAGATATGAGGGATGCTTAAAACCTTCCCCTTGTATAATCAACACCCGTACCTAAGATCTCTTTTTGTTTTAAAAAACAAACTTTGGGTTTTCTTCGTTCTTTTCCCTTTTCCTTTGGAAACAATAAAGCGCGGTGGCGACTTTCACTGAAATATATGAGTCGAGTCAATTTATGGCTTTGATCTCAGATTTTCCCCGCTACAAGTATGGATAGTCCTAGGAATGTTAAAAAGCATAGAAAAAGACCAACTATTTAGGGTAGTGCTCTTAATCTGCCTAGCTCAATTAAAAAACATATTTTCAATACTCTTTCAAAAAAACTAAAGCTACGCATTTACGCTAAAGTCCTTATGCCTCTTTTCAAACAAACAAACAAACATGAGCTAAGCAAATTAAGAGCCCGTAGATAACTACGGATGAAAAGGGTGCTTACACCTTCCCTTTTCATAACTTACCCCCCGAGCCCGTTTTCTTTTCAAAAGGTATTTTCCTGTACTTTTTACCTTTCCTAACATTCGACAAAATAAAAGTCGGTGGTGACTCATGCTCACCGCAACATTGTTGCATATTAAAAATAAAAGTCAGTTCACCGAGTTACAAGGATATTCAGACTGATTTTCTGAACATCCAGAAGAGATGCTTGGCTGATGCATCTGGATCTTCTGGTTATTTTTTGAAGTTAGATGATGGTAGGTACTATCATCCCATCAGAAGTTGGAAATCTCTTGAAGAGAAGGAATTTTATGATGAGCTCGAAGAAGTGCATCCTCTTGCGATGGTTGTGTGGAAGCCTCATTACAACATTCTGACTGGAGACTTTCAGTCTATATTCAACTGGCTAAGGGAGAATCCCTCTGAGAAAGCGCCAAATATGGTATATCCAGAAGTTGAATATCCATCAGAACCTGTTATGTTGAAAATTCAGATGCTGAAATCCCTTCTCCTGTATATGTTGAAGTTGCTTCTGAAGCAGAAGCTGATGCTGAAACTCAAGACGCTGAGAATCATCCTGCTATGCAATCTCCTATTAAGGAAAATCAAGCGGATGTTCTCCTGGTTGATGCTGCTGCTGAGAATCCTATTGTCTTGGACAATAGCTTTGATGCTTCTTCTGCTGGACCTTCTGTTTCTGATAGACACCATGAAGGCTCTTCAACAGAATCAAGCTGATCTTGCTTCTCGTTTGGACAAGCATGAGGATACTCACAATGAGTTTAGATATTTCATGAAGACGCAGACAGAAAGCACTACTGAGATTAAAACCCTTGTTAGCTTCTAAGCTTGGCTACTTGTAGTCTGTCTTGGTCTTAGATGTTTTCTTGTTTTATGCATCTGTTTCTTGCATCTGCTTCTATCCCTCCTGTACTTCTGATATTTTGTTGATTAATGAAATCATTATCTTCTTCACTTTATGTGTCTTTTATCATCTGAATCTTTTATTGCTTTTAGATGTTATGACAAAAAGGGGGAGAAACATGATAATTGATTTGATTTATTATATCAGTTGCTGGGATTAAGTCTCAACATTCCTAACATTATTTGCTAGTTCTATGTCTTTGAGATTTTTTTGCAGGATTGAAGATATTCTGAAAAATCTCAACATGAGAAGCAAATACATGGGGAAAAGCAATTCTATAAAGAAGCATGTTCTTGGAAAATTGAAGCAAGCTTAGTGCTGTGAAGCTTCAAGATCAGAAGCAAGAAGAATGTTCTGATATTCTTGTGGCAGAATATGCTCTGATACATTTTCTTCTCTTAAATGCTCTGATACATGCTATTTATTAAGAATGCTCTGATACATTCATGATCTGATATTTTTGTCTAGTATGTTCTGAAACATTTCAGGATGCAAAGATGCTCTAATGATGCTCTGATACATTCAAGAATGTTCTGATTCAATCAAGCATGCTATGACAACAAAGAAGAAATTCAAAGCTCTGAAGCTGTCCCATGGAAGCAAGAAGCAGAAGCTCTGAATATTCTGAAGTTCTAGGCAAAGTGAACATCTCTGCTGAAATAAAAATACTCAGGGAAGTCTTTTATTTATAAATTCTTCTAGTATTTATCTCAGGGGGAGATTGTTAATCTCAGGGGGAGACATATTCACACACTCTGATTATATGCTTATGCTATAACTGTGTAATTGTCTTTTGTCATCTGATATTCTGATTGCAAATTCATATCAATTATATATGTTTTTGTCATCATCAAAAAGGGGGAGATTGTTAGAACAAGATTTGTTCTGATCAATATTCTTGTTTTGATGATAACAATGTATATGAATTTTGTATAACATAATGTGGTACTCTAATCCTATGCATTTTCTATTTCAGGAAATATACATTGAGTATGCACAATTCATCGCTAAGAAGCACTGACTCAAAAGGTTCAGGATTGCAACATCAGAACATGCTCTCGCAAGACATCAGAAGATGGTCAAGCAGAATCAGAACATGGTCTATGAAGCATCAGAATAACATGAGATCAGAAGCAGAAGCACTAAAGTTCTTATGGTATCATGCTCTAGCACTTCAAAGTCAAAAGACAAGAAGATGCTCTGCACCAAGCTGAATGACTCTGATTATTCAAACGTTGTATTCACAAATCTGAGATCAGAAGTTAGTACTACATGACAGGCTATTAAGTCTAATCTCTGACTGACAAAAGGAACGTTAGAAGCTATAAAAGGAAAAGTCAGTAAAAGCAGGAAAAGCATGGCTCGAGGTAGTTGACAAAATAGTGAAAACATTAAATGCAAAGATGTCCAGTCACGCAATGCATTAAATGCTATTCAACGGTCATCTTCTCAAACGCCTATAAGTATGAAGTTCTGATCAGAAGCAATAACAATAATTCTTACAAAATACTAAAACGCTGCTGATTCAAATCTCACGAACTTCATCTTCAACCTCACATCTCTTGTAATATTTTAGTGAGTGTTAAGCTTAGAACTTAAGAGAAATATCACAGTTGTGATTATAGCTTTCTAAGAAGCAATTCATACTCTTGTAAACATTTTTTTACATTGATTGTAAAAGGTTCCTAGAGTGATCAGTGAGATCAGTAGACTCTAGAAGACTTAGAAGTTTCTAAGTGGTGAAGTCAGTAAAAGCAGGAAAAGCATGGCTCAAGGTAGTTGACAAAATAGTGAAAACATTAAATGCAAAGCTGTACTATTCACGCAATGCATTAAATGCAACTAAACGGTCATCTTCTCAAACGCCTATAAATATGGAAGTTCTGATCAGAAGCAGCTAACGAATGTTTGCAAAAATACTGAAACGCTGTTCAAATCAAAGCTCACGAACTTCATCTTCAACCTCACAAACTCTTGTAATATTTAGTGAGTGTTAAGCTTAGAACTTAAGAGAAATATTAGAGTTGTGATTATAGCTTGATAAGAAGCAATTCAAACTCTTGTAACATTTATTTTAAATTGATTGTAAAAGGTTCCTAGAGTGATCAATTAGATCAGTAGACTCTAGAAGACTTAGAAGTTTCTAAGTGGTGATTTTTTAGAGTGATCAAGTTGTGATCAATATACTCTAGAAGACTTAGAGTGTTTCTAAGTGGATAACCATTGTAATCAAGATTCATTAGTGGATTAAATCCTCAGTTAAGGTAAATCACTCTAAGGGGGTGGGCTGGAGTAGTTTCGTTAACAACGAACCAGGATAAAAATATTGTGTTCATTGTTTTTATCTTAAGAGTTTTTAAAGTCACACTTATTCAAACCCCCCCTTTCTAAGTGTTTTTCTATCCTTCAATTGGCATCAGAGCACCGGTTCTAGGTGCAAGCACTTAACCGTGTTAGAAAAAGATTCAGGGAGAAAAACACTAAATCAATATGGTTGATCCCTCAACAGCTGCATCAACTGCTACACCTGTATCAAATGATCAACACAACAATGGAAATGGATATTCTAGACCACCACTATTTGATGGTGAAAACTTTTGAATACTGGAAAGGTAGATTGGAAAGTTACTTTCTTGGTCTAGATGGTGATTTATGGGACTTACTTGTGGATGGTTAAAGACATCCTGTGAATGCTAGTGGAGCAAATATGTCAAGACAAGAAATGAGTGATGATCAAAAGAAACAATTCAAAAATCATCACAAGTCAAGGACTATTATGCTGAATGCTATTTCTCATGCTGAATATGAGAAGATATCAAACAGAGAAACTGCCCATGACATCTTTGAATCATTGAAGATGACTCACGAAGGAAATGCCAAAGTCAAGGAGATAAAAGCTCTTGCATTAATCCAGAAGTATGAAGCCTTCAAGATGGAGGATGATGAAAACATTAAAACAATGTTCTCAAGATTTCAAACTCTAATTGCTGGATTAAGAGTGCTTGACAAGGGATATAAAAAGGCTGATCACGTCAAGAAGATCATCAGAAGCTTGCCCAGAAGATGGGGCCAAATGGTGACTACTTTCAAGATAGCAAAGAATCTGAATGAAGTCTCTTTGGAAGAGCTGATCAGCGCCTTGAGGAGTCATGAAATAGAGTTGGATGCTAATGAACCTCAAAAGAAAGGTAAGTCTATTGCTTTAAAATCTTTGAATAAAAAATGAACTAACGCTTTTCAGGCGGAAGAAGAAGATTTTGAAGAGTCAAAGGGTCATCAGTTGACTATTTCAGGTGAAGATAAGGTGGTAGACTTGAATTTGTTGCAGAGAGAGAAGTGGAGTTAATGGGATGTACTAAAATAGCTCAGCTTATCCTAATGCTATACAAGATGTTATAACATCTAATTTCTGATATGAGTATCTTTTGTAAAGGAACAAATTTGCTATTGTGAGTGTGTTCAACAGGATTGGTGAACAGGGGTTGCTGCTCTTGAAAATATGAAGATGTGTCTTATATTTTCCATTCATCATTTCAAACATATTCCATTTGGGAAGCTCAGACTGTCTCAGATAGGGGGAGTGACTTCTTAGTTCAAGATATAATTCTAGAAAAGTATCTTGGTCTGTTATACTCTACCATCATAATGAAGATGTTCCAAGTCAGCAGAAGCTTCTTCAACTCAGTTAGAGGGAGTTTCCTATGAAAAGGTTTATATAACAAGATGTATCATTACAGTCAGTTATCTGGGAATGGTTGAATCCAACCATCTGCATCTGGTATCCACAATTCTTTATCTGGTCTAGTGGCTGAATGCTTCAACAAGTGGTGGAAGGCTCTTCACAGTTGCAGTAAACAGTCTAAAGATAATCAGAACAACAAAAGTCTATGACTAGTGAGTCAGTAGAGTAAATGGGAGGTTTATTACTTGGTTCATAGGAGTATTTGTCAAAATCTCTTAAAAGAATCTTAAGCAGTGTGCTTAAGGGGTAAAAGAGGGACAATGTCTGACAGGATGTCATGACATAGTTAAAGACATTGATTCTTCAGGGTCAAATAAGGAAAACTGCATTGGGTTTATCTCTTCTCGTCAGTAAAGTTCAATCAATGACTATGCATGCACTGGATTAAAGATAACGCCTATCAGAAGAAAACAGTCAAAAACTGCTTTGGAAAGAGTAATTGTTGTTGGAACTGTTTCCTAATTAATCGGTTGACCATTGAACAAGACCAAAGACCATCGTTACTACATATGATCTCAAATGGCTATAAATTAGCATCTTCGCAACAGGCTTCAGAAATCAAATATCTCAAGATGTGTTTCGTGAGTGTTCGAATAGGGTGTGTGCAGGTTTGGCATTATGATGGATTCATTTACCAAAACCTGTCCAGAAAAGCACAGGGTGGAGAAATCATGTGTCTCTACCAGTGGTGCTTCACAAATAACAACAAAAATGTTCCTCCTTATTCAACCTTCGATAATGGAGTCATTTTAATTGTGATTTGTGATCTGAGTTATGAACACAATTGTGATTTGTGTTCTGAGTTACGAGGAAGGATGGAAGAAACTCATTCAAGCTTCATCTTGGTCCTCGATCTAGAAGGAATAGGTTTTAATATTGTCACCAATAGTCCTCATAGACAAAGGCCACCATCCATCGTCCTCCTCATGTACGAGTGTTGCATGAAGGTGTTGAACTTCAAAGGTATGACATTGGTTCAAGCTTTGTCATATTATGGCTAAAAAGGGGGAGAGATGGTACATAGCTTGCTGATTTTGCTACTGTCAAAAGAAGCAAAGGAAGATCTGAAGACAGAGTGAATTGAAGATGTTATGATGTGGTTAAGCAGTGAAGAACAGAAGTCCCAATTCAGAGAATGTAAAAGACTGTTCTTCTTGATGTCTTGAAAGTTGAAGCAGCTGCTCTTGATCTTAAATTTATTGTAAATGTAAGTTTTAGCCAAAATAAGCCAAAGGGGGAGATTGTTGATGTTCTGCTATGTAGAATTGTCTTATTGGCATCCATGCTTGGCTAAAACATAATAGCAGCTGAATGTAATATTGTATAAGTCTTGCAAATATGAAAAGAACAAAACAGGTACTAAAGCAAGATGTTATATGGAATGTCATGACTTCAACCATGACATCACGCCTGCAAAACTGAGGAAGAAAGATTCAGTTTGATTTAAAACAGATACAACATATTCTATGAGAATATTATGTAATCCTATGTTGCGCATATTTAAAGGTCAAAGAATCAAGTCAGGATATTGAAGAATCAAATCTGAAGATTGAAGATTCAACGGTTTCTAATTTAGGAGATAATTTAGGAAACTTATGATTAAAAGACCTTATTTGTAGCAGAATATTTTCTGCATATTTATAACAGCCAGAGTGCTGCGATTTGTAAGCCCAAGTCCAAATGGGATCAGGTTATAAATAGAAACCTTTGTAACCTAATTTTAGGGTGCTAATAGCCAGAGCTAGGAAGATGTAGTCTCTAGGGTTAGTTGTGTAGGTGAACCACCCGGTGTGTGGGATTGTTATACCCCATAATTTGCCCGCATCTTTTCAAGAAAACTTCAATCTAAAAATTAAGAGTTTCATATAATCTTGGATTTTCATATCCTGATTTATGAATATTTGGTTTTTAGAATTTTTCTTATACGGTATTTTGGCTCGCTGTTGAATTTATTCTTACGCAAACGCCAATTACTGTTTATTACTTCACGCACGCTATTTATTTGATATTTATTTACAGATAAATAGTACTGACGCAATTGGTACAAAGTTAAATCTTTTGCAGGCGCATAGTCCGAGGATTCAGACTGTACTGGTAACAAGTAAATTATTATTAATTTTTTGTTTCTCACTAATTTTTGTACTATATTCCATTATTTTCAAAATCTCTTTTCAAATCTCTTCTTTCAAAATCAAATCCTAACTTTATTCTATACATCTCTCTTTTTTCCAACACTATCATACACTTTCTTTCAAATCTTACTTCCACTCAAATTTTCCTTTTGTACGGAATCACTTCATTCCCCAACGTCTCTATCCTTCTTTTCATTCTATAAATACCTCTCATTTTTTCCATAAAATCTCACATCAAATTCTAACTCATCTGTCAAATTTCTATTTCATATTCATTCTCTCTTCTTCCCCCGGCAAAATGGCGAAGCGGATGGAAACGTGTTTTCTTATGATCATCACCGTCGTGGTGGTAATCATGTCTTTCTTCTGTCTGCATAGCCCTGAAAAATGTGGGCCTGGGATGTTGACACTCCCAATCATCTACATGTTATTGTTTGTAGCATGGGTTATTAATCGTCATTCTTAAAGTTTGCCGTATCTCTTATTTCTTAATGTACCGTTTACTCGTCGTACTGTTCATTATAGTATGTAATATTTGTACTGTCAGTATTAAATGTCGTACTATTTGTCATATTGTTGCTTAATTATCCAGATAATATTTTGTGTGTTTTCTGCCAGTTAAATATTTATTTTTCTGTGCATTAAATGATTTTCAGGGTCATTATCGGTAATTTTGCTCGCATACAGTATTAATTATTTATTTATTACGTCTGTGTTTTTCTAACAAGTCATGTAAATAAATCTTCAACATTAACATAATAAAAAACAATAAAAAAAAACAAAAAACAAAAATATTAACTTTGACTGTTGAATTTTCACTCTAAACAGTCAGTTGACAGTCAAACCGCTGACAGTGCAATTCTCCGTGTTTTGTACCATCAATCAAATCAAACTTTTGCATTTCAAAATTCCAAGATTTTTGTCCTAGAAGTCTTCTGAATATCACATGATTAGCAGAGACTCAGCACTGCACAAAAATCAGGTACGCTTAACTGTCTCCTACACAAACAGTCCCTAACTAGGGTTTTCTTGTTTTTTCAGGAGAACAAGTTTTTGAGACCTCAAATGGATTTCATGGACCTCCATATATCTCAAAGTACCACCATACAAATTTTAAAACTTCAATTCACTCAGACGCACAGTCAGCAGCTCAAACAGTCAACAGACGACCCGGTTGACCAAAAAGTCAACAGACAGTCAAAAATGAAATTTTTTGTCAACATCCATATTTTGTCAAAGGATTCATCATTTGATCATTGGTTGATCATGATTCATCAAGGAAAAATAAAAAATCAACAAAACCCTAAGTTTCAAAATTAGGGTTTTCTCCTAAAAAGTCAACTGAACTTTGACTGGTCACAACTCTCTCATCCTTCATCCAAAAAATTCAAACCAAAGCTTATTTTGAAGGAAATTCAATTATCTTTCAAATGCAATTGGTCCCATGGTCATTAGATTCACCATTTGAAAAATATGAATCAAGACATTACAGGTCATTTTCAAAGTCAACAAAAAGTCACTTTTTTCAAAAGGACACACAAGGAGCATAGAAAATCATTTTGATATGAGACCAAAGACATTGGTTAGAGGACTCTTTGAGGTTTCCAAAAAGTGCAAGAACTCCTTCATATGATAAAAATTGAGGGATTTACACCTTGTTGAAGTTGGCTAAATTTTGAGAAAATGCATGAAATCAACATTGATCAAAAATGTTTTTCTTCCAAATGAGACCCAATTTCCATGATCCAAACATGTTTACCATGATGTAAAGGGCCTCCCACAACCAAGACAAATCCCACATCATTTTTGTTCTTTTTTTGATTTAATTTTATCACATATAAGATTAAATTAAAAAAGGAAAATGGAAGGATAATGCATAGCTTGAATCTTAAGCATGACTCATCAAAGAATCTTCAATTTTCTGCAGCAAAAGGAAGTACAAAGCAAGAGAAGTAAAGGAGAGCAAGCTTTGGTCAAAGTTTCAAAGATTTTTAATATTTAAAAATCAAAGTTTCAACAAAGCTCATCAATGCTTCTAGCTTAGATTTTAAGCACCTCTTAGCTTATAAATTAGGCAGCATACTTCACCAAATAAGAACACACACGAAATCATAGCAAGGGTATAGCCATCAACTTCACAAAATTCTCACAAAAATATCAAATACTTTGTAATTTTCGTTTTGCAACTTCCAGCTTACTTCAATAAAAAATAACCATTCAAATCATCCCTTGGGGTCACATAGAGTAAGATTGATGCACTAAACAAGTCCCATAATGGTTTAAATGCGTGTATCACCATCTTCATATTCTTAACTTCATAACTTTCGTTTTCGTATGCATGCTTGATTAAAATAAAAACTAACCACTTGCATGGACTCATGGCATGACGTAGAGTAGGTTTGAGTGATCACATGCAAGCTTTAACGTGGTTTTGAAGCTCTACCATTTTTGAGCTTCAAACATGTGAAGCTTTCGTTCTCCATGATACAAGCTCCAAATGAAAATACTAACGACGCTATCATGTTCAGAAGGGTCCATTTAAGTGATCTGGGTGGCCCTTGTTCTTTTTTATTTTCGTTTTGTAGGTCATTCAAAAGGTTAAAAAATTGAAAGCAAAATCCGCAGGAAAATCCGCAGGTAAGTTTGCAGGAAATTCCGCAGGTACCAAGGAAGAAGATGATGAATAGTAAGGAGGAAGATTTGACCGCACGCGTGGCGCTTTCCTAATTAAAATCAATCATCAAAAAATCCAAAAAAATATTTCTTTTATTTTCTTGCAATTTAAATTCATAGATCAAGTGTATAGGTTGTCAAATTCATGTAAATAGCGTAGTTTACATTTCCCGCAAAATCGATGTAATAGCGTAGATTTATTTTCCGCATTTTACATTTCCGCATTTTAAATTCCAGCACATATAAAACTGCGTGTATGCCAAAGATAAAATTGAATCGTTAGATCACTAACTTCAAAGATAAAATATCTGAATCAAAACACAATCACACTTGCACCTCTTAGGGTAATCCCTCTTTTACTCTTTTCAAAATCAAATTCTACTGTTTCAAATGCAAAATCGAACTTTTGTTTACATCCGGTAAAAGGATAGTTTTTTAAAGGAAATAGGAAAAGACCTTATAACTTAGGGTAGACCTCCTAATTTGCTTGCTCAGATCAAAACAAACAAATCTCTCATATATCATTGTTTTTCAAAATGAAACTTTCAAAAAGACCATACTTTGTATGTATCCAAACGAGGATCATTACGAAGTTAACGTTCTTTTTTCAAAAAAACATCTTTCGAAAGATAAAAACACTTTGTGTACATCCGCACAAGGATCATTACAAAGTCAATTTACAAAGGTATTTGAAACCACATACAAGCATTTCAAGGCAATAGAAAAGTGATTCAAAAGAAGTGAGCTAAGCAAATTAAAGAGCCCATGGATAACCATGGATACAAAGGGTGCTAACACCTTCCCTTTGTATAACCTACCCCCTTACCCAGAATTTCTTAAAGGTCTTTTTCTGTTTCTTTTATAAACCTTTCCTTAATTGGATAAAATAAAAGTCGGTGGCGACTCTCTGATTTTCAAAAACACAAAAGCAGAAAGAAAAGAGCCAGTTCGCGTATCTCTCCGCGAGAGGTATGGTAAAAAATCGAGGGCGACAGAACTGGCGACTCTGCTGGGGAAACTTTCAAAAAACAAAATGTTTTCAAAGGGGTTACCTTTAGAGTTTAGATCACTTCGATGTTTTCAATTGCTTGACTTGATTGCTCTATTTTCCAAAGGTTTGTTTGGGTATTTTGCTTGTGTGAAAGATTCTAACCCGAATCTCGAGATACCTTAAGTATGTGACAATAGACCAAGGAAACTGTACGGCATGTACCGATACGGTTGATTTGGTAGTCACCGTTAGTGTGATACTTTGGTTTATACTGATGTCCCTTGAAAACGATCAAGGAGTATATTAGGCTTCCGAAATGTCATTAAACACTAATTTGTCTTAGAACCTTTTTGTTGAACTTGACTTGTGGCCTATTAAGTGGCTAGCTTTGAAATTGATCGAAGTTAGTTATCCTCGAGGAATATTTTTGATCGGCCGTCCGAGCGCCGTATTGAGATGTTGTCTCCAAGGATCATAGAACCCGAATACTATTCTAGGACAGGTTTTAACCAACTCAACTTCAGTGGGGAGGGTATCACCTATGAACTTCATGCAAGCCTTTAAACCTAAGGCTATTGTTTGATTTGTTTGTGTGTGCCACATGTTTGACATCATAAGCATCATAAGCATCATAAGCATATCATTTTCTCACTAATCATTTCAAGGATCGAAGAGTTTACCTTTGTTATGTTATTACAGGTAATGGCTCCCGCCACCAGAGATTACATCCGAATCAACATCTCAACAGTGCCATCTGAACTAAAAGACTTAATATCAAAGTTTCCCAGGAATGCTCAATTCACCGAAAAGCACGGTCACCTACTCCATTTGGTTACCTCAAAATTTGAAGAAGACATGATACGGGTCCTGTTCAAGTTCTTTGATCCCGAACATCATTGCTTTACCTTTCCTGATTACCAGTTAGTACCCACCTTGGAAGAATTTTCTGAACTAATTGGATTACCTGTTCGAGATCAATTACCTTTCACTGGTTTAGAAAGGATTCGAAAACCTGAAATCATTGCTGCTTCCTTACATTTGCGAAAGTCACAAATCGAGTCCAATTGGGAAACAAAGAGTGGAATCCAGGGTTTGCTTGCTAAGTTCTTAATGGAAAAGGCTCGATTACTACTAGAAAACAAAAGTTACCCAGCTTTTGAGGAGGTTATGGCTCTTTTGATCTATGGTTTGGTTTTATTCCCTAATCCTGACCAGTTCATAAGTGTGCACATCATCAACCTTTTCTTAACCCGTAACCCGGTACCAACCTTGCTGGGAGACATTCTACATTCTCTACACACTCGTACCATGAAGAAACGAGGAACTCTTATGTGCTGTATACCACTACTGGCTAAATGGTTTACATTTCATCTTCCCCGATCAGTGTTGAGAAATGAACAAAGAATGCAATGGTCTCGCAGGATTATGTCTTTGTCTCATTCAGATATCCGGTGGAACAACTTCTTTCAAAGAGACATTACTATCATTGACCATTGTGGAGAGTACCCTAATGTGCCACTCCTTGGCATCAAGGGAGGCATCACTTACAATCCCTCTTTAGCTTTACGCCAATTCGGATATGCACGGAGAAACGGTCCTCATGACATGATTATCCGTGGCATTGTGTTTGATTACGAGGATGATTCCCGACGAAGGTTCATACATGCGTGGGGCAGTGTCTATAGAATAGAAAGCAAAACTTTGGGGCAATGGAATTCTATTCCCATGGAACCTTACCTCAGATGGGTGCGTACTCATGCTCAGAAATTCATCATGCCATATCCCGCTATTCTACCTGTGACTATCGAGCCAGAAAACGAAGGAGACGAACCTCAAGTTATTCTACATCCGGATATGCCAACTGACCTGGAAGAGTTGCAGAAATCTTGGGTTCAACTAAAAGAGGAAAGAGACACCTTCAAAGCACACTGTCAAGACTATGAGAGAAGATTATTGGAGCTCACCGGACAACTCCAAGAAGAACAACAGATCAACACATTCCTGGGTGCAAAGAGAAAGCGTCCATGGGAGACCTGAGGGATCCTTCATTTTCTTTATTTATTTCTGTTTTGTAAGCCCGAATGAGGCAAAAGAAAAAGAAAAAAAAAAGAAATAAATTGTCTAACTAATAAATGTTTGTTTCTCCTTTGTTTTAACAAATCTAAATTCTAAGATCCTTGAAAACATTTCATATGCATTTCATTCATACACATTGCATAACAGGTTCACATGACGGATTTCTCATCTCCTCGCTGTTTATTTCAGTTAGAAGAGATGGAATCTGAGACAAGCTGTAGCAACCTGCCCTAAAAATTATAACTTAGAGAGCCGCCACCTATTCTGAAGGGCGAATAGGAAACCTTACGCAGTTAAGAGATTCGGGGTAAGTTATTATAATCAGGTTGAGGGAAGGTGTTAGGCACCCTCAACCCTTTCCTATTGGCTTTGAATCTAAGGTAACAGTTTTATGGCTAAAATATTGAGGTTAATAGCTAAGGGAGTGAAAAGGGTAAAAATTGAAGTTTGAATTGAATTGAGATTTTAGAGAGGGGGGACTCGCCTTGGTTATCCAAGTGCCTACGTATCTCCTTAGGGAGAATCAGAGTCAACGTAGTTCGGGCACAGGATTGTACGCCTTTGAATTGAATTTGATTTGAATGTATTCGAATTGCCTAGGATAAAAATCCGTAGTGTCGTGGTTTAGTGTGTTTTGAATGTTTGTTTGGGCGTACAACCCTGATTTGATATGGCACCGTTAGATGCGGTGATCAATAGATTTGATCAGTATAGCTAACGGATTAAGGGCATTGCTGATTGCTCAGATCGATAGATTGATCATCGCGGGCAGCAAATTAAAGTGTATTTTAATTTGTGTATTTTTATCTCTCGTCTAAAGCGACTGATAGCTTCAATCGGGTCGAGGAGAGAATTGATTTAGAATTAATAAATTAATTAAAATGTCAGAACAATTTATTTCTCGTCTAATACGACTAATGGATTCAGTCAGTTCGAGGAGAAATTAAACTTGAATCGATTATATCGTTAATAAATAAATTAGAAACAATTATATTATTAATAAATAAATTAGATGATAAAAAAATTATTCCTCGTTTACTGCGACTAATGGATTTAGTCGATTCGAGGAGAAAATTCGGTTGAAAGAACAAACAATTAAATAATTAGAATTTTTACAAAACTAATTAATTAATTTTATTGTTATTATTTTTATTTTATACCAGGGAGGTGCATTTTGTTCAGGTTAGCAATTTTTAGGATGTGTTAATATCAAAGGGCTGAGCCCATTAAGTTTTGGGTCCGTTGGGATTAGGTGTGGCGCAGGTTCATGGGGTATGGTGTGTACGCAGGCAAGGAGCGTTGGATCTGGATCTAAGCAGATCAAAGGGTATACATGCATTATTAATGTGGGGTGCATGATAGAGGTACGCAGCGGATCATGTCCGCACGCGTCAACAGGTGGCCATGAGAAGGCCACGTGTTCTCCACCGAGACCGAGAGAGGGTTATCCCTTGTCTGCCTCTCTTCTCCCTCTCATTTCTCTTCTATCTTTCTCTCTCTAATCTCCTTTCTCTCTCTTCGTTCTTCCTCCCACTCAACCAAACCCAGAAAACGTAAGAACACCACCGCGCACCACCACAAAACCACCGTAGGAAAACCCAGGGTCCGATGAATATTCATCGGAACATTCATACCCAAACCCAGAATCCTTCAATCCGAACCCATACCCTTCAATCCGAACCCAGAAAACAAGAACTCTAACCCTTCTAACTTTCCAGAATCCGAATCAAACAAACACAAACATACATGCAAGTATAGATCAAAGCCCTAAGCTAAGTGATTCGTCGCATTTACCTTATGAACTTCGATTCTGGATCGTGTGATCTTCGTCCTAATCTCCTTCCTCTTTTCGTTTGACTCGCAGGTCCGATCGAGGTTCAAGAGCGCAAGGGCTTTGTGTTCGAGCGGCGCCACTTCCTTCCAGCCAAAAAAAAAAACCCCTCATCTTATTTTCTTTTTTTGGTTTTATAGCATTAGGTTAGATTCAATTAGGAAGCTTTAGATTAGATTCAATTAGGTTTCTTTAGTTTTGATTCGTTTCTGCCGATTTGATTCATATTCGGATTGTAACTGATTCAGTACTTAATAAAAATTAGATTATGCTTCAGATTCCATCCTGTTTTCTTCTTATGTTAAGTTTTGATTTTGTTTAAGTTCAGATTTGATTGAGTTTTGAATTTGATTTCTATGGGCCTGGGTTGAATGTGGATTTAGGGTTTGTTGGTTGTTGCAGCGGCGGTGCAGAAGATTTGGAGGTCACAGCGGCGCCTAGGGTTTCTCTGTGAGGGAGAAAGTGAATAGGACTCGGGTCAGGTTGACCCAGTCCATCTCTTGATCCACCGAACCCAGGGTCTGCTCTATTGGCCCAGTACCAGTACACATGAGTTGGCCCAATCCTTTGGATTAGCTTGGCCCAATAACAACATTCCCACAACAAAAGAAAAAACCTAATAAATCTTAATTACTCTATTTATTAAATTAAACACCCTCTTAATAAGTTTTAGGCAAAAAAGAAAATTAATCATTGAAATTAATAATATTAATTAGTAAATATACTAATACTTATAAAGTACTAATAATAACTATGGACCTCCGATTTTTTTAATACCGGGCCATACCTCTGATCTGTAGAGATACGTGAACTGACTCTTTTTTGTCGCTTAATGCTTTCGCATTTTTTTGAAAATTCACAGAGTCGCCACCGACCTTTTATTTTATCCAATTAAGGAAAGGTTTATAAAAGAAACAGAAAAAAGACCTTTAAGAAATTCTGGGTAAGGGGGTAGGTTATACAAAGGGAAGGTGTTAGCACCCTTTGTATCCATGGTTATCCATGGGCTCTTAAGTTTGCTTAGCTCACTTGTTTTTCGATCACTTTTCAATTGCTCTGAAATTGCTCATATGTGGTTTCAAATACCTTTGTAAATTGAATTTTGTAATGATCCGTGTGTGGATGTATACAAAATGCTTGTTTATCTTTCGAAAGATGTTTTGAAAAGAACGTTAACTTTGTAATAACCCGTGTTTGGATGTATACAAAGTATTGTCTTTTTTTGAAAGTTTTGAAAAATCAACAGTGTATGAGAATTTTGTTTGTTTTGATTTGAGCAAGCAAACTAGGAGGTCTACCCTGAGTTGTAAGGTCTTTATCCTATTTCCTTTAAAAATCTATCCTTTCACCGGATATAAAAGCAAGGTTCGATTTTGTACTCAAAACAGTTGAATTTGACTTTGATTTTGAAAGAATGAAAAGGATTACCTGAAGAGGTGCAAGTGTGATTGTGATTGGATTCAGATATTTATCTTTGAAGTTAGTGATCTAACGGTTCAATTTTATCTTTGACATACACGCAGTTTATATGTATGCTGGAAAGTAAAATGCGGAAATATAAAGTGCGGAAAGTAAATCTACGCTATTACATCGATTGTGCAGGAAATGTAAACTAGCCTATTTACATGAATTTGACATCCTATACATTTATCTAGGAATTTAAATTGCAAGAAAAATAAAAGGCATGTTTTTTGGATTTTTTTTTATGGTTTGATTTTAATTAATTAATGCATGATTAATTAAATTAAAATGAAGAAAAAAGATGAAAATAGATTTAAACCTAGAAATAAGTTCAAAAATATGTACAAAAATATTTGTCAATTAATTTTAAAACAAAACTAATTTTTTTGGAATTTTTTGGAATTGATTTGAAATTGATTTAAGTTAATTAAAACATAATTATGCAAATAATTATACAAATAATTAAAACTTAAAGAGAAAATTGTTCAAAATATGTACAAAATTAGTTTATAATATATAAACAATATTTAACACAAAGAACAATTTTTTTTTGATTTTTTGATTGGTTAGAATAATTAAAAAGCAAATATATAAATATATACTAATTAATTATGCAAAATATTGGAATTATGAAGGAAAATAAAATATTTTTATTTCAGAAAATAATATATTATTTTAGAAGTCTAAAAATATTTTTTGTGTATTTTTTGGATTTTTAAAACTATTTTTAATTAATTTTGCAAAGAAAATTAAAATAGAAATAAAAATATAAAGGTAATAATCAGGTGTGAGAGTTTATGAGGGAACATGGTATGGCTGCGCTTTTTGGTGCGTTTGATAAACTTTGAGATTGATCATGTGGCTCAGATGGAAGAGAACATGGTATGCATGGATAGGAGTGCAGCAATGGATCAGTCTGAATTTAAGAGTCCAACATGGGGCCCACTGAAGCTGACTGGCGAATAGAAAGATGAGGATATGCCACGCGAGCGGTCAAAGGGTCCTCATCACTATTCATCATCTTCTTCAACTTACCTATGGAATTTGCTGCGGATTTACCTACAACATTACCTGCGGATTTTCCTTGCTTTTTCCATGCTTTTAGGAACCTGCAAAAACGTGAGAGGAAATCAACAAGAACAACCCAGATCCACTAAATGGCATGCTGGGAGTTCATTGGTGGTGTTAGTTTTGATTAAAACCCACTCTATCTATGAAAACGAAAGCTTTGCATCTTTAGAGTTCAAAAATGGCATATGATGCTCTAGGGTGTATGGCTCACATGTAACACGTTGGATCTTCTCTATTTCATGTTGGGAACTTATAGAAACTATTAGATTACTTTGAAAAGGATTATAGCATGAGATATTGAAATTGGAAGTTTTAATGGAATATGGAAGAATAGATATGTATGTTCTATGTACAAACAAACAAGACTATTGGTTGGAACCTGTTCAATAATAATTTAGGAGAAGATTGAAGTGTTTATTTGAAGTTGATAGGAGCTTATACAAAGAAAACGAAAATTACAAGTGTTTAGGTATTTTTTTGAGAATTTTGTGTGTTTCTTTGATACCCCCTTGCTATTTTCGTGGTCCCTCTTGCTCACTTTATTGCTGAAATATTCTTGCCTTTATATAAGCCTTGGAGTGCTTAAAAAATAAGCTAAGAAGCATTCATGAGCTTTGTTGGAATCTTGACTTTTCAAGCTTAAAACTTAAGCTACCATTGCTTGATCTCCACACCTTTGCTCTAGGCTTTCCTTGCAGCTTCCTTGCTGCATAATTAAGTCCCATGTGGAGACTTTAGCTTAGAAAATAAGCTATGCTTTATCCTTCCTTTTTTTCCTTTTAATTTAATCTTAAAATAAGAAAAAATCAAGCAAAAATGGATGAAAAATGTTATGGGCTTAGTCTTGGTCGTGGGAGGCCCATAATAACATGGCAAAGATGTTTGAACCATAAAAACTTGGCCCCTTTTGGAAAAAATGCAATTTTGAACAATGTTGATTTCATGCATTTTCCCAAAATTTAGCCAACTTCAACAAGGTGTAAATCCTTCAATTTTTGTCATATGAAGGAGATCTTGCACTTTTTAGAAACCTCAAAGAGTCCTCTAACCAATGTCTTTGGTCTCATGTCAAAATGATTTTTGAAGCTCCTTGTGTGTCCTTTTGAAAAAAGTGTCTTTTTGTTGACTTTGAAAATGACCTGTAATGTCTTTGGTCATATTTTTCAAATGGTGAATCCAATGACCATGGGATCAATGGCATTTGAAAGATAATTGAATTTCCTTCAAAACAAGCTTTGGTTTGAATTTTTTGGATGAAGGATGAGAGAGTTATGATCAGTCAAAGTTGAGTTGACTTTTCAGGCAAAAACCCTAATTTTGAATCTTAGGGTTTTGTTGATTTTTGATCTTTCCTTGATGAATTATGATCATCCAATGATCAAATGATGAATCCTTTGACAAAATATGGACTTTGACAAAAAATTTCATTTTTGACTGTCTGTTGACTTTTTTGGTCAAACGGGTCGTCTGTTGACTGTTTGAGCTGCTGACGGTGCGTCTGAGTGAATTGAAGTTTGAAAATTTGTATGATGGTACTTTGAGATATATGGATGTGTATGAAATCCATTTGAGCTCTCAAAAACTTGTTGCTCCTGTAAAAACAAGAAAAACCCTGATTAGGGACTGTTTGTGTAGGAGACAGTTAAGCGTACCTGATTTTTGTGCAGTGTTGAGTCTCTGCTAATCATGTGATATTCAGAAGACTTCTTTGAACAAAAATCTTGGAATTTTGAATTGTGAAAGATTGATTTGATTGATGGTACAAAACACTGAGAATTGTACTGCCAGCAGTTTGGCTGTCAACTGACTGTTCAGGTATTGATGTAGCAGTTAGAGTGAAAAATCAACAGTCAAAGTTAATTTTCTTTTTTGTTGTTGTTTTTTTTGTTTTTGTTTTATGTAAAAAATGAAAGTTTATTTACATGACTTGTTAGAAAAACACAGACATAATAAATAACTAATATTTACGGTATGCGGGCAAAATTACCGATAATAACCCTGAAAATCATTTAATGCACAGAAATAGGAATATTTGACTGGCAAAAAAACACACAAAATATTATCTTAGTAATTAAGCAATATTATGACAAATAGTACAACATTTAATACTGACAGTACAAATATCACATACTATATTGAACAGTACGACGAATAAACGGTACATTTAAGAAATAAGAAATACGGCAAATTTTAAGAATGACGATTAATGAACCATGCTATGAACAATAACATGTAGATGATTGGGAGTGCAACTATTGCAGGTCCACACTCCTCAGGACTATGCAGGCAGAAGAAAGTCATGATCACCGTAGCAATGGTGATGACTGTAAGAAACAGTGTCTCTATCCACTTTGCCATTCTTGTTAGGGAAGAAGAGAAAATAGATATGAGATAGGAATTTGAAAGATGAATTGGAATTTGATGTGAGATTTTATGGAAGAAAATGAGAGGTATTTATAGAATGGAAAGAAGGAAAGAGACGTTGGGGAATGATGTGATTCCGTACAAAAGGAAAATTTGAGTGGAAGTAAGATTTGAAAGAAAGAGTATGATAGTGTTGGAAAAAGGAGAGATTTGATTTTTGAAAAAGAGATTTGAAAAGATTTTTGCAAATAATGGAATATAGTACAAAAATTAGTGGGAAACAAAAGATAATAATAATCTACTTGTTACCAGTACAGTCTGAGTTTCCTGATTCTGCGCCTGCAAAAAGATTTAACTCTGTACCGATTGTGTCAGTACTATTTATCTGTAAATAAATAAATAGCATGTGTGAAGTAATAAACAGTATTTGGTGTTTGCGTAAGAATAAATTCAACTGCAAGCCAAATTACTGTATAAGAAAGATTCTAAAAACTAAGTATTTCATATGTCAGGATATTTGTTAAAATAAAAAATCCATGATTATATGAGACCCTTAATTTTCAGATTGGAGTTTTCTTGAAAAATATGTGGGCAAATTTTGGGGTATAACAATAACTAAATTGATTAGATCAATATTACCACACTAATAATTCTTAGTTAGAGTTAACAATGATAATAATCTTAATATATATTCTAACCAAATCAATTAAATATTCCTCCCTTTTTAGTGGGCTCAAATCTGAATGGGCTTACAACACACTCTTCATTTTTTTTGAATACACCCCCCCTTTTGATAATAAAAGATAACGACCTTATTAATAAGAATTAATATAAATGAGTAAATGATGAGAAATAATTGGACCCAAAGCATATTGGATCTCAAATATTTGTCATTCACACCTCTACTTGTTTTAAACCAAATTATACGGGAATTTTATAGGAGAGCGAGTTTAATAATAGGTATATTAAACCCTATGGCTCCTAATTTTTAACGCCCTTAATAAATGGACAGATGCAAATTATACCGGGTAAATTTTGGGGTATGACAGCTGCCCCTATTTAATTACCTTGGATTGAATGGCGTGAGAATACGCAGGTCTCACGTTTTTCGGATCGAAGGGTTATTAAATAATGGAAGACCCCTAAATTTACCTTGCAGTTAGTGTGAGAAAGATAATCGCCTCGCTAAAGCCTGAGACTTACATAGCGAGGACTTGCAGTTAATTGTGATCAGTTTGCTATAGTGCTAGAAAGCTTTTCCTGCACCAATAGGAGTCACTTGCCCTGATTCGGGCAAGTTTACCTGTATAGAAAATTGCTTTGTAAATGCGTATGCATTGTAGATGTATGAATGTTTACACATGTAGATGTTGCGTGTATGCAAATGAGTATGTATGTATGATAACTCCAACGTCTTATCTCCTTATCATCTATTGAATTTGTTTAACCTTTTTGAGATGTGTGCGAATCCTTGTTCGGATTGTATTTGAGGAGAGATGAAGTAATGTCTTGCATAAGACTACCTGAAGAGGTTTCTTGAACAGGGTATATCAATGACTGATATAAAGAAGATTAGGCTTAAACAAAGCTCTGGGGAGAAATGTCTTAGAGAAGACTGAATGAGGAAACTCTTTGAAAGCGCAAGATGTGATTTTTTTTTTTTTTTAGAAAAAAGATTGGAAGAATTTTACCTAAAGAGGTTGAGATATGTTCTAAACAAGATTACCTAGAGAGGCTCCTAAAAAGATATGAAACGTCTTAAACAAGACTACCTAGAGAGGCTTCTAAAAAGATATGAAATGTCTTAAACAAGATTAAAACTAGAAAGGCTCCCATAAAGGATATGAAACGTCTTACACAAGATTGACTTAGATACGTTTTAAACAAAACTGACCTAGAAAGGATATGATACGCCTTAAACAAGATTACCTAGGAAGGGTAAGATATGTCTTAGAAAAGATTGGATAAATATTTGAAGAATATTACCTACAGAAGTTGAGATATGTCTTTAAACAAGACTACTTAGAAAAGCTCCTAAAAAGGTATGAAATGTCTTAAACAAGATTGACCTAAAAAGATTCCTGGAAAGGATATGATACGTCTTACACAAGACTAACTTAGATATGTTTTAAACAAAACTGACCTAGAAAGGATACGAAATGTCTTAAACAAGACTACAAGGTTAACCTAGATATGTCTTAAACAAGACTGACATGGAAAGACTCCTAGAGAGGATAAAAGGTTTTAGCGAAGGCTACCTAGAAAGGTTGATAAGCGTCTTAGAGAAGACTACCTTGAAAGGTAAGAAAATCTCTGATTGTTTCTGAATTGCCTTTGAAGAAAGGCTCGGAACGAAGCACCGAAATTTGTTAAGATTAAATCGTTGAAACGATCGTATTTGCACCGTATTTGGATGATAATATCCTTTTGTCTCTGGAGTGACCTGAAAAGGTAAAGGTTGATTTCATGCAATGTTATGATGCATGTGTCATGTAATGAGATTCTCCAAATAAATGAGAATTATGCATGTATGACGATCCCACATTGTAGGTCGTATATAATACAGGCGTAGGAAGGCCAATTACGCAACAATGCTCCTTGTGTGATACTAGCGTGACTTCCCCGGTATCAGAAATTTTGAGAGATGCACCATTTATCCTGAAGGAAGTATCCTTAGAGGGAACTCGAATATTGCCATATCATGCCACGAACCTGACATGCACTACCCAGCATTTGAATTCTTGAAAGATGTGCCCCAGTCAATAGGATCCTTGATTGTATGCCCCTATAATCCTCGATATTTTTCCCCTGTTTAGGAGAACCCCCTAGATGTGGTTCTCCCGGTTCAGGGATCTTTATTAGCAATGATCGCCTTTGATTAACCCAATCTCTCTGATGCTAGGTATTGTTTCGAATGTGAAGGAGATACTTTTCAGAATTAGTCATGCGTCTTGGCCGTGTCCGATGGACAAAAGTTCACTGAATACTCAGGATGAGATGATGTCTTCTATGAGATTACCTGAAAGATTCCTAGAAAGGATATGAGATTGTCTTGAACCAGATCGTGCTTTAAACAAAGCTCGGGGAGGCACTTTTGCAAAGAAGGTCAAAAGATTCCCATAGAGGACAAAGATTATTTTAAGGAATGTAGCGTTTTAAACAAAACTCAGGAAAAGACATTTTGAAGAAGATTACCCTAGAAAGGATAGGAGACCGTCCTAAAGGGGATTGTACTTTAAACAAATTTTGACAAGGTTTTCGGAGGTATCATGGACATGTCTTAAGAAAAAAAAACTATTTGAAAAGATTGATGGGTGTCTTAAAGAAGATTGCCTGAAAGGATTAAAAAGGGTTCCTAGAAAGGATGTGAGAATAGTATTAACACCATCTTATATGAAATGACCTTTGCAACGTGCCCCCGGGTAATGGACTTGCCCCATGGGCTATTCAGAGTCCTTGAGAGATCCCATGGGTCTTGATTAGATTGCCCCAGATAAATAGGATAACAACGAGCTATGCCCTGTGTATACAATAGCCGTCCGAGTCAGGCGTAAGAGATATTTCTTCTTTGATGTGCTTTTAAAGCTATTGCGCCTGTCGGTAGGATTTTTTTAGCCATTAGCCATGCCCCATGCAACTTCTCCCCGATGTTAAAACATTTGAATCTATATAGACCAATGTGCTTTACGATGAAATTCATAAGATGCGAATGCATACGTCTGTCTTGAAAGTTTAAAAACATTTTTTGAGTAAAATAGAGTTTTTTTTTTTGTAAGAAAGTGATATCAACTCAAGAGTTATAGTAGACCCTAAGGAGTCGGGATACCTTTGGTAACGGCATGCTTTCGAACTAACCATGCTTCAGTTAGGACTTTTAAGGGTTGTAACGTGGCCCGGTTCACGGTTTTAAGAAACAAAGAATAATGGCTCAAAGTTTATTTGTACCCATCCCAATCTTCGTGATGTTCTCCAGTCCTATGCTCAGTTAACTGTGCATTTAAACTCCAAAAGACTTTGGGTATTGTAATACTGACATTCATGATGGTTCAAAAACCAAATTTTTTTTTTTTTGCGATGGCAGTCATTCTCCTTTTTGTAATATCTTCCATTTGTCAAGGGTGTATAGTGACCCTCTTTTTTTAAATTTTATTTTCCCTAATTTTTGCCTGAACTGTTTATTTAAAATTACAGTCAGCGGGATGCCCCCACTTTTGCCTAAGTCTCCTTAATAGGTTTTAACTTGGCAGGCCTTGCGTTATTATTTTTTCCTTTGAGGACATTGACTGCCAGGCTTAATTATGACGGGGAACCATCAGTGATTATGTTCAAAGGAACAATTTGGGATAATTAAGTTAACTGAACACCTACCCTATCCCAGGTTATATTTTGAGGGTTTTTATTTTGTACGTGAAGGAAAACTCCTACTTCTTAGGCTCAAAGGGGTTGACGAGGGATTAACATCCTTATATCTCCACTGTATTGGAATTGAAACAATGCCTGTACATTGTCAACACGGTCTGTTCGAAAGCGTACTGTATGGTATTGTGGTATCGTTTTTGTCATTCTCCCTCAAAAGGTACACATCTTTGAACAAAAATTGAATATCAAAAATAATAAAACCAAGTAAAAACACAGTTTTGAATATAGTGAAAACACTAGGAATAAACCAAGACAAACGTAAGCAATGCATTAATGATTATTGTAAAGTACATAACGTATACCGTGAAATTCTGGTAAGACAGACCCCAGATGTCATATACGATGTTGTGACATCTGGTCTGTCATCAGCTTGGCTGAGGCAGTACATACAGATCCCTCAATTATTTATTACATCTAACATCCAGAAGTCTGGAAGTGTTGGGATCCCATATCAGTTCAGTTAACATTAACAAATCTGCTTAGCAGAGATTCTGTGTTAGCACAGTCATTAAATCACACACTGATGTCATGCATAATGTTATGACATCCAAACTGAACTTACAAATAAACAATGCAGAAACACAAACAACACAACAGAATTGTTCACCTAGTTCGGTTTAATCAACCTACTCTGGGGGCATACCAAGCCAGGGATGAAGTCCACTATTAGCAGTATCAATTCAGAGCTAAACTCCCAGTTTACAACTCCTCACTTAATCACTACCCAATGACCCCTCTACCTAGGTTCTCCCTAGATATGGAATATCTCCATTCCACTCCCAATCATAGCAATGATGTCCAGCAGTCAGCAACTCAGCCACTGCATCGACAGCTTAATCACCAACAATTTAAATATACATAATGGAGTAGTTCCAAGAACACAATCTTCACTCATTGCTTCACAGCTTCTGAGTGAATAAAATAGACCTCTTACCTACAGGCTTCGAGGCACAAATCAGTGACCATCCCACAACCTGGGTGGTTCACTTACACAACAAACCCTAATGACTACATTATGATCGTTAGGTTTACAAGCTACAAAGATTCCTATTTATAACCTGATCCTAGCATGGGTTTGGGCTTAAAATCGCAGCACTCCTTGCTGTTACAAATCAGCAGCTTTCTTCTGCTATAAACAAGGCCTTTCAATCATATGTTACCTAATTTATCTCCTAAATTAGTAACTGCTGAAACTTCAATCTTGGATTTGATTCTTCAATATTCTGACTTGATTTTTTGACCTTTAAAGCTACGCCACATAGGATTACATAATATTCTGTATCTTTTAAAATCAAAACTGAATCTTCCTTCGTCAGTTCTGCAGGCGCGATGTCATGGCTAATGTCATGACATCCCTTGTAACATCTTGTTTCAGTACCTGTTTTGTTCTTTTTAATATTTGCAAGAGTACAATACATTACATTCAGCTGCTATTATGTTTTAGCCAAGCATGGATGCCAATAAGACAATAATACAGAACAGAGCATTAACAATGCATTAACAATCTCCCTCTTTGTCTTATTGTGGCTAAAACTAAACATACAAATTAAATATACATAATTAACTCCAAGAGCAGCTGCTTCAGCTTTCAGGATACCTGGGCTGAACCACATCATGCTATCTTCAGTCTGCTTCTACTTCTGTCTTCAAATCTTCCTTTGTTTCTCTTGACAGTAGCAAAATCAGCATCAGCCTCTCTCCCCCTTTTTAGCCATAATATGACAAAGATGTATACGATGTCATAATATGCAATGGAAGAACCTGTAACTCCCCCTGCACATGAGGAAGAAGATACGAGAACCAATTCTTGCCACTGTAGTTCTTCAAGAACTAGCCCTTGTAACTCATAACACAAATCACAATTGTGTTCATAACTCAGATCACAAATCACAACTAAAATGTCTCCCTTCTTGAAGCCTGAACAAGAAGGTGCATGCTCATTGTTATTGCTGTAACACCAGTTGTAGAGATTCATGATTTCCCCACCCTGTGTTATTCTGAGCAGAGTTTGGTAGAGGAACCCATCGCAATACCAAATCTGGACGCACCCAACACACACACACACACGAAACACATCTTTGAGAGATTTGATATCTGAAGCCTGCTGCGAAGATGCTAATTTATAGCCATAGGAGGATCATAGGAAGTAACGATAGTCTTTGGTCTTGTTCAATGGTCAAGCTATTAATTAGGAAACAGTTCTCAAAGCAATTACTCTTTCCAAAACAGTTTTTCCTTGTTTGACTCTGCAGAATCAATGTCTTTAACTATGTTATGACATCCTGTCAGACATTGTCCCTCTTTCACCCCTCAAGCACATAGCTTAAGATTCTTTAAGAGACTTTGACAAAGCATCCTATGAACCATGTAATAGACCTCCTACTCCTTTACTGACTCACTAGTCATAGACTTCTGTTGTTCTGATCACCTTGAGACTGTATACTGCAACTCTGAAGAGCCTTCCAACACTTGTTGACATGCAGCCACTAGAACAGTTCAAGATTTGTGGATACCAGACGCACATGGTTAGATTCAACCATTCCTAGAAAAACTGACTGTAATGATACATCTTGTTAAATAAACTTCCTCTAACTAAGTTGAAAAAGCTCCTGCTGACTTGGACCACCTTCATTATGATGATAGAGTATAAAGACCAAGATAATTTTCTAGAATTTTATCTTGAACTAAGAAGACACTCCCCCTATTTGAGATAATTTGTGCTTCATACAGGAAAACTTGTAATGATGAATGGAAAATATAAGACGCATCTTCATATTTTCAAGAGCGCACCCTCTGCCCAACTAACTAGCTGACACACTTCACTATTACAAAGTAACTCCTTTACAAAAGATACTCACATCAGAATTTAGATGTTATAACATCTTGTATAACATTAAGATACAGTTGAACAGTTCAGTACATTCAACTAACTCCACTTCTCTTTCTTCAACAGATTCAAGTCTACCACCTTATCTCCACCTGAAATAATCAACAAATAACCCTTTGACACTTGATGCTTCCATAGAAAGGTTGCCACAAACTCAACATAAAGAACTGCCACTTCTTCCACTTGTTGATCATAACCCTACCAAGTTGCACTCTGATCATGGTCTGCCAAGGTAATTTGAAATCCTCCTTGATATGATGTTTCTCATAATGATTAACATACTCTCCAATTAGAATTAGAAGAATCCTTTTTATCCACAACTATGTTGATCATCTCACCAAACTTCTGTCTTCATAGTCATACTCACTACTGAAGTCTTCATCATGAAAGTAAACACGAATTGCCAGAACATGTTACCATCACCAAGATCAGAATCTGCTCATTCTAATCCACATTAAGTTAGAACGGTCACTTCAGACTTAATGTTGCTTCTTCATCCTTCACATGCTAGATTCTAGATAATTTTCTAAACCAACAAGATATAGTGATGTTGTGACATCACGCAAGAAATTAGTTTATCAGACTTGAAATCTCATCAATATCTCTGAGTGTTCCACCACCTACACTGATTGATGTCTTGTCATACTTCATACTCCCCCTGAGAATTACAACAAGGATGTTTTGAATAATTGTCCTTAACCTGAAGCATTCTTCATTTGGAACTGCCACACTTTCCAAATTTGGAATCCTTAGTTTGCTTGCTACACAAGATCCAGACTGCCACTTCATATACCTTGAAATAGAAGAAACTTCTAAATAGCTCTTGAACATCTCTTCAACAGATAGGTCTGAACCTAATCTTTACTGGTGTCTTCAAGTGTTGTGATGTAACATACAAAACAAAGCATCACATACATCTTCTTCTTCTTCTTCCACATAGTTGATGTAAATATCCAGCTCCCATCAAGATACTCACCATCTCCTATATGTTTCTTCTTCTTGAATCAATTCACCAGTCAACCATTGCCTTTCTTAATGCTTAATTGAAGATAACACAGAACTATAATTGATGCATAGATCAAATCAGACCATGGACACTTCATACACATACTTAGCTCCCGACAGAGTATATGAATCTGTATTCAGGCTGTACATCCAATAAGTACTAAGTCTCCCATCAGAGCACCTATTAGTCACTCAGATAGAATTTGCTGCTCACACCAGGTCCTTCTAAATGATCTCTTCTTCATACATGAAAGCATTCTTCTTGAAAATGATGTTACAACATCTGTTATGACATCATTCATTTAGACTCTTTGGATTTCTCATTCAACATCTCCTGTATGACACTTGGGGAAAGACAAAGAAAGCACGACCAACATCATCAACTCAGCTACACATCAGTCATGATTAAGGGATAATATATGCCATATCTCAATAAACTTTTCTTCAGACTTCTCTTCTGACTTTGAGATAATGGGTGCCACAATCTGTACCCCATGAAGAGATTCCCTCAACAAGGTTTCTGGAACAGATTCACTTATGACATAACTCCTGAAAATACCTCAGATTCCACACAGTAATCTGACTCCCTTGAATCATCACACAATATTCAAAACCATATTTCACTATGCACGATACACAGTATTCAGTTTTCACCACTAACTGTTCTATGATTAAGAAAACAATTCACACATCTGGTTCCTTTGATCAAAAGAACACACCAGATATAAGCTCATCTTGAATTTTCATAGAGGTCTTGAAAAGAAAACCTGAATGAATCCTTTCACTTGCACTGAGCTCTACTTCCAACTCCCATAAGCTTATGCCTGAAATAAACTGACATTTGGGATGGAAGGTTCAGTTGATTGTATTCTGACCAATCAACACAAAAAGCAGATGTCTCCTCTTCCAGATCAGGAGTAGGTTCCAAACAAATGTACTCACACTACATAAGTTTAGCACCAGAACATCTGTTCTTTAACTGGTAGCTGCATACCAGTATGCCATCAGTTCCTTCTTCTTGGAACACACAATTCTTGACAATCTTGAAGATCATCAAACAACTTTGCACATGAATATGAGGAATACTGATCATTTGAACCTCTTCAACCTCAATAACCATGCCTTTATGAGTGGACTTGAGAAAAGATTTCAAGTATCTTTGACACTTGTACTAAAGTTGAGAACTATCTGCTACAAATTCTGTTGAAAACCATATAACCCTAGAGATCTTATCATTAACTTCACTCCCGCATGAAGGTTTTGACAATCTTCTTCTATGTACCTTGCTATATGCTGAATAAAACACCCCAAATTCTTCACTCCCGCATGGATCATTTGGATATCCTTGAAACCAGTAACACCATCTTCCCTTGCCAGGAGAATACACCTGTTTTGGTCAGTTTGGTCCAGTCTTCCACACATAGGTCCATCCTCCACTTCTAGGGACCATACAATATGAACATGAATGTTCAAACAATCATCTACCTCCAACAACCAGAAAGTATCTCCCATGGATCTCATCCAGAAATAGACAGGATGCCTGCTCTGATACCAATTGAAATTCTGGTAAGACAGACCCCAGATGTCATATACGATGTTGTGACATCTGGTCTGTCATCAGCTTGGCTGAGGCAGTACATACAGATCCCTCAATTATTTATTACATCTAACATCCAGAAGTCTGGAAGTGTTGGGATCCCATATCAGTTCAGTTAACATTAACAAATCTGCTTAGCAGAGATTCTGTGTTAGCACAGTCATTAAATCACACACTGATGTCATGCATAATGTTATGACATCCAAACTGAACTTACAAATAAACAATGCAGAAACACAAACAACACAATAGAATTGTTCACCCAGTTCGGTTTAATCAACCTACTCTGGGGGCATACCAAGCCAGGGATGAAGTCCACTATTAGCAGTATCAATTCAGAGCTAAACTCCCAGTTTACAACTCCTCACTTAATCACTACCCAATGACCCCTCTACCTAGGTTCTCCCTAGATATGGAATATCTCCATTCCACTCCCAATCATAGCAATGATGTCCAGCAGTCAGCAACTCAGCCACTGCATCGACAGCTTAATCACCAACAATTTAAATATACATAATGGAGTAGTTCCAAGAACACAATCTTCACTCATTGCTTCACAGCTTCTGAGTGAATAAAATAGACCTCTTACCTACAGGCTTCGAGGCACAAATCAGTGACCATCCCACAACCTGGGTGGTTCACTTACACAACAAACCCTAATGACTACATTATGATCGTTAGGTTTACAAGCTACAAAGATTCCTATTTATAACCTGATCCTAGCATGGGTTTGGGCTTAAAATCGCAGCACTCCTTGCTGTTACAAATCAGCAGCTTTCTTCTGCTATAAACAAGGCCTTTCAATCATATGTTACCTAATTTATCTCCTAAATTAGTAACTGCTGAAACTTCAATCTTGGATTTGATTCTTCAATATTCTGACTTGATTTTTTGACCTTTAAAGCTACGCCACATAGGATTACATAATATTCTGTATCTTTTAAAATCAAAACTGAATCTTCCTTCGTCAGTTCTGCAGGCGCGATGTCATGGCTAATGTCATGACATCCCTTGTAACATCTTGTTTCAGTACCTGTTTTGTTCTTTTTAATATTTGCAAGAGTACAATACATTACATTCAGCTGCTATTATGTTTTAGCCAAGCATGGATGCCAATAAGACAATAATACAGAACAGAGCATTAACAATGCATTAACATACCGCAAACCAATGTTTAAACAAACTGAAAGGAAATTGCAAATGAAAACAAAACTAATGATCTAAGGAACCCTCCTTCTAGCCACTTATAGCATTAGACTTGCGAGGCTCTTCGAACTCAATGAGCCCTTCTTCAATTAGATCTTGGATCTTGTGCTTTAACGGCCCACAATCCTCTGTATCATGACCAGGACTATCTGAGTGATAAGCGCACCTAGCATGATGCTTGTACCCAGGAGCGGGGTTAGCTGGAGCTGAGTATGGAGGTAGCAGCGTTATCAAGTTCTGACTGAGCAGGTATTGCAAAGCTTGAGACAGTGGCATGTGCAATGGAGTAAATGATCGTTTTGGCTTGGACCTCCAGGGGCGTTGGCCACCCTGTTGCTTTTGCTGATCCTTCTGTTGTAGTGTCGGGATCTGATTAACCAGGATTGCCCCCACAGTGTTGGGTTCCTTTTTCCCATCATATGATTTCTTTGCTTGATAGGAACCTGAGGGTGCCCCTTGTATCTTCCCATTTTTGATCCCATTTTCAATCCTTTCACCAATGACTACCAAGTCCGAGAACCCTGAAGATATGCTTCCGACCATCTTATCATAGTATGGTCCTTGCAAAGTACTCATGAATATGTCCACCAGTTCTTTTTCCATCAAGGGAGGTTGGACTCGAGAAGCCATTTCCCTCCACCTTTGGGCATACTCCTTGAATGATTCATCTTTCTTCTGTGACATATTTTGTAATTGCATCCGGTTGGGTGCCATGTCCAGGTTGTACTTGTATTGCTTCAAGAATGTATTAGCAAGATCATTCCAGCTTCGGATATAGGATTTCTCCAATTGCATGTACCAGTCAAGAGATGCTCCGCTTAAGCTGTCTTGGAAGAAATGTATCATCAGCTTTTGATCGTGAGCATAAGCAGCCATTTTTCGCACATACATGCGCAAGTGGTTCCTCGGACATGTGAGTCCTTTGTATTTCTCGAAATCGGGAATCTTGAATTTGTGTGGGATAGTCAAGTCTGAGACCAAACTCATTTCGAAGGCATCCACATCGAAAGCATCGTATCCTTCTACCACCTTTAGTCTCTCCTATAGTGCTTTGATCTGTTCACTGTCCTTGAAGTTTTCCCTAGAGTTGGGATTAAACTGCTGCGTCTGAGGTGCTTGGTCTGTGTTGTCCACCTCTTGTACTCCATATTCTAGATCCAGGTAATCTTCATCCCTAGGGACATTGTTAGCAGGAATGCGAACTGTGCGGGTTGTCCCTTTAGTCTGTGGAGTGGGGACAAATCCCTCTTGAGAGGCCTCTCCTTTCTCTTGGAACTGGATAGCCCTTCTGACTGATCGGACCTGAGGTCTGTCCTTAGCCGGGCCAAAGCCTGAAACAAATCCTAGCAGCGGGTTTTCGTCGTTGGGCATCTCATCCTGAACCAGGGTATCCCCAAACTGAACCTCTTTTGCCTTTTCTTGTTTATCTAGTAGGGCCTTCATGAATCCTAGCATCTGAGTCATACCTCCTTTAACCTCTTCCACACTAACCTTTAGTTGATCCACCTCCTCACGAAGGGCGGCTTGATTCTGTTCTAGCTGCTCCATTGATTTCTTTTGCTGAAATCTTGTCTGATAAGACGGTCGGGATGTTAGATTATCCTTCCCAATGGTCTCTTGCTCTGAAGGTAAAAGAGAAATCTTCTTTCAATGCCATGACAATGATATGCATGCCATGAATTATATGTTTTATGCGTGTTTATGTCTTATCCACATCCATTGATGTAATAACTCCTCTCTTCTTCTTTTTTTCTTTCTCATTATTTTTTGGATAAGACATGATGCAAGAATGCACATGATGCATGATGAATGCCACAATTATATGAGATATATAAAAAAAAATAATGAAAGCGTACAGTTAAACACATAAGCATATGAGCCCTAGGTTCATAGGTTCGACGTAACGGCTCAGGAGCCTACCCTTCCCACGGGAATGTTCTAGAAGGTCTCATGGGATTGTTCGTAGCCGCCGAGACTTTTTGTCTCTTTGGATTTTGGAACAACTCATTGGTCCATGAGGTTCGAATTTTAGGGGTTGGTTCCCAGAGAGATCAGCTAAATATCCAGTCCAGCCCTCAACAAGGTCGAGCCTCATATCAGACCTTTCCGAATATTCAACCCACTCTGAGTGGAATTATAATAAGACTCGTAGGCGATGTAATTCCCCTCTGGTCATTATTATAATTCCCACGCTTAGGTTTAACAACAATCACATATAAAACCCAACAGTGCAAATTATAACAATTAAGCATTTTATACAGATATGACAAATAAACATTTAATGAAAACAATAAATAAATAAATAAAGAATTAAATATTTATTATTAAAAAAAAATAAACCTTCCCCCAAACCCTAAAAATGGCAAAATGCCAAACCCTAATCGCTCGCCACAAACCTAAATAATTTTCTAAACCTAAACCCTCTCAAGCCTTAGGAGCATAATAATTCACCATTGATGATTTTCCCCAGCAGAGTCGCCAACTGTAGCAACCTGCCCTAAAAATTATAACTTAGAGAGCCGCCACCTATTCTGAAGGGCGAATAGGAAACCCTACGCAGTTAAGAGATTCGGGGTAAGTTATTATAATCAGGTTGAGGGAAGGTGTTAGGCACCCTCAACCCTTTCCTATTGGCTTTGAATCTAAGGTAACAGTTTTATGGCTAAAATATTGAGGTTAATAGCTAAGGGAGTGAAAAGGGTAAAAACTGAAGTTTGAATTGAATTGAGATTTTAGAGAGGGGGACTCGCCTTGGTTATCCAAGTGCCTACGTATCTCCTTAGGGAGAATCAGAGTCAACGTAGTTCGGGCACAGGATTGTACGCCTTTGAATTGAATTTGATTTGAATGTATTCGAATTGCCTAGGATAAAAATCCGTAGTGTCGTGGTTTAGTGTGTTTTGAATGTTTGTTTGGGCGTACAACCCTGATTTGATATGGCACCGTTAGATGCGGTGATCAATAGATTTGATCAGTATAGCTAACGGATTAAGGGCATCGCTGATTGCTCAGATCGATAGATTGATCATCGCGGGCAGCAAATTAAAGTGTATTTTAATTTGTGTAATTTTATCTCTCGTCTAAAGCGACTGATAGCTTCAATCGGGTCGAGGAGAGAATTGATTTAGAATTAATAAATTAATTAAAATTTCAGAACAATTTATTTCTCGTCTAATACGACTAATGGATTCAATCGGTTCGAGGAGAAATTAAACTTGAATCGATTATATCGTTAATAAATAAATTAGAAACAATTATATTATTAATAAATAAATTAGATGATAAAAAAATTATTCCTCGTTTACTGCGACTAATGGATTTAGTCGATTCGAGGAGAAAATTCGGTTGAAAGAACAAACAATTAAATAATTAGAATTTTTACAAAACTAATTAATTAATTTTATTGTTATTATTTTTATTTTATACCAGGGAGGTGCATTTTGTCCAGGTTAGCAATTTTTAGGATGTGTTAATATCAAAGGGCTGAGCCCATTAAGTTTTGGGTCCGTTGGGATTAGGTGTGGCGCAGGTTCATGGGGTATGGTGTGTACGCAGGCAAGGAGCGTTGGATCTGGATCTAAGCAGATCAAAGGGTATACATGCATTATTAATGTGGGGTGCATGATAGAGGTACGCAGCGGATCATGTCCGCACGCGTCAACAGGTGGCCATGAGAAGGCCACGTGTTCTCCACCGAGACCGGGAGAGGGTTATCCCTCGTCTGCCTCTCTTCTCCCTCTCATTTCTCTTCTATCTTTCTCTCTCTAATCTCCTTTCTCTCTCTTCGTTCTTCCTCCCACTCAACCAAACCCAGAAAACGTAAGAACACCACCGCGCACCACCACAAAACCACCGTAGGAAAACCCAGGGTCCGATGAATATTCATCGGAACATTCATACCCAAACCCAGAATCCTTCAATCCGAACCCATACCCTTCAATCCGAACCCAGAAAACAAGAACTCTAACCCTTCTAACTTTCCAGAATCCGAATCAAACAAACACAAACATACATGCAAGTACAGATCAAAGCCCTAAGCTAAGTGATTCGTCGCATTTACCTTATGAACTTCGATTCTGGATCGTGTGATCTTCGTCCTAATCTCCTTCCTCTTTTCGTTTGACTCGCAGGTCCGATCGAGGTTCAAGAGCGCAAGGGCTTTGTGTTCGAGCGGCGCCACTTCCTTCCAGCCAAAAAAAAAAAACCCCTCATCTCATTTTCTTTTTATGGTTTTATAGCATTAGGTTAGATTCAATTAGGAAGCTTTAGATTAGATTCAATTAGGTTTCTTTATTTTTGATTCGTTTCTGCCGATTTGATTCATATTCGGATTGTAACTGATTCAGTACTTAATAAAAATTAGATTATGCTTCAAATTCCATCCTGTTTTCTTCTTATGTTAAGTTTTGATTTTGTTTAAGTTCAGATTTGATTGAGTTTTGAATTTGATTTCTATGGGCCTGGGTTGAATGTGGATTTAGGGTTTGTTGGTTGTTGCAGCGGCGGCGCAGAAGATTTGGAGGTCACAGCGGCGCCTAGGGTTTCTCTGTGAGGGAGAAAGTGAATAGGACTCGGGTCGGGTTGACCCGGTCCATCTCTTGATCCACCGAACCCAGGGTCTGCTCTATTGGCCCAGTACCAGTACACATGAGTTGGCCCAATCCTTTGGATTAGCTTGGCCCAATAACAACATTCCCACAACAAAAGAAAAAACCTAATAAATCTTAATTACTCTATTTATTAAATTAAACACCCTCTTAATAAGTTTTAGGCAAAAAAGAAAATTAATCATTGAAATTAATAATATTAATTAGTAAATATACTAATACTTATAAAGTACTAATAATAACTAAATTGATTAGATCAATATTACCACACTAATAATTCTTAGTTAGAGTTAACAATGATAATAATCTTAATATATATTCTAACCAAATCAATTAAATATTCCTCCCTTTTTAGTGGGCTCAAATCTGAATGGGCTTACAACACACTCTTCATTTTTTTTGAATACACCCCCCCTTTTGATAATAAAAGATAACGACCTTATTAATAAGAATTAATATAAATGAGTAAATGATGAGAAATAATTGGACCCAAAGCATATTGGATCTCAAATATTTGTCATTCACACCTCTACTTGTTTTAAACCAAATTATACGGGAATTTTATAGGAGAGCGAGTTTAATAATAGGTATATTAAACCCTATGGCTCCTAATTTTTAACGCCCTTAATAAATGGACAGATGCAAATTATACCGGGTAAATTTTGGGGTATGACACAAGCATCAAGAATCTCGAAGCACAGAACGCCCAAGTTCAAGTAGCAATTCTGGAACTGGCAAAGGGGCAACAAGAACTGAAAGCCCTGATGATCAAGAAGAAAAAGAAGCCCAAAGGATCTGTAGGCTTGAGTCACCTGAAAAGGAAGATCAAAATCCCAGTCAAAAAGTCCAAAAAGCCACCGATCCCTGAAATAGTCGATGATGGTGAACAAGGAGACAATCACAGCAACCAGGGTTCTGCCAAACCCTCCCTCTCTTCTAATGAAGAAGATTATCATTCTGAAGACGAACAGGATGATGACAGATACCAGCAGTTGGAAGAACGCTTGAAAGCTATGGAGATACAAAAAATACCTGGTTTAGATTTCGATGATCTGGGACTCGTCTCAGATGTTGTTATCCCTCCAAAGTTCAAAGTTCCTGTCTTTGCAAAGTATGATGGAGTTTCTTGTCCAAAACTACATCTGAGGTCCTATGTAAGGAAGATACAACCTCATACAGCAGATAACAAATTGTGGATTCACTTATTCCAAGAAAGTCTGTCGGGTACACAACTCGAGTGGTACTACCAATTGGAAAGTACAAAAGTTCATACCTGGGAAGATTTAGCTGCTGCTTTCTACAAACAGTATCAATACAATGCTGATCTTGCACCAACCCGTACTCAACTTAGGGGCATGTCTATGGCACCAAAAGAAAGTTTCAAAGGATATGCACAAAAGTGGAGAGATATGGCTGGAAGGGTTCAACCACCCTTATCTGATCGCGAGCTGGTCGACATGTTCATGGGCACTTTAACTGGCCCTTTCTATAGCCATTTGCTGGGAAGCTCATCATCAGGTTTCACTGACCTGATATTGACCGGAGAACGTGTCGAAAGCGGCATTCAAAGTGGAAAAATTCAAATAGGCTCTTCCTCTGGTACTACAAAGAGGCCCATCAGTGGGAGGAATGAGGTCAATACAATGTATAGTCTGAAAGGTCGCAAAAATGAGCATCACCAATCTGTAGGGGCAGTTCTGATCTCCGCATCTGCGCCTCAAAAAGATCAACCACCAAAATATACGCGTCGACCAGATGTACCAAGAAGAAATTTTACCAGAATCAATATGCCAATCTCTCAAGCATTGCAGCATTTGTTAAAAGCAGATTGATAAGTGCCAAAATGTACTTATTTTGTGTATGTAAATAGTGGCACTTATCGATACTTTTGTTAATACCGTTTGAATAATTCCCCGTTTTATGCATAAATACGTATACTTTGTGAATAATTGTATTTCCATATACTTTTATACTATTTGATAGTTTTTCCTTTGTTTTTATAGGTATTCATGCTTATTGGAGCCTTGAGGAATAAAGTGTCAAAGGCACGGCTTCGATTTCGCAATTTTGGTGAAAGCCCGCTTAGCCACCATCAAGCGGACTTCCAAAGACTCAAAATAAGGATGATCAAAATCATCAATTTGGTTTCCATTCATTCATTATTGGATAGAGCATTGAATAAGCTTTCCAACGCTTCGAACCAGGCGCAATTCGGAGTTACGGTTCTCGAGTTATGGCGAAAACAAAATCTTGTTTTTAGCAGACTCCGCTAAGTGGACTCTGTTCCGCTCAGCGGACCTGCGGATTTTCAGACTTGTTAAAAGGGGCAAAAATCACATTTTTAGGTCATGGGTTGGGTATTTTTGAGTCCCAACACCATCAACTTCATTCTTAGAGTAGAATTGGCTTAGAAAACAACTTCGGAGGTTGCATAAGGATGATCGGGGGTGGATTGAGCGTCGAACGGAGCTGACAAACCGGGAGATCTTCGGTTCATTTCTCTTCTTCTTTGTGTATTTCTCTTTGGTTGGGTTTGTTTGTATACTTACTTGAATCTTATGTATATTTACCGATTATAATGTTATATTTAACTTGCTTTACAAATCTGTGTTGATGTTATCCTGGATTTTTGCTCTATGCTGGGGAATTGGGGTGCTTTAGAGATAAACTTCTTGAATCCTTATCTAGGATGATAATCTGTTGGTTCTGAACTCTAGAGATATATTTAGAGCTAGCATTCACTGTTTGTATCTGTTCTTAATGCTTTCGTGTTTGAGCGGCGCGCGAGAGATCGCCGACGCGAGAACACGGATGTTCTCGTGACTTTGCGTTAGAGATAACCTTAGTTGTGAGATGATCTCGTTTGTGCTCCAGAGATGGACGCTTATGTGAGAGATACGTGATAACATAGATGAGTATCGTAGGTTGAGTATAACGGGTTGGTAAGTGTATGTTTGTGAAGAGTGAATATATTTACATTCCTAATAAGTTATTTCTCTTCTAAGAATGTGTTTATTCTTTTCCTGTCTATATCTTTGTTTACTTTTTGCTCATTCGATCCCGAGCTCGAAACCGTAGAAACTGTTGAATGGCATCTCTCCATCTCTGAGGACGATAAATCCCGGATCAATATTTCCAAATCTTTTTTCGTTGCTTGCCCTATACTGCATTCAACAAAATGGCGCTGTTGCCGGGGATGGTTGTGATTGCATCGCAATAGTTTATATGGTCTTTAGCTTTGTATATATCGTATATATTGTATAGTTTCACTTGTATATTTTCACTTGTATATGTTTACTTGTTTACATTCACAAATTTTTCCTTTTTGTATGATAATAGTTGTTTGTGTTCCATACTTGTGCATATGTGTTGGTTTGTGTACATAATTGTATACTTGCGTTTTCTTTTATGTTTGTATAATTGTTGTATATATTTGTACCCATAACGTTGGTTGAGTGCTTTGGTTAGGACACTTTCTTTAGGCTTGTGCGGTGAGACGTCACCATGGCATGACGAGAGGAAGCTACTTTCCGAACACTGAAACAATAAAGGCGTCGAGCTAACGACGTAAAACAAGCGCTTGTTGGGAGGCACCCCAACGGTTGTAAAGTTTTGTTTATTTTTATGTTTAAGAGGAATTTAGGTGAAGTGGTGAGTGATTGGAGCAACAGATCTTGTTCTGATTTTTCTAGTTTCTGCTATGTCCGCTAAGCGGAGCAGAGCTCGCTAAGCGAGCATAGCAGAATTTTGTTTTTCTGCTCTGTACCAGTGGGGTTCCCATCCCACTTGTTTAACTCTTTTTTTCCCACTTTCACCAAGGCTATTTAGTAGTAGATACTAGTTTTATTTTTCTAATTCTTTTATTGGTTGTTTGTACTCAAATTTTGTTCGGTGATTCGAAGATTTTTGAGGTGATTTTCCAAAGCTTGAGTGTTTCAACTTGCGGATGTATGGTAGAATATTGTTTTTGAAGTTGTATCATTCAAGGTACTCATTTATCGCTTTCTATAGCATAACATGTTTAGGAAACTTTTCATTTGTACAATTACCATACGATTCATTCTTTTGCCTTACTTGCTTGTTGATTGAATCACTTTAGTTCTCAAACCATAAATGTGAGGCAGCTTTCCATTGTTTACATATGCTGGAGGCCACAATCTTTGTTTTAACTGGATTTTATTATGCTTAATCTTTTATTTATGTTGATTTTATGAAAGCATGAAAAGGATCAAGGCATTTTGATTCATTTTGAGCACAACCACCATAACCAAATAGTCAATTCACCTTGTGAGTGTGTGATCATTTGTTAACCCTTTTGAGCCTTTTTGTCAATGTCCATGTTGTATTTGCTAAATGCTTATCTTTGAGTGTTTAGTTCTCATTTTTGCATGGATGATTGATTCTTTGTTTTCTTGAACCCTCAACCATGATTTTTGGTATGAATTTTTACCTTACCTTAGAAAGTATGGAGTATTCATATGATGGTGTGGTTGAATTCAAGTTGGGGAGAGAAATGGTTGCTACTTATTTGGTTGTTGCTATGAGGTTGAAAAGAAAGAAAAAAGAAAAAAAATGTGAAAAAGAAAGAAAAGAAAAAGAAAGAAAAAAATGTGAAAAAGTTTTGAAAAACAAAAAGACAAAAGAAGCAAATAATTATAAGTATGGTGTTTTGGTTGTGACAACTTGGAATAAGGAAGAAGTTTAATCGAGATTTTGTTGTTTGAATCTTTGGTGGACTGATTACTCCCTTAGGTTTAGGCAAGTTTTTGTTTCGATTAGCCTTAGGATATATCCCTTGTTTGTTAACCAAGCCACATTACAACCTTGAAAAGTCCTTGTGATTCTTGCTTTTGTATCTTCAATGTGATTTTTAGATGAGTGCATAATTTAATCTTTTGTTTGCAAGATTGTTGGATGAGTGTTAAAAGTCCTTTACCTTTGTGTGTTCTTCATCCATTGATGAATTTTTACTAGGTGTGATTCATGATGTAAGCATGTATTGTGTTAGAATGTTTTGTATACTTTTTGTGCTTAGGATTCGTTTCGTTTACATGTTGTCGTTGTAGTATAGTGGTAAGTATTTACTTTGTCTATACATTTTTGTGTGAGCCATACATTTGTTTTTGGTTTTCAAAACTTATTGATTCACAATTCTTTGGTTTATTACTTTTGATTCTTTGATTTATTTGACATTGTTTGAGGAAAAACAAAGTTTCAAGTTGGGGAGAGTTTGATAAGTGCCAAAATGTACTTATTTTGTGTATGTAAATAGTGGCACTTATCGATACTTTTGTTAATACCGTTTGAATAATTCCCCGTTTTATGCATAAATACGTATACTTTGTGAATAATTGTATTTCCATATACTTTTATACTATTTGATAGTTTTTCCTTTGTTTTTATAGGTATTCATGCTTATTGGAGCCTTGAGGAATAAAGTGTCAAAGGCACGGCTTCGATTTCGCAATTTTGGTGAAAGCCCGCTTAGCCACCATCAAGCGGACTTCCAAAGACTCAAAATAAGGATGATCAAAATCATCAATTTGGTTTCCATTCATTCATTATTGGATAGAGCATTGAATAAGCTTTCCAACGCTTCGAAACGGGCGCAATTCGGAGTTACGGTTCTCGAGTTATGGCGAAAACAAAATCTGGTTTTTAGCAAACTCCGCTAAGCGGACTCTGTTCCGCTCAGCTGACCTGCGGATTTTCAGACTTGTTAAAACGGGCAAAAATCACATTTTTAGGTCATGGGTTGGGTATTTTTGAGTCCCAACACCATCAACTTCATTCTTAGAGTAGAATTGGCTTAGAAAACAACTTCGGAGGTTGCATAAGGATGATCGGGGGTGGATTGAGCGTCGAACGGAGCTGACAAACCGGGAGATCTTCGGTTCATTTCTCTTCTTCTTTGTGTATTTCTCTTTGGTTGGGTTTGTTTGTATACTTACTTGAATCTTATGTATATTTACCGATTATAATGTTATATTTAACTTGCTTTACAAATCTGTGTTGATGTTATCCTGGATTTTTGCTCTATGCTGGGGATTTGGGGTGCTTTAGAGATAAACTTCTTGAATCCTTATCTAGGATGATAATCTGTTGGTTCTGAACTCTAGAGATAGATTTAGAGCTAGCATTCACTGTTTGTATCTGTTCTTAATGCTTTCGTGTTTGAGCGGCGCGCGATAGATCGCCGACGCGAGAACACGGATGTTCTCGTGACTTTGCGTTAGAGATAACCTTAGTTGTGAGATGATCTCGTTTGTGCTCCAGAGATGGACGCTTATGTGAGAGATACGTGATAACATAGATGAGTATCGTAGGTTGAGTATAACGGGTTGGTAAGTGTATGTTTGTGAAGAGTGAATATATTTACATTCCTAATAAGTTATTTCTCTTCTAAGAATGTGTTTATTCTTTTCCTGTCTATATCTTTGTTTACTTTTTGCTCATTCGATCCCGAGCTCGAAACCGTAGAAACTGTTGAATGGCATCTCTCCATCTCTGAGGACGATAAATCCCGGATCAATATTTCCAAATCTTTTTTCGTTGCTTGCCCTATACTGCATTCAACAAAATGGCGCTGTTGCCGGGGATGGTTGTGATTGCATCGCAATAGTTTATATGGTCTTTAGCTTTGTATATATCGTATATATTGTATAGTTTCACTTGTATATTTTCACTTGTATATGTTTACTTGTTTACATTCACAAATTTTTCCTTTTTGTATGATAATAGTTGTTTGTGTTCCATACTTGTGCATATGTGTTGGTTTGTGTACATAATTGTATACTTGCGTTTTCTTTTATGTTTGTATAATTGTTGTATATATTTGTACCCATAACGTTGGTTGAGTGCTTTGGTTAGGACACTTTCTTTAGGCTTGTGCGGTGAGACGTCACCATGGCATGACGAGAGGAAGCTACTTTCCGAACACTGAAACTATAAAGGCGTCGAGCTAACGACGTAAAACAAGCGCTTGTTGGGAGGCACCCCAACGGTTGTAAAGTTTTGTTTATTTTTATGTTTAAGAGGAATTTAGGTGAAGTGGTGAGTGATTGGAACAACAGATCTTGTTCTGATTTTTCTAGTTTCTGCTATGTCCGCTAAGCGGAGCAGAGCTCGCTAAGCGAGCATAGCAGAATTTTGTTTTTCTGCTCTGTACCAGTGGGGTTCCCATCCCACTTGTTTCACTCTTTTTTTCCCACTTTCACCAAGGCTATTTAGTAGTAGATACTAGTTTTATTTTTCTAATTCTTTTATTGGTTGTTTGTACTCAAATTTTGTTCGGTGATTCGAAGATTTTTGAGGTGATTTTCCAAAGCTTGAGTGTTTCAACTTGCGGATGTATGGTAGAATATTGTTTTTGAAGTTGTATCATTCAAGGTACTCATTTATCGCTTTCTATAGCATAACATGTTTAGGAAACTTTTCATTTGTACAATTACCATACGATTCATTCTTTTGCCTTACTTGCTTGTTGATTGAATCACTTTAGTTCTCAAACCATAAATGTGAGGAAGCTTTCCATTGTTTACATATGCTGGAGGCCACAATCTTTGTTTTAACTGGATTTTATTATGCTTAATCTTTTGTTTATGTTGATTTTATGAAAGCATGAAAAGGATCAAGGCATTTTGATTCATTTTGAGCACAACCACCATAACCAAATAGTCAATTCACCTTGTGAGTGTGTGATCATTTGTTAACCCTTTTGAGCCTTTTTGTCAATGTCCATGTTGTATTTGCTAAATGCTTATCTTTGAGTGTTTAGTTCTCATTTTTGCATGGATGATTGATTCTTTGTTTTCTTGAACCCTCAACCATGATTTTTGGTATGAATTTTTACCTTACCTTAGAAAGTATGGAGTATTCATATGATGGTGTGGTTGAATTCAAGTTGGGGAGAGAAATGGTTGCTACTTATTTGGTTGTTGCTATGAGGTTGAAAAGAAAGAAAAAAGAAAAAAAATGTGAAAAAGAAAGAAAAGAAAAAGAAAGAAAAAAATGTGAAAAAGTTTTGAAAAACAAAAAGACAAAAGAAGCAAATAATTATAAGTATGGTGTTTTGGTTGTGACAACTTGGAATAAGGAAGAAGTTTAATCGAGATTTTGTTGTTTGAATCTTTGGTGGATTGATCACTCCCTTAGGTTTAGGCAAGTTTTTGTTTCGATTAGCCTTAGGATATATCCCTTGTTTGTTAACCAAGCCACATTACAACCTTGAAAAGTCCTTGTGATTCTTGCTTTTGTATCTTCAATGTGATTTTTAGATGAGTGCATAATTTAATCTTTTGTTTGCAAGATTGTTGGATGAGTGTTAAAAGTCCTTTACCTTTGTGTGTTCTTCATCCATTGATGAATTTTTACTAGGTGTGATTCATGATGTAAGCATGTATTGTGTTAGAATGTTTTGTATGCTTTTTGTGCTTAGGATTCGTTTCGTTTACATGTTGTCGTTGTAGTATAGTGGTAAGTATTTACTTTGTCTATACATTTTTGTGTGAGCCATACATTTGTTTTTGGTTTTCAAAACTTATTGATTCACAATTCTTTGGTTTATTACTTTTGATTCTTTGATTTATTTGACATTGTTTGAGGACAAACAAAGTTTCAAGTTGGGGAGAGTTTGATAAGTGCCAAAATGTACTTATTTTGTGTATGTAAATAGTGGCACTTATCGATACTTTTGTTAATACCGTTTGAATAATTCCCCGTTTTATGCATAAATACGTATACTTTGTGAATAATTGTATTTCCATATACTTTTATACTATTTGATAGTTTTTCCTTTGTTTTTATAGGTATTCATGCTTATTGGAGCCTTGAGGAATAAAGTGTCAAAGGCACGGCTTCGATTTCGCAATTTTGGTGAAAGCCCGCTTAGCCACCATCAAGCGGACTTCCAAAGACTCAAAATAAGGATGATCAAAATCATCAATTTGGTTTCCATTCATTCATTATTGGATCGAGCATTGAATAAGCTTTCCAACGCTTCGAAACGGGCGCAATTCGGAGTTACGGTTCTCGAGTTATGGCGAAAACAAAATCTGGTTTTTAGCAAACTCCGCTAAGCGGACTCTGTTCCGCTCAGCGGACCTGCGGATTTTCAGACTTGTTAAAAGGGGCAAAAATCACATTTTTAGGTCATGGGTTGGGTATTTTTGAGTCCCAACACCATCAACTTCATTCTTAGAGTAGAATTGGCTTAGAAAACAACTTCGGAGGTTGCATAAGGATGATCGGGGGTGGATTGAGCGTCGAACGGAGCTGACAAACCGGGAGATCTTCGGTTCATTTCTCTTCTTCTTTGTGTATTTCTCTTTGGTTGGGTTTGTTTGTATACTTACTTGAATCTTATGTATATTTACCGATTATAATGTTATATTTAACTTGCTTTACAAATCTGTGTTGATGTTATCCTGGATTTTTGCTCTATGCTGGGGATTTGGGGTGCTTTAGAGATAAACTTCTTGAATCCTTATCTAGGATGATAATCTGTTGGTTCTGAACTCTAGAGATAGATTTAGAGCTAGCATTCACTGTTTGTATCTGTTCTTAATGCTTTCGTGTTTGAGCGGCGCGCGAGAGATCGCCGACGCGAGAACACGGATGTTCTCGTGACTTTGCGTTAGAGATAACCTTAGTTGTGAGATGATCTCGTTTGTGCTCCAGAGATGGACGCTTATGTGAGAGATACGTGATAACATAGATGAGTATCGTAGGTTGAGTATAACGGGTTGGTAAGTGTATGTTTGTGAAGAGTGAATATATTTACATTCCTGATAAGTTATTTCTCTTCTAAGAATGTGTTTATTCTTTTCCTGTCTATATCTTTGTTTACTTTTTGCTCATTCGATCCCGAGCTCGAAACCGTAGAAACTGTTGAATGGCATCTCTCCATCTCTGAGGACGATAAATCCCGGATCAATATTTCCAAATCTTTTTTCGTTGCTTGCCTTATACTGCATTCAACAAAATGGCGCCGTTGCCGGGGATGGTTGTGATTGCATAGCAATAGTTTATATGGTCTTTAGCTTTGTATATATCGTATATATTGTATAGTTTCACTTGTATATTTTCACTTGTATATGTTTACTTGTTTACATTCACAAAATTTTCCTTTTTGTATGATAATAGTTGTTTGTGTTCCATACTTGTGCATATGTGTTGGTTTGTGTACATAATTGTATACTTGCGTTTTCTTTTATGTTTGTATAATTGTTGTATATATTTGTACCCATAACGTTGGTTGAGTGCTTTGGTTAGGACACTATCTTTAGGCTTGTGCGGTGAGACGTCACCATGGCATGACGAGAGGAAGCTACTTTCCGAACACTGAAACTATAAAGGCGTCGAGCTAACGACGTAAAACAAGCGCTTGTTGGGAGGCACCCCAACGGTTGTAAAGTTTTGTTTATTTTTATGTTTAAGAGGAATTTAGGTGAAGTGGTGAGTGATTGGAACAACAGATCTTGTTCTGATTTTTCTAGTTTCTGCTATGTCCGCTAAGCGGAGCAGAGCTCGCTAAGCGAGCATAGCAGAATTTTGTTTTTCTGCTCTGTACCAGTGGGGTTCCCATCCCACTTGTTTCACTCTTTTTTTCCCACTTTCACCAAGGCTATTTAGTAGTAGATACTAGTTTTATTTTTCTAATTCTTTTATTGGTTGTTTGTACTCAAATTTTGTTCGGTGATTCGAAGATTTTTGAGGTGATTTTCCAAAGCTTGAGTGTTTCAACTTGCGGATGTATGGTAGAATATTGTTTTTGAAGTTGTATCATTCAAGGTACTCATTTATCGCTTTCTATAGCATAACATGTTTAGGAAACTTTTCATTTGTACAATTACCATACGATTCATTCTTTTGCCTTACTTGCTTGTTGATTGAATCACTTTAGTTCTCAAACCATAAATGTGAGGAAGCTTTCCATTGTTTACATATGCTGGAGGCCACAATCTTTGTTTTAACTGGATTTTATTATGCTTAATCTTTTGTTTATGTTGATTTTATGAAAGCATGAAAAGGATCAAGGCATTTTGATTCATTTTGAGCACAACCACCATAACCAAATAGTCAATTCACCTTGTGAGTGTGTGATCATTTGTTAACCCTTTTGAGCCTTTTTGTCAATGTCCATGTTGTATTTGCTAAATGCTTATCTTTGAGTGTTTAGTTCTCATTTTTGCATGGATGATTGATTCTTTGTTTTCTTGAACCCTCAACCATGATTTTTGGTATGAATTTTTACCTTACCTTAGAAAGTATGGAGTATTCATATGATGGTGTGGTTGAATTCAAGTTGGGGAGAGAAATGGTTGCTACTTATTTGGTTGTTGCTATGAGGTTGAAAAGAAAGAAAAAAGAAAAAAATGTGAAAAATAAAGAAAAGAAAAAGAAAGAAAAAAATGTGAAAAAGTTTTGAAAAACAAAAAGAAAAAAGAAGCGAATAATTATAAGTATGGTGTTTTGGTTGTGACAACTTGGAATAAGGAAGAAGTTTAATCGAGATTTTGTTGTTTGAATCTTTGGTGGATTGATCACTCCCTTAGGTTTAGGCAAGTTTTTGTTTCGATTAGCCTTAGGATATATCCCTTGTTTGTTAACCAAGCCACATTACAACCTTGAAAAGTCCTTGTGATTCTTGCTTTTGTATCTTCAATGTGATTTTTAGATGAGTGCATAATTTAATCTTTTGTTTGCAAGATTGTTGGATGAGTGTTAAAAGTCCTTTACCTTTGTGTGTTCTTCATCCATTGATGAATTTTTACTAGGTGTGATTCATGATGTAAGCATGTATTGTGTTAGAATGTTTTGTATGCTTTTTGTGCTTAGGATTCGTTTCGTTTACATGTTGTCGTTGTAGTATAGTGGTAAGTATTTACTTTGTCTATACATTTTTGTGTGAGCCATACATTTGTTTTTGGTTTTCAAAACTTATTGATTCACAATTCTTTGGTTTATTACTTTTGATTCTTTGATTTATTTGACATTGTTTGAGGACAAACAAAGTTTCAAGTTGGGGAGAGTTTGATAAGTGCCAAAATGTACTTATTTTGTGTATGTAAATAGTGGCACTTATCGATACTTTTGTTAATACCGTTTGAATAATTCCCCGTTTTATGCATAAATACGTATACTTTGTGAATAATTGTATTGCCATATACTTTTATACTATTTGATAGTTTTTCCTTTGTTTTTATAGGTATTCATGCTTATTGGAGCCTTGAGGAATAAAGTGTCAAAGGCACGGCTTCGATTTCGCAATTTTGGTGAAAGCCCGCATAGCCACCATCAAGCGGACTTCCAAAGACTCAAAATAAGGATGATCAAAATCATCAATTTGGTTTCCATTCATTCATTATTGGATAGAGCATTGAATAAGCTTTCCAACGCTTCGAACCGGGCGCAATTCGGAGTTACGGTTCTCGAGTTATGGCGAAAACAAAATCTGGTTTTTAGCAGACTCCGCTAAGCGGACTCTGTTCCGCTCAGCGGACCCGCGGATTTTCAGACTTGTTAAAAGGGGCAAAAATCACATTTTTAGGTCATGGGTTGGGTATTTTTGAGTCCCAACACCATCAACTTCATTCTTAGAGTAGAATTGGCTTAGAAAACAACTTCGGAGGTTGCATAAGGATGATCGGGGGTGGATTGAGCGTCGAACGGAGCTGACAAACTGGGAGATCTTCGGTTCATTTCTCTTCTTCTTTGTGTATTTCTCTTTGGTTGGGTTTGTTTGTATACTTACTTGAATCTTATGTATATTTACCGATTATAATGTTATATTTAACTTGCTTTACAAATCTGTGTTGATGTTATCCTAGATTTTTGCTCTATGCTGGGGATTTGGGGTGCTTTAGAGATAAACTTCTTGAATCCTTATCTAGGATGATAATCTGTTGGTTCTGAACTCTAGAGATAGATTTAGAGCTAGCATTCACTGTTTGTATCTGTTCTTAATGCTTTCGTGTTTGAGCGGCGCGCGAGAGATCGCCGACGCGAGAACACGGATGTTCTCGTGACTTTGCGTTAGAGATAACCTTAGTTGTGAGATGATCTCGTTTGTGCTCCAGAGATGGACGCTTATGTGAGAGATACGTGATAACATAGATGAGTATCGTAGGTTGAGTATAACGGGTTGGTAAGTGTATGTTTGTGAAGAGTGAATATATTTACATTCCTGATAAGTTATTTCTCTTCTAAGAATGTGTTTATTCTTTTCCTGTCTATATCTTTGTTTACTTTTTGCTCATTCGATCCCGAGCTCGAAACCGTAGAAACTGTTGAATGGCATCTCTCCATCTCTGAGGACGATAAATCCCGGATCAATATTTCCAAATCTTTTTTCGTTGCTTGCCCTATACTGCATTCAACACAGATCTGATCACATTAAAAGACCCTCCAAAGAATGTCAACACTTCCTCTCCGAGTTATCGCCCCGATGCAACATGTGCGTATCACTCCAACTGTCCAGGACATGACGCAGATCACTGTTGGGCCCTGAAAAATAAAATACAAGACATGATAGATGCTGGGGAAATTGAGTTCGATCCTCCAGAGACTCCAAATGTCATCACTGCACCTATGCCGAAGCACGACAAGACCGTCAATGCTATCATAGACACTGTTTACATCTATGATGTGAGGGAATTGTCAACTCCGCTCCTTGAAGTCAAAGGAAAGCTAATCCAAGCTGGTTACTTTCCAGGTTGTGACCCTGTTTGCTTTTATTGCACACACCTACCCAATGGTTGTGAAAATCTGAGAATGGGAATTCAAAAGTGGATGGATCACCGTATCATTATGTTTGAGAGGCTACCTTCCATGGACGTTTTATGTGAAGTCTTTTCAAACGGAATGAGAATAGATGACGTCTCAGTGGTTTCCAACATACCATTGAAAATCCCTACCAAAGCTCCTTTCAAAATTTCTGCTACACCCAAAGTGGCATCGGTAGTCATTACCAGTCCAACTCCATTTCCATACTCCTCAGACAAAGCTGTCCCGTGGAGTTATGACACTAATGTTTATGTCCATGGAGTTAAACAGGATACCTTGACCGAAGAGGCCCTGAATTTTACTACTCCAACTGTTGATAATATTGTGGGTACCAGTAAGATTACGAGAAGTGGAAGGATCTTTTCACCATAAATTTCTCCAAATGTGGTTACTAATCCAGTCCAGGTCCCAATTCCTAATCAAGATATCAACGCTCGAGGCAAAGAGCCACAAGTTGAACCAGTTCAAATACCGGTGGAAGTCACTGTTGAGGATCCATCAAAGCAAGAAATGGAGGAAATATTGAAAATCATCTGCAAGAGTGATTACAATATTGTCGAACAACTTGGGCACACTGCTTCAAAAATCTCAATGCTGTCTCTGCTAAAGTATTCAGAAGCTCATGCCAAAGCTCTGATGAAATTCCTGAAAGCTGCACATGTACCACAAGAGATTTCAATCGATCAATTTGAAAATTGTGTTGCCAATCTAACAGTGAATAATGGTCTTGGTTTCTCTGATGATGATCTAACCCCTGCTGGAAAGAATCACAACAAAGCTCTACACATCTCCATTGAATGTAATGGCACCACTCTATCTCATGTGCTGGTAGATAACGGTTCTTCTTTGAACGTGTTACCAAAAACAGTACTAGAAAAGTTTGACTTCGAAGGAATTGTGTTACAGCCAAGCGATGTTGTGGCAAGAGCCTTCGACAAATCAACAAGGACAGTATACGAAAAGGTGAATCTCCCAATCAGAGTGGGCTCTCAGATCTTTGATTCTACCTTTTACGTAATGGAAATTCACCCAGCGTATTCCTGTTTACTAGGACGCCCTTGGATACATGGGGCAAATGCTGTAACTTCTACCCTGCATCAGAAGTTGAAATATCCAGTAAAAGGAAAGATTGTCACAGTTTATGGCGAAGAGGAATATGTGGTTAGTCACCTGAGCAATTCCAAGTATGTTGAGATGGATGACGAATTCATCGAAACTCCCTGCCAATCTTTTGAGGTGGTCTCTCCAGATGTCTCTACTACCAAGCATATTTATGCTACTCCAACTACAACTATGGCTTCTCTCAAAGATGCCAAAGCTGTGATCGAAAAAGGTGGTTGCACTGTATGGGGACAGCTCCTCGATATACCTTATAAGTCCGACAAGCTAGGCCTGGGCTATGCTAATGGAAATCAAAAGAACGACCAAAGTCCTTGTTCTGGAGGATTAATGTCACATTTCATCAGCCAAGGAGTAAACGCTATTGAAGACGATGGAGGGTTCTTGAACCATATCATCCAGCCATACCCAAATGAAGTTCCACCCCTTCCCATGGGAGTTTGGGATACTTTGGGAGAACCAAACGGCGGGTATAATTTTCAGTATACCGCACCTCAGAGTTCTTTTATTGCTGCGGAAGACATTATCCCAACTGGATGGGGCAATCAATTTGAAAATGGCAAAAGTTTCACAAGTTCCATCACTGAGCAATATCAAAGTCCACCTAAAGAAGTTTGGGATACTTTAGGAGAGCCAAGTGGCAAATATGACTTTATGGTGAAATATTCCGCTCCTCCGAGCTCACAAGTCGCCATTAAAGACATTGTCCCAACTGGATGGGATGAACATTACGACGACAATTTCACTCTTGAAGAAGCCAGGGAAACACCAAATAACGAGGGTTATTTTCTGTCACAGTACACTACTCAGCAGAATGCACAAGTCTCTCTCAAAGACATCATCCCGACTGGATGGGACGGCCTTATCGAGTATCTCGCTCAGCCAACAGAGGTACCTCAACCTGGATCCTCATATCCAACAGATCATCCTACTTATCCTGAAAGATCACCGGCTCATTTCCCCATCAATGAAATCAATGCTGTGGGAGATGAAGAAGATAACTGCAACTGGAACAGCTGGATACTCCCTGCTCACCACAATGGATTGAACAACTGGGAAGCTAAGGATGTGATCTCCTTTGATCAGGAGTAAATGCAATTTCCTGTTTTTGTTGTTTATATTGTGCAAAGATAAAAATGGTTCCTGTACTATCGAACCATGAACTTGAAATCCGTGTGCCTTGCCCGAAGCACACTGGTCCTTTTATAAGGGTTTGTCATATCATGATCATGTTCATTCAATAAAATCATGGGATGTTTGCATATTCAAATTTTGTGATCCTTTTTCTTTCTTTGCTTTTTCAAATAGCTATGTTTTCTCACACACACCCACATAAATAAATGCAGATCCACATTCACTTTGGATCCAGTTGATAACGATTCTGCTATTGCCCGTCATGACTTTGAAAATCCGATCTACCAAACTGAGGACGAAAGTGGGGAAGATTGTGAGGTACCAAGAGAGCTTGCAAGGCTGCTAGAACAAGAAGAAAAGACTATACAGCCGCATGAAGAACCAATTGAGGTTATCAATCTGGGCAGCGACGAAGAAAAGAAAGAAGTCAAGATAGGGGCTGATCTAGAAAACAGTGTCAAGCAAAGACTGATTCAAATGTTGCAAGACTACGTCGAGATATTCGCCTGGTCCTATGAAGATATGCCTGGCCTTGACACGGATATTGTGGTTCATCGCCTGCCAATCAAAGAAGGTAGCACTCCAGTCAAGCAGAAATTGCAGAGGAGTAGGCCCGATATGTCAATGAAGATCAAAGACGAGGTTGAAAAGCAATTCAATACCGGTTTTCTGAAAGTTGTGAGTTATCCTCCTTGGATAGCTAACATAGTACCTGTGCCCAAAAAAGACGGGAAAGTCAGAATGTGTGTAGACTACAGAGATCTGAACCGGGCAAGCCCCAAAGATGATTTCCCTTTACCTCACATCGATGTACTGGTTGACAATACCGCACAATGCAAGGTATTCTCCTTCATGGATGGATTCTCAGGGTACAATCAAATCAAGATGGCACCCGAAGACATGGAAAAAACAACCTTTACAACACCCTGGGGAACCTTTTGTTACAAAGTAATGCCCTTTGGTTTAAAGAATGCAGGAGCTACATATCAGCGTGCAATGGTAGCTCTGTTCCATGATATGATTCATCAGGAGATAGAGGTTTATGTCGATGATATGATTGCAAAGTCCAACACCGAAGAAGAACATCTGGGTCATCTGCACAAGCTGTTTGACAGACTCAAGAAATACAGGTTGCGACTGAATCCGAACAAGTGTACCTTTGGAGTAAGAACCGGTAAACTTTTAGGTTTCATCGTCAGCAGCAAAGGTATTGAGGTCGATCCTGCCAAGGTCAAAGCTATTCAAGAAATGCCCATATCCCGTACTGAGAAACAAGTCAGAGGATTCTTGGGGCGTCTGAATTACATAGCCAGATTTATTGCCCATATGACAACTACTTGTGTGCCGATCTTCAAACTATTAAAGAAAGATCAAGTGGAAAGATGGAATGACAAATGCCAGTTAGCCTTTGATAAGATCAAAGAATATCTCCAAAAACCGCCAATCTTGTTACCACCAGTGGAAGGAAGACCTCTGATAATGTACCTAACCGTGCTAGAAGATTCAATGGGGTGTGTACTGGGGCAACATGACGAGTCCGGCCGAAAGGAGCATGCAATCTACTATCTTAGCAAAAAGTTTACCGATTGTGAAACAAGATACTCACTACTCGAAAAAACTTGCTGCGCTTTAGCATGGGCGGCTCGCCGACTAAGACAATATATGCTAAATCACACCACTTTCCTGATCTCCAAAATGGATCATATCAAGTATGTGTTCGAAAAACCTGCTCTCTCTGGAAGAATAGCACGATGGCAAATGATCTTAACAGAATATGACATCCAGTACACTTCGCAAAAAGCAATCAAAGGAAATGTGGTAGCTGATCATCTGGCTCATCAAGCAGTGGATGATTATCAAGCGTTAAACTTTGACTTCCCAGATGAAGACATTATGCTAGTCACTGACTACGATCAACCAGGACCGGAAGAAGGACCCGAGCCAGGATCCCGATGGACTATGGTTTTTGATGGAGCTTCTAATGCACTTGGCAATGGCATCGGAGCTGTGATCATTTCCCCTGCAGGAGGTTATACACCTTTCACTGCCAGATTATGCTTCAACTGCACTAACAATATAGCCGAGTACGAAGCATGTATTCTGGGTCTCAAAGCTGCAATTGATCTAAGAATCAAGTTCCTTGAGGTCTACGGAGACTCGGCGCTTGTAATTTATCAAGTCAAAGAGGAATGGGACACGAAGCACTCGAATCTAATTCCATACAAAGAATATGTGCTGAGTTTGATTCCTTATTTCGAAGAAATCACTTTTGAACACATCCCGCGCGAAGAAAATCAACTAGCTGATGCCTTAGCTACCATGTCATCCATGTTCAAAGTCAGGTGGGACAACGAGGCGCCAATGATCACCATTTACAGACAAGACGAACCAGCCTATTGCAATAAGATCGATGCCGAAGGAACGGAAGACAAACCATGGTTCCATGAAGTAAAAAGGTATCTCGAAGCTCAGGAGTACCCTGGAGGAGCATCCATTAACAACAGAAAGTTTCTAAGAAGATTTGCTGCCAAATTCTTCCTAAGTAATGGAACCCTATACAAACACAACCATGACTCGACTTTACTTCGTTGTGTAAACAAGAAGGAAGCAGAACAGATTATGGAAGACATACACGATGGTGCCTTTGGTACTCATTCAATTGGACATACAATGGCTAAAAAGATCCTAAGAGCAGGTTATTACTGGTCTACCATGGAGACAGACTGCCATCATCACTCCAGAACCTGTCACAAATGCCAGATATATGCCGACAAAGTACATGTACCTCCAGTCCCGCTAAATATCCTGACGGCTCCTTGGCCTTTTGCAATGTGGGGTATTGATATGATTGGAGAAATCAAGCCTACTGCCTCCAACGGACATCGCTTTATCCTGGTCGCTATTGATTACTTCACAAAGTGGGTAGAAGCAGCTTTATTTGCTTCTGTCACCAAGAATGTTGTGGCCCGGTTTATCAAGCACAATCTCATTTGTCGGTATGGCATCCCTGAAAGGATCATCACAGACAATGGCACAAATTTAAACAACAGAATGATTACTGAACTCTGCACACAGTTCCAGATCAAACATCATAATTCCTCTCCATATCGACCAAAGATGAATGGCGCGGTGGAAGCTGCCAATAAGAACATCAAGAAAATCATACAAAAGATGACAGTAACCTACAAAGACTGGCATGAGATGTTACCTTTTGCTCTTCACGGTTATCGCACATCTGCGCGTACTTCAACAGGGGCAACTCCATTCTCCTTAGTCTACGGTATGGAGGCAGTTCTTCCAATTGAAATTCAGATTCCTTCCCTAAGGATTATGAAAGAAGCCGATCTAGACGAAGATGATTGGATTCAGACTCGGTTGGACCAGATAAACATGATTGATGAGAAGAGGCTCGCAGCTATTTGTCATGGTCAGTTGTACCAAAAGCGTATGATCAAAGCCTTCAACAAGAAAGTCAAAAGTCAAGCATACCAAACCGGTGGCTTGGTTGTCAAACGCATCATCTTACCACAAGGTGACCCCAGGGGCAAGTGGACTCCCACTTACGAGGGACCATTTGTAATCAAGAAAATATTCTCCGCCGGAGCCATGTTGCTTACCACCATGGATGGCGAGGATTTCCCACACCCTGTGAATGCGGACATAGTCAAAAAGTACTTCGCTTAAAGAAAAGCTCGCTAAGTTGAAAACCTGAAAGGGCAACTTAGGCAAAAAAATGAGCGTCTCGGTGGATTGAAAACCCGAAAGGGAGATCCAGGCAAAAATTAGAGACTAAATAAAGATTATCCCGGTAGGATGAAAACCTGAAAGGGCGACCTAGGCAAAAGTCAGGGAATAAAGCGTACAACTATGTTCCGTCTATTTACCTACTCACCTTCAAGATTCAACACATCAAAGACACCGATCAGTCCAATTACTTTCTTCCAACAAGTGAGGGATGAGATGCTCGAAGACAGATTGGCAATAGCAGAATTGAAACTTGACTGGATTGTTTTCACATAGCTATTTCTCTTTATAAATACTTTTCAAAACTTTATGACAATTTCCTACTACTAGGATTTTTGTCTCCTTGTACTAATCAGCCTATTATGGCTCTTTTTCAAAAATCAATGCAGCTTAGGCTCAAAATCAACATTTTCACCTTTTCTGTTTTGAATACGTAAACGTCCCAGTGATAATTTTGAATGAACATGTGAATTTGAATATGATTGATGTTTACCAGGAAAAACAGGAATAGCATTCAAGTAATGCCCCAATCATTTGGACATCATCCTGAAACCAGCATCAGAAGAAAAATCCCCAACAGAAATGCATTTCTCAGCAAATTCCTCAATGAGATTTTTCTCTCCAAAGTGATTTGAGGAATCTTATTCCCCAGCAGGGCTGTTCAGATTGTTATCCCCAGAAGGTGTGATCTCCACACCAGGACTTGGTCAAATAGTGCATCGGAGGATTATGCATCTTCCTCATTCCCACTTTAAAATGCATCAAAATCAGAACTTTCAAATTACTTTTCATCCCCGAGCGGTAGTCAAAAATTCTTCAACAGAGCACCATGGTTCTCAAAGAAGGTCCCCAGCCGAGGGTACTCAAACAAGACGAAAAAATCATCAACAATCACAATGCCTTCATTTCCAGATGGCTAGCAGGGATTTATTTTCCCAATCAGAAGCTTGATACGCTCAATACGTCATACATCATACATCATACATCATACATATTCATACACAACATAACATGCATCTTTCTCCTTTAGTTCGAGAATCTCATACATTTCATACATCATAAACATTGCATATCACTAACTTGATTTTTTCAGGCAGACGGATGTCTTCAGCAAAATGTTCTCAATCACATGCAGTGTTCCCCTTGAACTCTATTCAGATAAGCAATCCTCTCAGATATAATCAAGCCGAAGATTCATTCTGAAGAGATCTCTCTTTACAAATCACCTATCAACTCAAAAACATACCAACACAGATCTAAAGCTGATACCTCAGACGGTTCCAGAACGATCTACCATCAAAGATCTAAAGCTGATACCTCAGACGGTTCCAGAATAATCTACCATCAAAGATCTAAAGCTGATACCTCAGACGGTTCCAGAACGATCTACCATCAAAGATCTAAAGCTGATACCTCAGACGGTTCCAGAACGATCTACCATCAAAGATCTAAAGCTGATACCTCAGACGGTTCCAGAACGATCTACCATCGCAGATCTAAAGCTGATACCTCAGACGGTTCCACAACGATCAACTTTCAAAATCTAAAGCGGAAAAACTTTGGACAGTTCCGTAACGATCATCCCCCAAGACTTAAAGCGGTAACCTTGGACGGTTCCGAAACAGTCAACGCAGAGGTTTTCAAATCCTTCATCAAGATATAATCAATGGATTCATTTTGGTCAACAAACCATCAAATACATCTGCCAGATGGCATCTGAAAGCCCATCTCAGGTAATGTTTCAATCTGCCAATAACATTTCTCAGACAACATTCAAAGACAAATTCCAACATCACTTCCGGTCAAGGTAAGTGCAAATTTTTAGGGCATATATAATATTCAATCATCTTCTACCTTCAGATTTCAAACAATCTCTTCAGGTTTAAGAAGATTGAATAGGGGCAACTGTTATACCCCAAAATTTGCCCGCATCTTTTCAAGAAAACTTCAATCTAAAAATTAAGAGTTTCATATAATCTTGGATTTTCATATCCTGATTTATGAATACTTGGTTTTTAGAATTTTTCTTATACGGTATTTTGGCTCGCTGTTGAATTTATTCTTACGCAAACGCCAATTACTGTTTATTACTTCACGCACGCTATTTATTTGATATTTATTTACAGATAAATAGTACTGACGCAATTGGTACAGAGTTAAATCTTTTGCAGGCGCATAGTCCGGGGATTCAGATTGTACTGGTAACAAGTAAATTATTATTAATTTTTTGTTTCTCACTAATTTTTGTACTATATTCCATTATTTTCAAAATCTCTTTTCAAATCTCTTCTTTCAAAATCAAATCCTAACTTTATTCTATACATCTCTCTTTTTTCCAACACTATCATACACTTTCTTTCAAATCTTACTTCCACTCAAATTTTCCTTTTGTACGGAATCACTTCATTCCCCAACGTCTCTATCCTTCTTTTCATTCTATAAATACCTCTCATTTTTTCCATAAAATCTCACATCAAATTCTAACTCATCTCTCAAATTTCTACTTCATATTCATTCTCTCTTCTTCCCCCGGCAAAATGGCGAAGCGGATGGAAACGTGTTTTCTTATGATCATCACCGTCGTGGTGGTAATCATGTCTTTCTTCTGTCTGCATAGCCCTGAAAAATGTGGGCCTGGGATGTTGACACTCCCAATCATCTACATGTTATTGTTTGTAGCATGGGTTATTAATCGTCATTCTTAAAGTTTGCCGTATCTCTTATTTCTTAATGTACCGTTTACTCGTCGTACTGTTCATTATAGTATGTAAGATTTGTACTGTCAGTATTAAATGTCGTACTATTTGTCATATTGTTGCTTAATTATCCAGATAATATTTTGTGTGTTTTCTGCCAGTTAAATATTTATTTTTCTGTGCATTAAATGATTTTTCAGGGTCATTATCGGTAATTTTGCTCGCATACAGTATTTATTATTTATTTTTTACGTCTGTGTTTTTCTAACAAGTCATGTAAATAAATCTTCAACATTAACATAATCAAAAACAATAAAAAAAACAAAAAAATTAACTTTGACTGTTGAATTTTCACTCTAAACAGTCAGTTGACAGTCAAACCGCTGACAGTGCAATTCTCCGTGTTTTGTACCATCAATCGAATCAAACTTTTGCATTTCAAAATTTCAAGATTTTTGTCCTAGAAGTCTTCTGAATATCACATGATTAGCAGAGACTCAGCACTGCACAAAAATCAGGTACGCTTAACTGTCTCCTACACAAACAGTCCCTAACTAGGGTTTTCTTGTTTTTTCAGGAGAACAAGTTTTTGAGACCTCAAATGGATTTCATGGACCTCCATATATCTCAAATTACCACCATACAAATTTTCAAACTTCAATTCGCTCAGACGCACAGTCAGCAGCTCAAACAGTCAACAGACGACCAGGTTGACCAAAAAGTCAACAGACAGTCAAAAATGAAATTTTTTGTCAACATCCATATTTTGTCAAAGGATTCATCATTTGATCATTGGTTGATCATAATTCATCAAGGAAAAATCAAAAATCAACAAAACCCTAAGTTTCAAAATTAGGGTTTTCTCCTGAAAAGTCAACTGAACTTTGACTGGTCACAACTCTCTCATCCTTCATCCAAAAAATTCAAACCAAAGCTTATTTTGAAGGAAATTCAATTATCTTTCAAATGCAATTGGTCCCATGGTCATTAGATTCACCATTTGAAAAATATGAATCAAGACATTACATGTCATTTTCAAAGTCAACAAAAAGTCACTTTTTTCAAAAGGACACACAAGGAGCATGGAAAATCATTTTGATATGAGACCAAAGACATTGGTTAGAGGACTCTTTGAGGTTTCCAAAAAGTGCATGAACTCTTTCATATGATAAAAATTGAGGGATTTACACCTTTTTGAAGTTGGCTAAATTTTGGGAAAATGCATGAAATCAACATTGATCAAAAATGTTTTTCTTCAAAATGAGACCCAATTTCCATGATCCAAACATGTTTACCATGATGTAAAGGGCCTCCCACGACCAAGACAAAGCCCACATCATTTTTGTTCTTTTTTGATTTAATTTTATCACATATAAGATTAAATTAAAAAAGGAAAATGGAAGGATAATGCATAGCTTGAATCTTAAGCATGACTCATCAAAGAATCTTCAATTTTCTGCAGCAAAAGGAAGTACAAAGCAAGAGAAGTAAAGGAGAGCAAGCTTTGGTCAAAGTTTCAAAGATTTTTAATATTTAAAAATCAAAGTTTCAACAAAGCTCATCAATGCTTCTAGCTTAGATTTTAAGCACCTCTTAGCTTATAAATTAGGCAGCATACTTCACCAAATAAGAACACACACGAAATCATAGCAAGGGTATAGCCATCAACTTCACAAAATTCTCACAAAAATATCAAATACTTTGTAATTTTCGTTTTGCAACTTCCAGCTTACTTCAATAAAAAATAACCATTCAAATCATCCCTTGGGGTCACATAGAGTAAGATTGATGCACTAAACAAGTCCCATAATGGTTTAAATGCGTGTATCACCATCTTCATATTCTTAACTTCATAACTTTCGTTTTCGTATGCATGCTTGATTAAAATAAAAACTAACCACTTGCATGGACTCGTGGCATGATGTAGAGTAGGTTTGAGTGATCACATGCAAGCTTTAACGTGGTTTTGAAGCTCTACCATTTTTGAGCTTCAAACATGTGAAGCTTTCGTTCTCCATGATACAAGCTCCAAATGAAAAAACTAACGACGCTATCATGTTCAGAAGGGTCCATTTAGGTGATCTGGGTGGCCCTTGTTCTTTTTTATTTTCGTTTTGTAGGTCATTCAAAAGGTTAAAAAATTGAAAGCATAATCCGCAGGAAAATCCGCAGGTAAGTTTGCAGGAAATTCCGCAGGTACCAAGGAAGAAAATGATGAATAGTAAGGAGGAAGATTTGACCGCACGCGTGGCGCTTTCCTCTCCTCTCATTCGCTGGTCAACCAGCATGGACCCCACCTGGAATATTTGAATCCTGAATGATCACATGCAATCTCTTTATCCACGTGCACCATGTGTCCATCAATCTGAGCCATAGATCTCCACTAATCTTCAATCCAATGCACCAACATGCACCCCCATATCATAGACTTTCAGATTAATCACACAGGATCATAGCCTTATTTTTATTTTCTATTTTTATTTTAATTTCTTTGCAAAATTAATTTAAATAGTTTCAAAAATCAGAAAAATATAATAAAAATATTTTTAGGCTTCTAAAATAATCTATTATTTTTTGACATAAAATAATTTTTTTTTTAATATTAAAATATTTTATATAATTAATTAGTATATATTTATATATTTGCTTTTTTAATTATTTTAACCAATCAAAAAATCATTAAAAAAATTGTTCTTTATATTAAATGTAGTTTATATATAATAGACTAATTTTGTACATATTTAGGATAATTTTCTCTTTAAGTTTTAATTATTTGTATAATTATTTGCATAATTATGTATTAATTAACTTAATAAATTCAAAATCAATTTCAAAAATTCAAAAAAAATCAGTTTTGTTTAAAAATTAATTGACAAGCATTTTGAACATGTTTTAAGCTTAATTTTTAGGTTTAAATTTCAGGTTTAAATTAATCATGCATTAATTCTAATTAAAATCAATCATCAAAAAATCCAAAAAAATATTTCTTTTATTTTCTTGCAATTTAAATTCATAGATCAAGTGTATAGGTTGTCAAATTCATGTAAATAGCGTAGTTTACATTTCCCGCAAAATCGATGTAATAGCGTAGATTTATTTTCCGCATTTTACATTTCCGCATTTTAAATTCCAGCACATATAAAACTGCGTGTATGCCAAAGATAAAATTGAATCGTTAGATCACTAACTTCAAAGATAAAATATCTGAATCAAAACACAATCACACTTGCACCTCTTAGGGTAATCCCTCTTTTACTCTTTTCAAAATCAAAATCAAATTCTACTGTTTCAAATGCAAAATCGAACTTTCGTTTACATCCGGTAAAAGGATAGTTTTTTAAAGGAAATAGGAAAAGACCTTATAACTTATGGTAGACCTCCTAATTTGCTTGCTCAGATCAAAACAAACAAATCTCTCATATATCATTGTTTTTCAAAATGAAACTTTCAAAAAGACCATACTTTGTATATATCCAAATGAGGATCATTACGAAGTTAACGTTCTTTTTTCAAAAAAACATCTTTCGAAAGATAAAAACACTTTGTATACATCCGCACAAGGATCATTACAAAGTCAATTTACAAAGGTATTTGAAACCACATACAAGCATTTCAAGGCAATAGAAAATTGATTCAAAAGAAGTGAGCTAAGCAAATTAAAGAGCCCATGGATAACCATGGATACAAAGGGTGCTAACACCTTCCCTTTGTATAACCTACCCTCTTACCCAGAATTTCTTAAAGGTCTTTTCTGTTTCTTTTATAAACCTTTCCTTAATTGGATAAAATAAAAGTCGGTGGCGACTCTCTGATTTTCAAAAACACAAAAGCAGAAAGAAAAGAGTCAGTTCGCGTATCTCTCCGCGAAAGGTATGGTAAAAAACCGAGGGCGACAGGGATGATCACTGATTTGTGCCTCAAATCCTGTAGGTGAGAGGTTTATTTTAATCACTTAGAAGCTATGAAGCAATGAGTGAAGTTTTGTTCTTGGATGAAACTTGTAAGCAACTTCAAGTTAACGTTGTGTTTGTTTGTAAAGTGTTGGGAATTAGGCTGTTGATGCAGTGGCTGAGTTGTTGACTGCTAGACATCATTGTTATGATTGGGAGTGGAATGGAGATATTCCATATCTAGGGAGAACCTAGGTAGAGATTGCATTGGGTAGGGTTTAAGTTCGAAGTTGTAAACGGGGGAGTTTAGCTTCAAATTAAGACTACTAATAGTGGATTTCCTTCCAGGCTTGGTTGCCCCTATAGTAGGTTAGTTAGAACCGAACTGGGTGAACAATTCTGTGTGTTGTTTATGATTCTGCATTGTTTGTTTTTTGTTCAGTTTGGATGTCATAACATAGTTCGTGACATCAGTGTTTGGTTTAATGACTGTGTTGTCACAGAACCTCTGCAAAGCAGATTTCTTTGTGTTAACTGAACTAATATGATCCCAGCACTCATGGACTTCTGCATGTTAGAAGTAATCAAAATATGGGGATATGTATGTACTGCCTCAGCTAAGCTGATGACAGAAAAGGTGTCGTGACATTGTGTATGACATTCTGAGTCTGTCATACCAGAATTTTCACCTCGTAATCATTACATCACCAATACCTTTTGTAACACCCGTATAATTTTAATTTTAATTTAATTTGAATATTAGATTAATAATTATTATTATTATTATGGATTTTATGAAAATAATAAAAAAATGATGGTTGATGGCATTTAGGCCATGTGTGATATTAGTAAGAAGAGGGGGTGTGGTGTAGTAAAGCCCTTACTAATTTAATATTATTTTTCATAAAATAATTAGAATTGGGGAAGAAAGAACAGAACGTGAAAAGAGAAAAGTTGGAACACGAAGAACGTAGAGGAGGAACAAAGAGGAAGAGACCAAAGAGCAAGAATTTGGCTAAGGTAAGGGGGGACTCTTCCAATTATCATCTCTTATTGTGATTATAGATGATTGGTGCATGATAGCTGTGTTGTTGATTCAATTTGATTTGTATGTCAGAGTTAGGTTTTTGAGTCCTAAGAATTGGTTTAGATTTTGGAGTTTTGATGTATGAATTGATGTAGGATGATAGATTAATCCGTATGAATGAATTCTATGAATAATAGAGTGAAATTTGGACTGTTTTAGACTCAAAATCGTGGACTGGTATGAGTTAGAACGAGTGGGTTTTGGACTGTTACGAAGTTGCAGGTTCTGGACATTTTTCTGGTGTTTCACGTATGAAACAGTGCCATACGCGTATGGGATGAGGTCATACGCGTATGAGGGACATTCCCCAAGGGCTATACGCGTATGATACGCAGTTCCCCTGTCCCAAAGTACCTTGTGTTGGTGATTTGCGTATGAGAGCGTATGAGGATGCTCATACGCGTATGGAATTTTTAAAAGAGGAAATTGATTCTGGTGATACGCGTATGGCAAGGTTGATACGCGTATGAGGTTATTTTTAGGCCATTTCTGACTCTGATGGAATGCGCGTGGTACGCGTATGAGGGATGGTGATACGCGTATGGACGCGTGTGGACTTGATGATACGCGTATGGCTTCTGTATGTGAAATTTCTGTTTTGTGATTTTTCTGGAAAGTTCAATGATGTGTAACTTTCTATCTGTAGGCCTATTTTGTATGCTGTTTGAGACTGTGTAAACCCTGTGATGTGATTCTATGGTTTACTAATGATTGATTTTATTGAATGATGTTAATGTATATATGAACATGCTTAGTAATGATGATGATGATGAAATGAGTATAGATGATGCTACTCATAGAGTGGAGATGATGAAAGTATGTTATATATATGTTTGCATGCATTCATAAGCATTGAAGAGGACTGAATCCTAGATGATGAGAGGATTCAGTGAATGGCAGAATTCCCATTGTGTGGAATTTGTGCTGGTAGGGCCGTATCTGGATGATGATAGATCGGTCGGTCGGTGATTCCTATTGATGATGATTGGTACCACATGCATAGAGTCAGTTGCATTCATTTGCATGGATTGATAACATGACTATTTGTATACTCTTATATTGTTGTGATGATATGTGTATGTATGTTGATGGACGATCTGGATATAGATGAGTTGGGTGAATAATATAATTGTTAATGTACTGTTATTTATAATGCAATAATATTTGTTAATTGCGAATGAGACTCACCCTTACACTATATTTTTCAGATTGAGGATAGCGGTTTCGACTCGGTGATGATTAGCTCATGAGTCAATGTGTCGGTTAGCGTCGGGTCATGCTCTGATAGGTGTAACACTGGGGAACGTTATTTTTTTTTTAGTTTATGACATTAACTCTATTTTATTTATCTTATTTGAGGATTAAAGCATGGATGAATGTAATGCTAGTTTGATAACATATTCCGCTGTGTAAACATGAGATAGTTGATTTATGAGTTATGTTAGTATGTTTCTTCAGTGAATGCATGACTTGTGACTGATGTGGTTTATTTTCATTTATTAATTGTGACGCCCTTGTGCATGTTACTCTGATATAATTTGATTAATCGCCGCGGGGTTTAGAAGGGTGTTACACCTTCAGCTGCTAGAGTATTGTCATTTGCAAATTTCACCATGTTCTTCATTGAGGGTTTTATGTTGACAAACCAATCTTTTCTTTCAGACATATGTGATGAGCATCCTGAATCCAAGTACCATTGGTCCTTGAATTTATCTTCATCTTTTGTTATGACCATCAACAACATCTCTTCTTCTTCTTTTTTTGCATGCTTTAAATCATTTTCTTGACTTTTATTCTTTTCTGGACAAGCTGTCGAATAGTGACCATACTTCTGACAGTTGAAACATTGAATGTGACTCTTGTCAGGCTTTCGACCACCACCTCTTCCTCTGCCTGCAGCACCACCTCTTTGGTTGCCTTGGTAAGAGGGCTTTCTCTGATTCAACCAATTTCCTTCTTGCTGATTTCGAGCAGTCGAATTGTTGTAGGCACCTCTACCTTTATTTCCAGTCCAGCTTCCTTTGACTTTCTTTTCGTTTGCTGATTGAGCCTGCAAAGCCACATCGCTCTTCGACTTGCCTGCAGCTCTTTCAGCCATTATTTGTTCATGAGATTCAAGCGTCCCTTGAAGCTATTCTTTTGTCAATTTCGACAAATATTTCAATTCCTCTATGGCTACCACTATGTGGTCGAACTTAGGGGACAACGACCTCAAGATCTTTGAGACAACAACTCTTGTTGTTAATACTTCTCCACATATCTTGATTTGACTCACTAGTTTCGTAACCCTGGTGAAGAAATCAGTTATGCTTTCACTATCTTCCATATGAAGCAATTCATATGTTCTCTTGTGAGTTTGTATCCTCACCTCTTTCACCTTTTCTGCACCTCCAAAAGATTTTTCAAGAATCTCCCAAGCTTCTTTTGAAGATTCTATATCACTCACCTTTTCAAAATTGTCTAGACTCAGACATTGATGGATTATAAAGAGAGCTTTATAATCTTTCTTCTTCAATTCTTTATGTGCGGTCTTTCTTCCTCCTTCGCAACTTCTGCAAGCGGTTCTATCCCTTCTTTTACAAGATCCCAAAGATCTTGACAACAGAATACAACCTTCATCTGCTTGCACTAATTCTCATAGTTATCTCCTTTCAGAATTGGTAGTGTTGCTGGAAAATGCCCATTCGGATGATTCATTGCCATCGCCATTCTTCTTGCCTTTGAATCGATTAACCGGAGCTCTAGATACCAGATGTTGGAATTAGACTCTCAAACCTTTGAGTAATTCCTTATCATTAAAGATGACAATGAAGAAAAATAAGAACAAAAGTAGGATTAGGGTTTGCGGAAATTAAAAGAGAAGAAGAAAGTATTTTATGCAGAGTTTCTCTCTGCCCACAAACTGTGGAAATTCTGTTATTCACTTGCAATTGCAACTTGTGTGAATACAACTTTTGACTTGATTACAAAATAATGAGGGTTACTCCCTATTTATAGATTTAGGTTAGCTTTCTCCCTAAGCCAAAGCCAAAAACTATAAAAGCCCATGTGGTGTCGTTTTTTTTACCTCCCCGCATCACTTGGGAGGACGGCACGCTAGACCCTTCACGCGAAATTTGGAAGGAGATGCGCCCATGGCGGGATGAATTTTGTTTCAGTTCTTCCTACGATAACACACGGACTTTTTAATTATCCTACGAAAGAGGAAGGGGAAAAGATCTCAAATAAACCCTAGGAGTTTGCTAAGTGTGGGGATTCACCTAGACTAGAAATTCTGGAGTCCGGGAGGTCGGTTATACATAGGGAAGAGTTTAAGCACCCTACATATCCGTAGTAATCTACGGGAACCTTCTCTATGTCCATGTGTTTGTGTTTGTTGCTTATTGATTGGGAAAGTTTCTCCTTTGTATTAGGAGAAGGAATTGAATTGAATTAAAAGAAAGACAGACAGACTATTTTTTGGTTTTTTATTAGCTCGCTGAGATTCCTTGTGAACCTCATGCCTACATATCCCTAATGGAAGTCAGAGCTTTTTGTAGTTCGGAGAACTAATTAGGGAAATTAATTATTTTTGGTGCCTTGTTTGAAGCTCAAGGTTGAAGCTTGAATTAAATCTCTGTTTACAGTAAAGAGACATGAAATCATCTTTATAGAGAGGTATTTCTACTATTCCACCACAAACATTAAAAGAGTGACAGAAAAGCTGAATTCATTTCATTCAAGAGGGGGACCTTACTTGTGTATGTGCAAGTATACCAGTCAACTGCGTCTTGAATGAAAGAAAGGTGTTCAACCAAATTAGGGAAAGTTACACATGCCTGGGTTAACTGGCCAGAGCATGTCTTTCAAAGTCCTAAATGGGCTGATTAAAATTAAAATGTAATATAATGTTTGTTTGTTTGAATGTGGTGAGATAGGAGAAATATCTCTCTATAGAGATAAGCTATGTCTATCTACTATATGAAAGATTTGACTTTAGCTGGCTTGTATGAGGCCCAAGCTTGAGGCCTTTTTTGATTGATTTTATTGACTCTAGGAGATGACTTTACTAGGGATTAACTAAAGGAAATTTGTGTTCTGTACAAAGCCCGGAATTGAGGCTGACTCTAGCTAGGGAGACTCTATTTTGTGTGCCTTGTACAAAGCCCAAGGTTGTGGCTTACTCTTAATTGGGGAATATATTATTTTCTGCCTTGTCTGAAGCCCAAGGTTGTGGCTGATTGCTGAGGAAACTGAGTATGGATGACTCTACGAGGGAAAGATCCTAAAGGTTAGGAATCTTTTGACACAGGAGCTGTGGTTTACATGCCTTGTACAAAGCCCAAGGTTGTGGCTACTTGAAGGTGAAAGACTCACTGGGGAGACTCTAATATATGCCTTGTACAAAGCCCAAGGTTGAGGCTGACTCTGAATAGGGGAATACCTATGAGTAGGGGTTTTGACTCTAAAAGGATATTTGACTCTGTTGAGGATATGTCCTAGTGTTTAGGAACTAGAGGTTGACCCTACTGAGAATGGTGCTTTTATTAAGCAGGAATTGATGAATGGAAGAGACAGGTTTGAAGATGGACTTTACCGGGGAATTTGTTTTTTAAAAGCTGGATTTTGGAAGCTAACCCTTTCCAGGGAATTATGACTTTAGAGGATTGATTTTGGAGGCTAACCCTTTCCAGGGGTTTTGACTCAGCTGGTGAGATTATCTTTTTTTTTTTAAAAGTTGAATTTTTGGAAGCTAACCCTTTCCAGGGAATTTTATTAAAATGAAGGAATTAATGGAGGCTAACACTTTCCAGGGGTTTTAGAATGATGGCAGAATGATTAACTATTTGAGACTTCTTGTTTAAAGCCCAAGATTAAGGCTGACACTGACTGAGGATAGACAGATATGGATCCTAGACTCTTCTAAGGAAGAAAATTATTGGAGATAAGGGTGATAGAGACTGTCCATGTATCTCATTCCAAAAGGTGTACTCAATACTGAGATTGAGACGTTCTTAGCTTGTTTAAAGTCTGGTTTTAAGAATAGAAGAAACTCACCAGGGTGGGCTAAAAGGTGACTAAAGACATGTTCCTATGTTTATAAGGAACCCGATGGGTCCTTGTATACAAGCTCAAGAGGAAGCTGGGAATGCTTTTAAGAATTTTGTGGGTCCTTGTACAAAGCCCAAGAGGAGGCTAATCGAGGGTCATCGAGGGTCCTTGTTATAGCACAAGAGAAAGCTGTGTGGTTTTTGAACTTATTTTGGCTCTAAGCAAATGGGTAAGAGGTGTCACCGGGAATAATTCCTCTTGGGTGGATGTGTCCTATTTGGGTTCTAAGGCTTTTTTCAAGATGTTTCACCGGGAATAATTCATCTTGAGGTTTGAACTAAAGATCTCTAATTAGGAAAGAGCCTTCACCGGGAAGACATTCTCAATCCTAGGCCATAGTCCTATAATATATATATATATAGTTTATCTGTCCTAAGTTTTACACTCAGACGTAGTTCTAAACAATATATATACAATTTATATTTGATAGTAATTTAAATGAAGACTGTAAATTGAAAGCTATAAAGCCTAACCTGGATGGAGTGGAGGCCTTTGAAGATGTATGTACAAAGCCTTACTAGTAACTTTTATTGTTAACAGTAGAATAAATATTATAAACAGTTAAAGGTTTTTGAAAACAGAAAAAGTGAAGATGGACCTTAGGTCACATAGGTATCTGAAGAGTTTCACCGGGAATAATGCCCTTCAAATACCAAAAGAATGTTTTGGAAAACAGAAAGAAGATTTTGTAAATACAGTTTTTGAAAACAAACTATGAAAAGAAAGAAGGTGTTGGGTCTTACACTCTATTAGAGGCCCAAAGAAATGATTTACTGTTTAAAAAAATAGTTGAATAATGATTGAAATGATACAAGGTTTTGTTGTTTGAAAACCTTAATCGTCTGTTTAATTGGAGATTGAAAACAGTTTTGAAAATTGACAAAAGTCAACTTAATTAAGGTAAAGACAAAATCTATACCTAATTAAGAACTAAATGATTAGGGTTTTATCATAAAATTATTCACAAAATAGTTAGGTAAAAGAAACAAATGAAAATGTATACTTAAAGTATTTAAAAAATACTTAAAAACGCACCATTTTAAACCACATGAAATAAATATTATTTTTATGATTTTTTTGATTATTCACAAAATAGATATATTAAATGACAAGTGTGTGAAAATGAAGTGAAAATGATTTAATTTGATAGGTGAATTAATTGTGTGAATTTTGTGAAGAAAATGAAAGAAAATAGGTGTTAAAAAAAGTTTGTCTCCTCCAAGGTTTGAACACATGCCCTCTAAGTCACCAGCTCAAAATAACACCACTGGGCCAACGCATGCTTGGTGACAAAGTAATGGTTTCAAGGCAATATATGGGTTATCAAGTGTATGGCGCAAAGAAAAAAAATAAAATCAAAAGGTCTGGGGCGAGGGGGATTCGAACCCCAGACCTTGGGCACACGCAACACACAAACTCTCTTTACCACTGGGCTATAACGATGTATTCGTTATAGGAATACCGTGTATTAAATATATTTTAAACTTGATCAGAGATGTTTGAAAATGGCGCGCCAACCTCCATTGTAACACCCCATATTTTCTAATTTTAATTTAATCGGAAATTAAATTATTATTTAGAATTATTTGGTATTTTATTGAATTATTGGAGAATTATGGATTAAGGGCCATTGGGTTGGAATGGTGAGATTAGTAGTATGGGGGTGCTAAGTGAGTAAACTCGTTACTAATTATTTTATGTTTTCATAAAATAAAGGAAATAAGGAAAATTGGGAAAAAAGGAAAAAAGAACGTGAAAAGCAGAGGAGATGAGAGATTGGAAAGCTGATACGTGAAAGAGGAACAGAAGAGGAAGAGGGCTAATCAAGATCTTTGGCTAAGGTAAGGGGGGACTCTTCCGGTTAATATCTTTTATCGTATTATAGATAATAGGACTGATTTAGATGCATTGTTTGTGTCAATTGGTTATAGGATGGATTGGGGTTTTGGGATGATTTTGAGGGGAATTGTATGATTTGATGAATTGTATGATTATATGATTGTTATGATGATTAAATGATCCTCTTTGTGTGTTATATTTGTGTTATAATCTGTGTTGTTTCACCGTGTGCGAAATCTGGTTGGAATGGGATTGGTTGGTAATGACTCGGTGAAGGAAGGGCAAAATCGCAGGCTGTTTTCTGCGATTCGGAGTTCTAGAAATCGCCAGTTCGCGTCGCGTCCAGGAGTTGGCACCGCGAACTGCTTGGCAGAAAGCCAGGAAGTTTGGTTGTGTTCAGTACGCGCCGCGAAGGTAGGTGCGCGCCGCGAAGGCGTGTTTCCATTCGTTACGCGCTGCGAACTGTGTGTGGCGCCGCGTGCTGTAGCGATAATTATTTTCCTTGAAAAATGTAAAAATGTGTAACTTTCAAACCGTAAGTCTGTTTTAGACGCCGTTTTGGACGTTGTTCCTTAAATTAAATACTCTACCATATGAAATAAATAAAACAACAATAACTTGAGTTTATTTTGAAAATTATCGTTTTCTCCAAATGTGGTTTATTCTGGTTTTGCATAGTTGATGAGGTGCAATGATTGTTGTTTGCATAATTGAATATGTGCAATGATGTGTGTTGTGATAATGTGGTTGCTTCTGCTTGTTATGCAAATGGATGTTGTTCATGGTAAATATGGTTATCATGTGTTTTGATGAACGATGATGTAAATGCTCTGTTGTTGTTGGGTTGATTTGTTGTACTTGGTACACGATGGTGAGAGGTGCTATTGTTGTTGCACTGTGTGGTGGTTTATGCGTACAAACACATTAATGAATGATTTACCTGCTATGATGTTGTGGTTGTAATTGGTGATTGTTATACATATATTGTTGGTGTAAAATATGTATTTTATTATGGTTGAGAAATAGCATAATTGTGTGTGGCTATTGATTATTGTGTTGGTTGATGATTATGACATTTGGATGGTTTATGTGGATGATGAAAATGTTATGGTTGATACATGCATTTCATAATCATTATGTGGCTGATCCTTGACGATGGTGGATCAGTGGTAGCTAATTCCCATTGTGTGGAATTAGTGAGTGGATGTTGCCGTATCCTTGACGATGGTGGATCGGTGAGTTGGGTTATCCCAGATTTTGGTACCACATGCATATAGTTGCATTTGCATTAGGCTACTTGTGTTATTATAACATGAATGGAAGATTGTCCAATGTTATAATATGTGATGATTGTGTAATGGTTATGATTTGTTTGGATGAATTATGGTGTTGTCTCTTGGTAATGTATTCTATTTGTTGTTGTGTGTTGATGAGTACTTCCTGACAATCTGAATATAATGAATTTGGATGAATAATGTGACTATGATGTGTTATTGTTTATGATTCGATAACATTTGTTAATTGTGAATGAGACTCACCCTTACTGTTGATATTTTCAGATTGAGGATAGCGGCTTTTGGCTCGGTGAGGATTAGCTCATGAGTCAGTTTGTTTAGTATAGCGTCGGTGTCATGCTCTGATATTGTAACACTGGGGGAACGCTAGCTTAGATTTGATGATGATACTCTATTTTGTTGTTATTGGAGTAATTTTGTGAGATATTGCATAGATGATGTTATGCTTATCTGTTGATTAATGTTCCGCTGTATAGAAACATGATTTTATTAAATGGATGATTTGCCCCTAAGTGAAGCATGACAATTGATTTATGATAATTTGTTTTAAATTGAATTGTGGCACCCTTGTTTTCATGTTTTACTCTGAATTATTTTATTAATTTTCCGCGGGGTTTAGAAGGGTGTTACAATAGTGGTATCAGAGCAGGTCGGTCCATCCGGCCAATTGTCGAGTCAGTCGAGTTACGCGACAGTTGTATATTGTCGGCATTTTATTCCTTGGTACGCGACATGTGAGTGAATCACTGTCGGTACTTGGTTGTTTGTTGCAGGTGTTGGATTGAAACAAGTGGGGGAGAAGCTTCGCTTCTCGGTTATGTTTCAGTTGTAAGAAGATTGATTCAGTAAGCTGTTGTTGGCAACAGTGCGAGCGTTGTCGGAGTTTGTTGTTTCCCGAGTTGAAGGTGACTTGGAATTAAGACTTCACTGGGAATTGAGTTGGAAACATCTTGAAGGAAGATGATTAGAGGTAATTGACAGTTATTGTAAGAGAAGGAAATTGGAAAGTTGCGAGGTGTCAGCTCTACTGGTGTACTGCGAAGATGTCAGTTGAGTAGCCTTACGTCTCGGAAGAAATTCAGCTGCAAGTTTGCAAAGAGGATTGTTGTCGTAATGTTCCGGAAATCGCACTTCGGCGATAGGATGTGCTGCTCAAGTCATAAGAATGTTTGGAAGTGAAGAGATACGATAAGGGGCTGTTTGGAATATGATCGAGTTGAAGAGAATGAGTTTTGGAGTGAGATTTTCGTAAGCAAAACGCAGGAAAATTGCTGAATAGTTGCAGAACTTCGAAAATTCATAACTAGAGTTCTGGACATCCGATTTGAGTTCCGTTTGAAGCGTCGGAAAGCTAACGAGATGAACTTTGTTATAAAAATGGTTGCAGAAGCTGTAACATAATTAATTTTCACAGGATGACGTTGGAAAGAGGTGAAGTTGCGGTGACTCTTGTTCTTATAACTAGACTTGTTTATTGGTACTGCACGGGATGTCAGTGTCAGTGTTGAATGGATTGAAGGAATGATTAGAAGGTTTGTTGAGAAGTAATTTTAAGAATTGAATTTACCAATTGAGGAGTTTTGGATATATCGTATAGAGTGTCGTTGCATGATGTCAGTGTTGCATTTCTCGGGCAATGATTGGAAAATTCATATCTTGAGTTTCGAGTGTCGGATTAATGTGCCGTTTGAACCTACGAAGAGGAGAGATTATGTTCTACCTTATGGGAGAGTTATAAATACAGTAGGGTGATCCTATGAGGAGAGGTTCTGAAGTCGGTTATGGAAGCGTGAAACTTGTTGAATAAGAATGCCTACTACCGCGATTGTTTGAAACGACGTGGAGTAGAACATGTTGTTGATAAATAAGTTGATGAGATGTTCGATAATAAAGATGGTTTGAGTGCCGATGAATTTTAGTGAAGAGTGCATTAGTAGTAAAGATGGAATAAACTTTAGAACTCTTGGAATCGTATTTGTGATGGCAAAGTAACGATAAGTATAAAAGAAGAATTTTAGAGGATTTCTAACATTTGTTGACGTGAGGAAGACTTTGTTGAGGTGTCGAGTGGAATGATAATTGGGCACGAAAGATGTCATAAAATTTGGAGTAGGACCACGAGTTATGAATGTTGTCTTGGTCTTGCAGGTTAATTGTATGGTTTAAGATTCGAAGTGTTTTGTGATTATAAGAGTTGAAGTACCTCTTTGATAAAAAAGGGCTTAATATGAGGCGGCAGAGATGATTAGAGTATTTTTCTAGGGTTATGATTTTGGTTTGAATTACCATCCGGGTAAGGAAAATGTTGTGCTACTGTGTTGCGTAGGAAGTCTTTAAATATGTCGGTGCTAATGATGAATGAGTGGATTTAATTGGACAATTTTGAGACTTGAGTTGGTATGTGAAGGCACTTCTAATGGTGTTAGCTTGGGTATGCTAAAGATGACTAGTGGTATTCTTGACGAGATTAGAAAAGGTCAGGAAGATGACGTTGAGTTGATCGATAGGTTGACTTTGAATTACCAAGGTAAAGGCGGTGAATTCAGAATCGACGAAAACGATGTAATGGGGTTGAGTGATTGGATTTGTGTAACTGATGTTTTGAGCTTCAGAAGGATATTCTAGAAGGACACCGTAGTGAATTATTGGACTATGACAATGTTAAGGAGTTTGAGTGCAAACTCGGAAAGGACACTGTTATGTAGTAACGACAGTTTATGCTTAAATATGGTTGTCGGCTATCTATTGACAAATTGAGGACTTGATCACCCTTAATCTCTTGTTGGTAGTAGACGGAAATCATATAGATAGGATGGACTTGTTTTGTTACCTTAAAGGTTTAAGATGTGATGAATACTAAGCCGTGAGAATAATCACTCACTATGTTGTGTGAACTTATGAAGAAGTGAATATGAAAGAGTGCAACATATTGGACGGTGACTTAAGACGGGTAATCGGAGTCGCACAGCAAAAGCATGATGCGGAGTAGTGTGCAAGTACTATTCGTGAGCAGTGAGGAATTAATATGTCGGAAGCCTACATAGAGAATATGTATTGATTTATATGTTGGATTTAGAATCTAGTGGAGGTAATGATGTCGTATCGAAGAATTATAACTCTTTTGAATAATTGCCGAGATGATGAATATGTTATTACGGTTGTACGTAATTAACGAGTATGTAATCGGCGAAATTAAAACGAAGGATTGATAATATATGATGCTGTAATAATTTTGTGCTGTTATTGAGGTGATATTATAAATTCCATATATAATGAGGAATTACACTCTATGAAGGACGGAGTTGATTTGATTCCTAGTAGAGAGCGTGACTTAGTTGAGCTATTTTGTAAGCGATGGTATATTGAGGCTGATGAGTGTGTACTTGTTCTGATGGTTAGGATGTTTAAATAGAGGAAGTAAATCAGGAATTGGTTTTCGTTGGATGCGAGTAAGGATTGCTAAATGGTAGATTAGTACCATGAATGATGAAGAATGATTCTTGAAACGAATGAGTAAAGAGAGTCGGAATCGGGTAAAACTCAGAAATCTATTTGGTATAGATGATTGTGATGAGTAGTCAGAGTAGTGCGGAAAAAACGGAATGTAAAGTGTTGGATAACTGATGGTGTGACTTAAGAGGAGTCAGATAATTGGAATTTAATGGCATGAAGAATACGATTATTGAGTTTCTTGAAGGAAGCAGTTGGTGAAAAGTGTAAGTATTACTTTATCGCGCAAATGGGAAAGTGTGTTTCAGGTTGGTACGTTCATATATGGAATGCATTGTTGCAGTGTTGATCAAGTGTGATCATACTATGAATTGTGTAATTGTATTACTCGGTTGTTGAGCGTATTGTATAGGTTGCACCTCAATGTTCTGTTGTTCTTAACCTTTTGGAGATATAGCGAGTGGTATATTTTGGATAGCCAAATACGACGTAAGAACTGGGATTTGAATGTATGAAACATGTTTCCTGTTGGTTATGTCAGATGGATTTTTGGGGATTGACTGATGGTAATGTTAATTGAGAGCTGGAGACTCAGGTAAAGGACTCTTATACGAGCTGGTTACTTGAGGTATGTTTTCGAGGACGAAAACTCTTTTAGTGGGGGAGAGTTGTAACACCCCATATTTTCTAATTTTAATTTAATCGGAAATTAAATTATTATTTAGAATTATTTGGTATTTTATTGAATTATTGGAGAATTATGGATTAAGGGCCATTGGGTTGGAATGGTGAGATTAGTAGTATGGGGGTGCTAAGTGAGTAAACCCGTTACTAATTATTTTATGTTTTCATAAAATAAAGGAAATAAGGAAAATTGGGAAAAAGGAAAAAAGAACGTGAAAAGCAGAGGAGATGAGAGATTGGAAAGCTGATACGTGAAAGAGGAACAGAAGAGGAAGAGGGCTAATCAAGATCTTTGGCTAAGGTAAGGGGGGACTCTTCCGGTTAATATCTTTTATCGTATTATAGATAATAGGACTGATTTAGATGCATTGTTTGTGTCAATTTGTTATAGGATGGATTGGGGTTTTGGGATGATTTTGAGGGGAATTGTATGATTTGATGAATTGTATGATTATATGATTGTTATGATGATTAAATGATCCTCTTTGTGTGTTATATTTGTGTTATAATCTGTGTTGTTTCACCGTGTGCGAAATCTAGTTGGAATGGGATTGGTTGGTAATGACTTGGTGAAGGAAGGGCAAAATCGCAGGCTGTTTTCTGCGATTCGGAGTTCTAGAAATCGCCAGTTCGCGCCGCGTCCAGGAGTTGGCGCCGCGAACTGCTTGGCAGAAAGCCAGGAAGTTTGGTTGTGTTCAGTACGCGCCGCGAAGGTAGGTGCGCGCCGCGAAGGCGTGTTTCCATTCGTTACGCGCCGCGAACTGTGTGTGGCGCCGCGTGCTGTAGCGATAATTATTTTCCTTGAAAAATGTAAAAATGTGTAACTTTCAAACCGTAAGTCTGTTTTAGACGCCGTTTTGGACGTTGTTCCTTAAATTAAATACTCTACCATATGAAATAAATAAAACAACAATAACTTGAGTTTATTTTGAAAATTATCGTTTTCTCCAAATGTGGTTTATTCTGGTTTTGCATAGTTGATGAGGTGCAATGATTGTTGTTTGCATAATTGAATATGTGCAATGATGTGTGCTGTGATAATGTGGTTGCTTCTTCTTGTTATGCAAATGGATGTTGTTCATGGTAAATATGGTTATCATGTGTTTTGATGAACGATGATGTAAATGCTCTGTTGTTGTTGGGTTGATTTGTTGTACTTGGTACACGATGGTGATGAAGGATAGAAAAACACTTAGAAAGGGAGGGATTGAATAAGTGTGACTTTAAATCTTGGACGATAAAAATAAATTGCACAATTATTTTTATCCTGGTTCGCTGTTAACGAAGCTACTCCAGTCCACCCCCGCAGAGATGATTTACCTCAACCTGAGGATTTAATCCACTAATCGCACGGATTACAATGGTTTTCCACTTAGTCCACGACTAAGTCTTCTAGAGTATTCTGATCACAACTTGATCACTCCAGGAACAACTGCTTAGACAACTTCTAAGACTTTTCTAGAGTCTACTGATCAACCTGATCACTCTAGTTACAAACTGCTCAGCCAACTGCTAAGACTTCCTAGAGTATACTGATCACACGATCACTCTAGTTCCTTACAACTTAATGTAATTCTAAGAGTATTACAAATGCTTCTTAAAAGCGATAATCACAACTGTGATATTTCTCTTAACGTTTAAGCTTAATCTCACTAAGATATTACAACAGCAATGTAGTGAGTTTTGATGAAGATGAAGATTCTGAGTTTAGATTTGAACAGAGTTTCAGCAAGTTTGATATAAGTTGTTTTGGTGCAGAATCGTTAACCTTGCTTCTCATCAGAACTTCATATTTATAGGCGTTGAGAAGATGACCGTTGAGTGCATTTAATGCTTTGCGTGTTCCGTACAGCATCCCATTTAATGTTATACGCTTTTGTCAACTACCTCGAGCCTTGTTCACGCTGTGTCTACTGACGTTGCCTTTAGTAGCTTTAACGTTCCTTTTGTCAGTCAGCGTAGTCTGCCACCTGTACTTCCTTCTGATCTGATGTTTGTGAATACAACGTTTGAATATCATCAGAGTCAAAAACAGCTTGGTGCATAGCATCTTCTGATCTTCTGATCTTGAAGTGCTTCTGAGCGTGATACCATCTTCTGATCTTCAGTGCTTCTGATCTCATGTTCTTCTGATGCTTCCATAGACCCATGTTCTGATTCTGCTTCGACCATCTTCTGATGTCTTGCCAGACCATGTTCTGATGTTGCATGCTGAACCATTTGAGACACAACTTCTGAGCGCTGAATTATGCGTACTCTTTATATATATTTCCTGAAAGGGAAATTGCATTGGATTAGAGTACCATATTATCTTAAGCAAAATTCATATTATTGTTATCATCAAAACTAAGATAATTGATAAGAACAAATCTTGTTCTAACAATCTCCCCCTTTTTGATGATGACAAAAACATATATAAATGATATGAATTTGCGATCAGAAAGAGTAGACGGCAAAAGACAAATTACACAGCTATAGCATAAGCATATGAATATGTCTCCCCCTGAGATTAACAATCTCCCCCTGAGATAAATAATCTCCCCCTGAAATAAATACTCGAAGAACTTTAATAAAAGACTTCCCTGATTATTTCGGTAGAGACGATCATATAAGCTTCTGCCTTCAGAGAATTCATAGCTTCTGACTTCTGCTTCCATTGGACAGCTTCAGAACTTGAATTTCTTTAGATCCTTAGAACACTCACAGCTTCTGATTCCTGCTTCCATCGTGGACAGCTTCAGAACTTGAATTTCTTTGATCTTCAGAACATTCACAGCTTCTGACTTCTGCTTCCATTCAGGACAGCTTCAGAACTTGAGTTTTCTGGATCTTTTAGAACATTCACATCTTCTGATTTCTGCTTCCCTCGGATAGCTTCAGAACTTTGAATGTCTACCAATCATCACTTCATGCTAGATTTGTATCAGAACATTGTTGAATGTACCAGAGCATCATCAGAGCATCTCTACATCCTGAAATGTTACAGAACAAAAAACTAAACGACAAAAGTCAGCATGAGCGAGTTAGAACATAAAATGTATGTTTGAACACATTATATGTATCAGAGCCATATAGGCTGAAATAATGTATCAGAGCAAATAATGTATCAGAGCCATAACATTATATGTATCAGAGCAAATAGAATTTTGTCAGAACAGGATAGACAATGATATTATTATCAGTGCTTCTGATCGTGCTTCTGATTCCTGAAGCTTGACAGCACTCGGCTTGCTTCAGTTTCCAAGAGCTTATTCCTTTTACAGAATAACGCTTCTTATGGTTTTGCTTCTAGTGTTTGCTTCTGAAGATTCACTTCACTTCTCTGTACCTGCAAAACACTTAAACCATATAGAACTTGCAGTTCTTGTTAGTGAATGTGTGGGAGCCTCTTTACCCAGCAACTGATAGATTTAATCAAATCATTTATCATTTATCTTCTCCCCCTTTTTGTCATAACATCAAAAAGAATATTTCAAAAAATTCAGATGCATAAAACGACAAATAGAATCACTGGAATGTAAATCAAAGAAACTTTTTCATTGATAATCAAAAAGGTTTACAAGACATTCCTATGTTTAACAAGCAGAAGCAACAAGGAAAAGAAAACTACAAAGACCAAATCCTAGGACCCTAGCTAAGACAACGTCTGTGCCAGCATGCCATGAAGGAGTGAAACGCTTCATTGACTGCTTCTCGGGCTTTCAGGCGAGGAGTCAGGGAGACTTGGTTCTGATGCAGATCTTCCACCATCTTTACCAGAGACAGCATTCCCAGCAGGTGAAGATGAAGAGATTTCTTCAGAAGAGACTAAGGGAGAGGAAAGGTTAGATGAAGAGGAAGCTGAGTCTTGAAGGTCGAAAGATGAGGAAGAAGATGGAGATGATGGAGGGCTTTCACCAGGAGGATGAAACACTCGTCTAGAATAATTTCCAGACAACATTGCTTCGAATGGATTCACCTTGAGAGGATCATAGGTGATTTTGATCTTTTTGGGTTTGGAAGGAGATGTTTCAACAGCTTTTCTTTTGTTGTTTTGATCATTTTCATTATTTCCTGGGCTTGATGAAGAGTTCATGATGGGTTTGCAGAAAAATGAACAAGTAGGGTTTGATATGGAAGAGAGAGAGAGAAAAAGGACCTAGAGAAAGATGAGAGGGAAAGAGAAGAGTTTGAAGAGTATTTAAAAAGAAATAAAATGAAACGAATGATGACTAGCATTTAATGTTACGTGACGTGAGGAGAGATAATAAAGACAAATGAGGTGACTAGCACAGTTACCTATGGTCGGCGTCCCTTCAACTGCACGCGCGTTTATCCATGAATAGTAACGACAGGTTTACCATCCCGAGATAAAACGTAACAGCTGTTTTGCTTTAAAAGAGATTTTGAATCAACTTAGACAATGAAACGTTAGTAATAACCGAATCATAATTTCTAAAAGATTTCAATCAGAACTTCTGATATAAAAAAAAACTAATCCATTTTCATTTCAGAAGATACTCATACATGAGAACTTCTCATCTTCTCATTCTGGGCATAAATCCATACTGATGTTCTTCAGAATGAACTTAAACCTATCTTCAGCCAGGGGTTTTGTAAAGATATCAGCCCATTGATGGTCTGTATCAACAAAGTTTAAAGATATAACACCCTTCTGAACATAGTCCCTTATGAAATGATGTTTAATCTCAATATGTTTAGCTTTTGAATGAAGAATAGGATTCTTAGATAAACATATAGCAGAAGTATTATCACAGAATATAGGAATGTTACTCTCATATATCTGATAATCTTCCAACTGACTCTTCATCCAGAGCATCTGTGTACTACAGCCAGCAGCAGCGACATATTCTGCTTCTGTCGTTGATAGAGCAATAGTTGCTTGCTTCTTGCTGTACCAGGAGATCAAATGACTTCCAAGAAATTGGCAACTTCCTGAAGTACTTTTTCTTTCAATTCTGTCTCCAGCATAATCAGCATCACAGAATCCTACTAAGTTGTATTCTTTAGATTTTCTGTAAACTAAACCAACATTAGTAGTACCTTTCAGATACCTTAGAATTCTCTTAACAGCAGTTAAATGAGATTCTCTAGGATCTGATTGGAATCTAGCACACAAACAAACACTGAACAGAATGTCAGGTCTAGAAGCAGTCAAATATAGAAGAGATCCAATCATACCTCTGTATAACTTCTGATCTACCTTCTTACTTACCTCATCCTTACCTAGGATGCATGTTGGATGCATAGGAGTTTTGGCTTCTTTGCAGTCCAGAAGATTAAACTTCTTCAGAAGTTCCTTCACATACTTGGTTTGGTGAACATATGTTCCTTCTGATGTTTGATTTATTTGTATTCCAAGGAAATACTTGAGTTCTCCCATCATGCTCATTTCAAACTCAGCCTGCATAGACTTAGCAAACTCCTTTCCAAGTGTAGCATTAGATGTTCCAAAAATAATATCATCTACATATATTTGACAGATTAAAATATCCTTTTCAAAGGTTTTACAAAAGAGAGTAGTGTCCACTTTTCCTCTAGTGAAACCATTATCTAGAAGGAAAGAACTTAAGCGTTCATACCAAGCTCTGGGAGCTTGCTTCAATCCATATAATGATTTCTTTAGTTTAAACACATGATTCGGAGACATAGAGTCTTCAAAACCAGGAGGTTGATGGACATAAACTTCTTCATCTATATAACCATTTAAGAAGGCACTCTTAACATCCATCTGGTAGAGAGTGATGTTATGTTGAGTGGCAAAAGAAATTAATAGACGAATAGACTCTAACCTGGCCACTGGTGCAAAGGTTTCTGTATAGTCAATCCCTTCTTGCTGACTATAACCCTGAGCCACCAATCTGGCTTTGTTCCTTACCACCTCACCTTTCTCACTGAGCTTGTTTCTGAAGACCCATTTTGTACCAATTATATTGAATCCATCTGGTCTAGGAACAAGATCCCAAACATCATTCCTTGTAAACTGATTCAGTTCTTCTTGCATAGCAATTATCCAGTCTGGATCTTCTAGAGCATGATCAACAGAAGTTGGCTCGATTAAAGATACAAGACCTAATTGACAATCTGCATTGTTCTTAAGGAATGCTCTTGTTCTGATTGGATCATCCTTCTTTCCAAGAATGACATCTTCTGAATGACCAGAGATGAGTCTGGATGATCTTCTGACAGATGGTTCTTCAGAAATGCTTAGATCCTCCAGAGAAGCTGATACTTGATCTTCAGATTCTTTGCTTCTGAGAAGCTCTGCTTCTGATGCGTTGCTTCTTGGCTCAACAACTTCTGATATATCAATATCACAATCTGCAAAATTATCAAACTGCTTTGGTTTTTCAGAACCAAGCTTATCATCAAACCTGATATTGATTGATTCTTCTACAATCAATGTTTCAGTATTGTATACTCTGTAGCCTTTTGAGCGTTCAGAATATCCAAGAAGGAAACATTTCTGTGCTTTGGAATCAAACTTACCAAGATAATCTTTAGTGTTCAGAATAAAACATACACATCCAAAAGGATGGAAATATGAAATGTTGGGCCTTTTATTCTTCCACAATTCATAGGGAGTCTTATTTAGAATAGGTCTGATAGAGATTCTATTCTGAATATAGCATGCAGTGTTTATTGCTTCTGCCCAGAAATGCTTAGCCATATTGGTTTCATTGATCATGGTTCTGGCCATTTCTTGCAGAGTCCTATTCTTTCGTTCTACAACCCCATTTTGCTGTGGAGTTCTAGGACAAGAGAAATCATGGGCAATACCATTTTCTTTGAAGAATTCTTCAAAGGATCTGTTCTCAAATTCACCACCATGATCACTTCTGACCTTTATGATTTTACACTCTTTTTCAGATTGAATCTGAATGCAGAAATCAAAGAACACTGAATGAGTCTCATCCTTGTGTTTCAAGAATTTTACCCATGTCCAGCGGCTATAATCATCTACGATGACTAATCCATATTTCTTCCCTCTGACAGATGCTGTTTTGACTGGGCCAAACAGATCAATGTGCAAGAGTTCTAATGGCCTTGAGGTAGAAACAACATTCTTAGACTTGAATGCAGGTTTGGAGAACTTGCCCTTCTGACATGCTTCACAAAGAGCATCTGATTTGAATTTCAGATTAGGGAGTCCTCTGACAAGATTCAGTTTGTTAATCTGAGAGATCTTTCTCAAACTAGCATGACCTAATCTCCTGTGCCAGACCCACTGCTCTTCAGAAACAGACATAAGACAAGTCACCTTCTGACTCATAAGATCTTGCAGATCTGTCTTATAAATGTTGTTCTTCCTCTTGCCTGTAAATAGGATTGAGCCATCCTTCTGATTTACAGCCTTGCAAGACTCTTGATTAAAGATTATATCATAACCATTGTCACTTAATTGACTGATAGATAAGAGGTTATGTGTTAATCCTTCTACAAGAAGTACATTAGAAATGGAAGGAGAGTTACCAGACTTTATAGTTCCAGAGCCAATTATCTTGCCCTTCTGATCTCCTCCAAACTTGACTTCTCCTCCAGACTTAAGCACCAGGTCTTGGAACATAGACCTTCTTCCTGTCATGTGTCGTGAGCATCCAGAGTCCAGGTACCATGACATGTTGTGCTTTGTCCTTCTTGCAGCCAAGGATATCTGCAATAGGAATAATCTTATCCTTAGGTACCCACATTTTCTTGGGTCCTTTCTTGTTAGATTTTCTCAAGTTCTGATTGAACTTGGGTTTGACATTATAAGCAATAGGAGGAACAGCATGATAATTTTTAATATGAGTTTCATGATATTTCCTAGGTTGTGTCACATGCTTCTTGGTGTGTGTTATGTGAAAACTTTGTGCATGTGAAGTGTGCCTAATATCATGAGAGTGGCCATACTTGAACTGATCATACAATGGCTTGTATGTGAGTTTCATTTCATCAACAGGTTCAAGTTTGTATGGGGTTTCACCCTCATAACCAATGCCAACTCTTTTGTTTCCAGATACGGCATATATCATAGAAGCCAGCTGACTTCTGCCAATACTTCTAGATAAGAACTTCCTGAAACTTAAATCATATTCTTTCAGAATATGGTTTAGACTAGGAGTGGATTTTTCTGAATTAGAAGGAGATCCAACATCATTGGATAATTTTAAAAGTTTATCTTTCAATTCAGAATTTTCCAACTCAAGCCTCTTTGTTTCAAATTCAAATAGCTTTTTCAGCTTTTTGTATTTAATACAAATCTGAGACTTGGATTCCAGAAGTTCAGTTAATCCGGAAACTAACTCATCTCTAGTAAGTTCAGAAAATACCTCTTCAGAATCTGATTCTGATGTAGATTCTGATCCGTCATCTTCTGTCGCCATCAGCGCACAGTTGGCCTGCTCATCTTTTGAATCATCTTCTGACTCATCCCAGGTTGCCATAAGACCTTTCTTCTTATGAAACTTCTTCTTGGGATTCTCCTTCTGAAGATTTGGACATTCATTCCTGAAGTGTCCTGGCTCATTGCATTCATAGCACATGACCTTCTTCTTGTCAGATCTTCTTTCATCAGAAGATTCTCCATGTTCAAATCTCTTTGAACTTCTGAAGCCTCTGAACTTCCTTTGCTTGCTCTTCCAGAGTTGATTTACCCTTCTGGAAATCATGGACAGTTCATCTTCTTCTTCAGATTCTGATTCTTCAGGATCTTCTTCTTTGGCCTGAAAAGCGTTAGTGCATTTCTTGATATTAGATTTTAATGCAATAGATTTACCTTTCTTTTGAGGCTCATTTGCATCCAGCTCAATCTCATGGCTTCTCAAGGCACTGATCTGCTCTTCCAGAGAAACCTCATTCAGATTCTTTGCAATCTTGAATGCAGTCACCATAGGACCCCATCTTCTGGGTAAGCTTCTGATGATTTTCTTCACATGATCAGCCTTGGTGTATCCTTTGTCAAGAACTCTCAATCCAGCAGTCAGAGTTTGAAATCTCGAAAACATCTTTTCAATGTCTTCATCATCCTCCATCTTGAAGGCTTCATACTTCTGGATTAAGGCTAGAGCTTTGGTCTCCTTGACTTGAGCGTTTCCTTCATGAGTCATTTTCAAGGACTCATATATGTCATAGGCCGTTTCCCTGTTAGATATCTTCTCATACTCAGCATGAGAGATAGCATTCAGCAAAACAGTTCTGCATTTATGATGATTCCTGAAAAGCTTTTTCTGATCATCATCCATTTCTTGCCTTGTCAGCTTTACGCCTCTGGCATTTACAGGATGTTTGTAACCATCCATCAGAAGATCCCATAGATCACCATCTAGACCCAGAAAGTAACTTTCCAGTTTATCTTTCCAGTATTCAAAGTTTTCACCATCAAATACCGGCGGTCTAGTATAACCATTGTTACCGTTGTATTGCTCAGCAGAGCCAGATGTAGATGCAGGTGTAGGTGTAGACTTTTCACTTTCATCAACCATCTTTTACTGAAGCGTTTTTCTCTTCCTGAATCTTTTCTAAACACGGTTAAGTGCTTGCACCTTAGAACCGGCGCTCTGATGCCAATTGAAGGATAGAAAAACACTTAGAAAGGGGGGGATTGAATAAGTGTGACTTTAAATCTTGGACGATAAAAATAAATTGCACAATTATTTTTATCCTGGTTCGCTGTTAACGAAGCTACTCCAGTCCACCCCCGCAGAGATGATTTACCTCAACCTGAGGATTTAATCCACTAATCGCACGGATTACAATGGTTTTCCACTTAGTCCACGACTAAGTCTTCTAGAGTATTCTGATCACAACTTGATCACTCCAGGAACAACTGCTTAGACAACTTCTAAGACTTTTCTAGAGTCTACTGATCAACCTGATCACTCTAGTTACAAACTGCTCAGCCAACTGCTAAGACTTCCTAGAGTATACTGATCACACGATCACTCTAGTTCCTTACAACTTAATGTAATTCTAAGAGTATTACAAATGCTTCTTAAAAGCGATAATCACAACTGTGATATTTCTCTTAACGTTTAAGCTTAATCTCACTAAGATATTACAACAGCAATGTAGTGAGTTTTGATGAAGATGAAGATTCTGAGTTTAGATTTGAACAGAGTTTCAGCAAGTTTGATATAAGTTGTTTTGGTGCAGAATCGTTAACCTTGCTTCTCATCAGAACTTCATATTTATAGGCGTTGAGAAGATGACCGTTGAGTGCATTTAATGCTTTGCGTGTTCCGTACAGCATCCCATTTAATGTTATACGCTTTTGTCAACTACCTCGAGCCTTGTTCACGCTGTGTCTACTGACGTTGCCTTTAGTAGCTTTAACGTTCCTTTTGTCAGTCAGCGTAGTCTGCCACCTGTACTTCCTTCTGATCTGATGTTTGTGAATACAACGTTTGAATATCATCAGAGTCAAAAACAGCTTGGTGCATAGCATCTTCTGATCTTCTGATCTTGAAGTGCTTCTGAGCGTGATACCATCTTCTGATCTTCAGTGCTTCTGATCTCATGTTCTTCTGATGCTTCCATAGACCCATGTTCTGATTCTGCTTCGACCATCTTCTGATGTCTTGCCAGACCATGTTCTGATGTTGCATGCTGAACCATTTGAGACACAACTTCTGAGCGCTGAATTATGCGTACTCTTTATATATATTTCCTGAAAGGGAAATTGCATTGGATTAGAGTACCATATTATCTTAAGCAAAATTCATATTATTGTTATCATCAAAACTAAGATAATTGATAAGAACAAATCTTGTTCTAACAGGTGAGAGGTGCTATTGTCGTTGCACTGTGTGGTGGTTTATGCGTACAAACACATTAATGAATGATTTACCTGCTATGATGTTGTGGTTGTAATTGGTGTTTGTTATACATATATTGTTGGTGTAAAATATGTATTTTATTATGGTTGAGAAATAGCATAATTGTGTGTGGCTATTGATTATTGTGTTGGTTGATGATTATGACATTTGGATGGTTTATGTGGATGATGAGCATGTTATGGTTGATACATGCATTTCATAATCATTATGTGGCTGATCCTTGACGATGGTGGATCAGTGGTAGCTAATTCCCATTGTGTGGAATTAGTGAGTGGGTGTTGCCGTATCCTTGACGATGGTGGATCGGTGAGTTGGGTTATCCCAGATTTTGGTACCACATGCATATAGTTGCATTTGCATTAGGCTACTTGTGTTATTATAACATGAATGGAAGATTGTCCAATGTTATAATATGTGATGATTGTGTAATGGTTATGATTTGTTTGGATGAATTATGGTGTTGTCTCTTGGTAATGTATTCTATTTGTTGTTGTGTGTTGATGAGTACTTCCTGACAATCTGAATATAATGAATTTGGATGAATAATGTGACTATGATGTGTTATTGTTTATGATTCGATAACATTTGTTAATTGTGAATGAGACTCACCCTTACTGTTGATATTTTCAGATTGAGGATAGCGGCTTTTGGCTCGGTGAGGATTAGCTCATGAGTCAGTTTGTTTAGTATAGCGTCGGTGTCATGCTCTGATATTGTAACACTGGGGGAACGCTAGCTTAGATTTGATGATGATACTCTATTTTGTTGTTATTGGAGTAATTTTGTGAGATATTGCATATATGATGTTATGCTTATCTGTTGATTAATGTTCCGCTGTATAGAAACATGATTTTATTAAATGGATGATTTGCCCCTAAGTGAAGCATGTGTTATACCCCAAAATTTGCCCACATATTTTTCAAGAAAACTCCAATCTGAAAATCAAGGGTCTCATATAATCATGGATTATTTCAACAAATATCCTAACATATGAAATACTTAGTTTTTAGAATTTTTCTTATACAGTAATTTGGCTTGCAGTTGAATTTATTCTTACGCAAACACCAAATACTGTTTATTACTTCACACATGCTATTTGTTTATTTACAGATAAATGGTACTGACACAATTGGTACAGAGTTAAATCTTTTTGCAGGCGCAGAATCAGGAAACTCAGACTGTATTGGTAACAAGTAGATTATTACTATCTTTTGTTTCCCACTAATTTTTGTACTATATTCCATTATTTTCAAAAATCTTTCAAATCTCTTTTTCAAAAATCAAATCTCTCTTTTTTCCAACACTATCATACACTTTCTTTCAAATCTTACTTCCACTCAAATTTTCCTTTTGTACGGAATCACATCATTCCCCAACGTCTCTTTCCTTCTTTCCATTCTATAAATACCTCTCATTTTCTTTCATAAAATCTCACATCAAATTCCAATTCATCTCTCAAATTTCTACTTCATAATCCATCCTTTCTCTTCTTCCCTGACAAGAATGGCAAAGTGGATAGAGACACTGTTTCTTACAGTCATCACCATTGCTACGGTGATCATGACTTTCTTCTGCCTGCATAGTCCTGAAGAGTGTGGACCTGCAATGGTTGCACTCCCAATCATCTACATGTTATTGTTCATAGCATGGGTCATTAATCGTCATTCTTAAAATTTGCCGTATTTCTTATTTCTTAAATGTACCGTTTATTCGTCGTACTGTTCAATATAGTATGTGATATTTGTACTGTCAGTATTAAATGTTGTACTATTTGTCATAATATTGCTTAATTACTAAGATAATATTTTGTGTGTTTTCTGCCAGTCAAATATTCCTATTTCTGTGCATTAAATGATTTTCAGGGTTATTATCGGTAATTTTGCCCGCATACCGTAAATATTAGTTATTTATTATGTCTGTGTTTTTCTAACAAGTCATGTAAATAAACTTTCATTTTTCACATAAAACAAAAACAAAAAACAACAAAAAAAAAGGAAATTAACTTTGACTGTTGATTTTTCACTCTAACTGCTACGTCAATACCTGAACAGTCAGTCGACAGCCAAACTGCTGGCAGTGCAATTCTCAGTGTTTTGTACCATCAATCAAATCAATCTTTCACAATTCAAAATTCCAAGATCTTTGTGCTAGAAGTCTTCTGAATATCACGCGATTAGCAGAGACTCAACACTGCACAAAAATCAGGTACGCTTAACTGTCTCCTACACAAACAGTCCCTAATCAGGGTTCTTCTTGTTTTTACAGGAGCAACAAGTTTTTGAGAGCTCAAATGGATTTCATACACATCCATATATCTCAAAGTACCATCATACAAATTTTCAAACTTCAATTCACTCAGACGCACCGTCAGCAGCTCAAACAGTCAACAGACGACCCGTTTGACCAAAAAAGTCAACAGACAGTCAAAAATGAAATTTTTTGTCAAAGTCCATATTTTGTCAAAGGATTCATCATTTGATCATTGGATGATCATAATTCATCAAGGAAAGATCAAAAACCAACAAAACCCTAAGATTCAAAATTAGGGTTTTTGCCTGAAAAGTCAACTCAACTTTGACTGATCATAACTCTCTCATCCTTCATCCAAAAAATTCAAACCAAAGCTTGTTTTGAAGGAAATTCAATTATCTTTCAAATGCCATTGATCCCATGGTCATTGGATTCACCATTTGAAAAATATGACCAAAGACATTACAGGTCATTTTCAAAGTCAACAAAAAGACACTTTTTTCAAAAGGACACACAAGGAGCTTCAAAAATCATTTTGACATGAGACCAAAGACATTGGTTAGAGGACTCTTTGAGGTTTCCAAAAAGTGCAAGATCTCCTTCATATGACAAAAATTGAGGGATTTACACCTTGTTGAAGTTGGCTAAATTTTGGGAAAATGCATGAAACCAACATTGTTCAAAATTGCATTTTTTCCAAAAGGGGCCAAGTTTTCAGCATTCAAACATCATTTCCATGTTACTATGGGCCTCCCACGACCAAGACTAAGCCCATACCTTTTTTATCCATTTTTTGCATGATTTTATCTTACTTTAAGATTAAAATTAAAAGGAAAATGCATGGATAATGGTAGCTTAACTTCCAAGCATGACTCACCCCTAAGGAATCTTCATCTTCTGCAGAGAATTGAAGGGCAAGGCAGGTGCATTTAAGGAGGGCAAGACTTGGTCAAGTTTTCAAAGGTTTTTAATATTAAAAAACCAAAGTTTCAACAAAGGCAACTAGCTGCAAGTTAGCTTCAATTCTAAGCACACATAGCTTATAAATAAGCTATCATAGTTCAGCAAACAAAGGGAGACGAGTTCAGAAGCATCCCTAAGCATATAGCATACTTGTAACCACTTGTAATTTTCAAAGAAACTTGAAATTCGAATTTTAAGTTTCAGTCCATTTCAATATAAAATAAACATTCAAACATCATCTCTGAGCTACACTGAATCAATTCCAATCATTTCCAACTCATAAACTTCACTGAATCGAGCTATATAAAGCCACGGTTTGTTCAAACTAAAACCAACTTATATCTCATAACTCACGCACATTTAACAAGATGTAGATGCATAATTGTGTTTGGTTTGAAGCTCTGGTCGTTTCTGGAGCTTCAATTGGACTTTAATGACTGTTTGTAGCATATACCATTTTAGGGTTTGCTTAGTTCAAAATTAGGGTTTTTCATTAGGGCCAAAATTAAGCAAAATTAAGGACATGGTTAAACTCAGCGGAACAAGACGAATCGAATGGTACCATTGCGCCAAATTTATTTATGCGTTTACCCCTATTCGTAATTTTGCAGGTTTGAGGTTCATCAACTACAGCGCTTGTTTCATAAAAGCGCTGTAAAAGCCCTTGTCTGAAGGTTGAAGACGATGAGGTGTCTCCACCTCATTGGACAGTCAGCGCGCGTACTTTTTTTAAATTCTCTCTGATTCTGTGCCTTGCAGGTCTATCTTCTACCACGTGCCTCAATTTCTGGACCCTCTGATTTCATTTAATGAATCATCCAATGATCCAGATCACGCATGCACACCATGCTCCCTCACAAATTACCACACAGGATCAGTATCCTTTTATTTTATATTTTATTTTCTATTTTATTTAATTTCTTTGTTAAATTAATTAAAAATAGTTTTAAAAATCCAAAAAAATACACAAAAAATATTTTTAGACTTCTAAAATAATATACTATTTTCTGAAATAAAAATATTTTATTTTTCTTCAAAATTCCAATATTTTGCATAATTAATTAGTATATATTTATATATTTTCTTTTTAATTATTCTAACCAATCAAAAAATCATAAAAAAATTGTTCCTTGTGTTAAATATTGTTTATATATTATAAACTAATTTTGTACATATTTTGAATAATTTTCTTTTTAAGTTTTAATTATTTGTATAATTATTTGCATAATTATGTTTTAATTAACTTAAATCAATTTCAAATCAATTTCAAAAATTCAAAAAAAATTAGTTTTGTTTTAAAATTAATTAACAAATATTTTGTACATATTTTAAACTTAATTTCTAGGTTTAAATCTATTTTCATCTTTTTTCTTCATTTTAATTTAATTAATCATGCATTAATTATAATTAAAACCAATCATAAAAATTCCAAAAACATGCCTTTTATGTTTCTTGCAATTTAAAATTCCTAGATAAATGTATAGGATGTCAAATTCATGTAAATAGGCTAGTTTACATTTCCTGCATAATCGATGTAATAGCGTAGATTTACTTTCCGCACTTTACATTTCCGCATTTTAATTTCCAGCAAATATAAACTACGTGTATGTCAAAGATAAAATTGAACCGTTAGATCACTAACTTCAAAGATAAATATCTGAATACAATCACAATCACACTTGCACCTCTTGAGGTAATCCCTTCTCATTCCTTTCAAAATCAAAGTCAAAATTCTACTGTTTCGAGTACAAAATCGAACCTTGCTTTTATATCCGGTGAAAGGATAGATTTTTAAAGGAAATAGGATAAAGACCTTACAACTCAGGGTAGACCTCCTAGTTTGCTTGCTCAAATCAAAACAAACAAAATTCTCATACACTGTTGATTTTTCAAAACTTTCAAAAAAGACAATACTTTGTATACATCCAAACACGGGTTATTACAAAGTTAACGTTCTTTTCAAAACATCTTTCGAAAGATAAACAAGCATTTTGTATACATCCACACACGGATCATTACAAAATTCAAATTACAAAGGTATTTGAAACCACATATGAGCAATTTCAGAGCAATTGAAAAGTGATCGAAAAACAAGTGAGCTAAGCAAACTTAAGAGCCCATGGATAACCATGGATACAAAGGGTGCTAACACCTTCCCTTTGTATAACCTACCCCCTTACCCAGAATTTCTTAAAGGTCTTTTTTCTGTTTCTTTTATAAACCTTTCCTTAATTGGATAAAATAAAAGGTCGGTGGCGACTCTGTGATATTTTCAAAAAAATGCGAAAGCATTAAGCGACAAAAAAGAGTCAGTTCACGTATCTCTACAGATCAGAGGTATGGCCCGGTATTAAAAAAAATCGGAGGTCCACAGCATGACAATTGATTTATGATAATTTGTTTTAAATTGAATTGTGGCACCCTTGTTTTCATGTTTTACTCTGAATTATTTTATTAATTTTCCGCGGGGTTTAGAAGGGTGTTACATCCATCTTCGTCTTTAACCTCCAGCTCATGGATTTTGAATTTCCAAATCTCTCAATTCTCAACCAATGGCCAAGGTGTAAACATGGAACTTGTTCTAAATTCACTCACGATTCTAAATATGTAACTAATATAGATTTATATTAACTACATCTACTGAATTATCTAAAATACGTGAAGAACCCTAAAAATTGAAAATAAAATTAAATGACTATGCTAAAGATTAAATGACTGATGATAGAGAGATTTTAATCCTCTGATGATGCTGAATGAAATGGTGTCGAGTTTTAACGAAAAGAGTGCACAAATTAAAGAGGTGGAGTTCAGAAACTTACCTCTGAAACTGAAGGTCGTGGTGATAGTGGAGAGCTTCTAGGTTTGAATGAATGATTGCAAAAGCTTCCTAGGACCTTGTTGATGCTATCTGGGCACTTAAATTGCTTTGAATACCTTTGGATTAATCTAATCGACCCCTCTTGCTTGAGCTTCAAGTAGAAATGGAAGATGGTGATTCTGCACTAACAGATGAGCTGCGACAATCTGGATAGCTTCACTACACCCTAAGGAATGTGTCTGAATGCTTAGACTTGCTTGACACCCTCTAATTTGTTCTACAAACCTCCAATTGCTCAAGCTCCAAAGTGAAAGTGACTATGGTGTTCTTGCACATACAGAAGTGATCCAGGTGCTTGGATCACCTCTAATGAACCTCCTTGAGATGTTAGAAAGCCTACTTTCAAAAGAGAAGCTCTGGTTTGAAGAAAACGATTCTTCTTGCCAAAGAACTCTTGAAAACTATAAGCAATAGGAAGAGAAGGAGAAAGCAAGAACTAGAGTTGCTTTGGTGTGCTTAATACTGAGGAAGGCTCTTCTATTTATAGGCAAAAGGTTTAGAGCATTTGGATAGACTAAGTTTGCTTAGTGAAGTTAACTTAGTTTCTTAGCTATGAAGAAATTTTGAAAATATCACATATGCAATGATGGATTTTCGAGCTAGCTCCCCAACCATTGATCTTGTATGATCCTAGGGAACAATTCTGTTGTAGAATAGCTTCTAATTGGCTTAGGAGAATATTCCTTGATGATTCACCAATATTCCATTTTGTAATGATTACTTAATCACATGGCATTGAATTTTTGAATATTCTTCAATCTCTCTGCAATGATGCATTTGATCCTATCCTATTCCTGATAATGTTTCTGAAGTTTAGAGGCACCAATTAGTGCAAGCACTTGCATAAAATTGCAAAATTCAAACTTAGGCATGACCTATAATTTCACTTCAAATGCCTAACTTTGGTCCATCATATCTCTTAGCTCAAAATGAATTTGGAGAAGGTTGAGCATAATTTGGAAAGCCCTTGACATGTACTTGAATTCATTAGTTTGGAGTTTCTTCAAAATCAATTGGGAAATTTGTGAAAAATGGGCTTGAAGTTTGAAGAAAACTAGGGTTTTTTGCTAGTCTTATATGAAGGCAACAACTTTGAAGCTCCATATCTCTTCAATGGTTGATTTCTAGCCAAAAAATCATATATGAAAAAGTTGTTCATTGGATCAAAATCTACAACTTTGATGTTGGAAGTTTTTTTCAGTTTGTACTTGAAATTTTGAGATATTTCCTTCCAAAGTTTTGAAAAAAAGACCTTTAAATACTTAGAAAAATTTCTAAGTATGAAAAGTCAATCTTTGACTTTTTGATTCTTGATTTATTTTCTTGATTTCTCTTGGTAAAATGACTTCAATAATCATATATTGATGATATTGATCTTTAAAAATCAAGGTTTGACTAAAAATCCCAAAAGTCAAAGGTGATCTTGTACAGTTGACTTTTTTACAGATGAAGTGAAATCTTGGGTTTTTGTGTTGAATCAAGCTCTCCTCCTCAAATGGGTGATATGAATGGATTATATTGAGGTAATAGAAGTTCTTGAGCCATGTTTTGAGTTTTGGATTCATGTCCTGATTAAAAGTCAACTGTCCAGGTAAATTAGGTCAAAAACCCTAGTTGTCGACCAGATGAAATTGATGACTGTAGATCTTGAATTGAAGTACAATGCCTAATGGAAATTGTCATATGCATCATTTGAAGATGATTGAACCATTTGATTGATGTCCTGAAGTTCCTTAGGGGCTCCCAAATGTGATCCCTGATTTCAGTCTTTGATAGGCTCAAAACTCTAGTCTGGTGGTCTGAGCAAACCTGAGTCTTGATGACTGGTGCCTAATCAACCATAGGTGAATGGATAAGTCTTTTGAGTCTTGTGATTGTTTTAGAGGTTATTCTCTAATTTATTAATCCTTTGCCTGAACTCCTTTGTCTTTGAGCACCGTCAATTGAGTGCAAGATAAACAAGTGACTGTTCTGAGTACCTATCTTGAGTTTGATGAGATGTTTGGAGGTGTGACATCTCAGGGGGGTCAAAATTAGGGTATGACAGATGCCCTTATTTAAGTTTCTTTCATTCGGAGGGAGAAAGTTTGACATCTCGATCTCTCCTGTATGAAAGAGACTTAAATATCGAAGAATGCCTGAATTTTGAGCGTCCTTGAGATGTCGCAGCGATAATAAAATCCTCGTGCACGAATTGATCCCGTTGTCGTACGTAGCGGGGGATAGGGAGATAAGCTCCTGTAGAAATGTGTTATGCGAATTCTGGTGAATGGTCGGCAATGCAAAATGCGTGATCCATCTTCTTTAACTAAGTGTTGATACTTAGAAAAAGGTAAACAACCTCCCCTCGTTTCGGATGTCTAAATCGCGAAGCGGGTCCTTGTTGTGATAACCTACCTTTGTTTTGGATGTCTAAATCTCGAAACTGGTTTCGGTTATAATTTTTGCAAACAATGTCCCCTCGTTTCGGATGTCTAAATCGTGAAGCGGGTCCTTGTTGTGATAACCTACCTTTGTTTCGGATGTCTAAATCTCGAAACTGGTTTTGGTTATAATTTTGCAAACAACGTCCCCTCGTTTCGGATGTCTAAATCACGAAGTGGGTCCTTGTTGTGATATCCTACCTTTGTTTCGGATGTCTAAATCTCGAAACTGGTTTTGGTTATAATTTTGCAAACAACGTCCCCTCGTTTCGGATGTCTAAATCGCGAAGCGGGTCCTTGTTGTGATAACCTACCTTTGTTTCGGATGTCTAAATCTCGAAACTGGTTTCGGTTATAATTTTAAAAACAACGTTCCCTCCTTTCGGATGTCTAAATCGCGAAGCGGGTCCTTGTTGTGATAACCTACCTTTGTTTCGGATGTCTAAATCTCGAAACTGGTTTCAGTTATAATTTTGCAAACAACGTCCCCTCGTTTCGGATGTCTAAATCGCGAAGCGGGTCCTTGTTGTGATAACCTACCTTTATTTCGGATGTCTAAATCTCAAAACTGGTTTTGGTTATAATTTTGCAAACAACGTCCCCTCGTTTCGGATGTCTAAATCGCGAAGCGGGTCCTTGTTGTGATAACCTACCTTGGTTTCGGATGTCTAAATCTCGAAACTGGTTTCGGTTATAATTTTGCAAACAACGTCCCCTCGTTTCGGATGTCTAAATTGCGAAGCGGGTCCTTGTTGTGATAACCTACCTTTGTTTCGGATGTCTAAATCTCGAAACTGGTTTCGGTTATAATTTTGAAAACAACGTCCCCTCGTTTCGGATGTCTAAATCGCGAAGCGGGTCCTTGTTGTGATAACCTACCTTTGTTTCGGATGTATAAATCTCGAAACTGGTTTTGGTTATAATTTTGCTCAATATCTCAGATAAAGAGAAAATCTCCACAGGTTTGTTTCCTCATCAAACTTCTCACCAGAACTTGTTGGAGAGATACCATTTGATGGAAACTAAAAAACTTCATCATACTTTCCTTTAACTTGACATCTTCGAAGGAATACCATATGATCGTGCGTCCTTTTGAGGAGCTAATGACTTTGCTTGAAAGTGGACGAACTGTTTTCGGGAAGAAAACTACCATTTATCGACTTATGCTGAGAAAGCCTCTTGGAAATGAACAAACTGTCTTCTGGAGGAAGACTACCATCTGTCGATCCGTTGGGGAGATTCAAAAGTGGACGAACTATCTTCTGAAGGAAGACTACCATTCGTCGACTGCCGAGGAATCTGAACCATTTTCTTGGAAAAGACCGCCATTTGTCGATCTGTTGGGGAGATTCAAAAGTGGACGAACTATCTTCCGAAGGAAGACTACCATTCGTTGACTGCCGAGGAATCTGAACCATTTTCTTGGAAAAGACCACCATTTGTCGATCTGTTGGGGAGATTAAAAAGTGGACAAACTATCTTCCGAAGAAAGACTACCACCTGTTGACTTTGCCTGGGAGTAGCAACAGAAGTGAACAAACTATCTCTTTGAAGGAGATCACCATTTGCCGACTTTCTGGGGATTTCCAAACTTAAACAAACCATCTTCCTCAGGAAGACCACCATTTGTTAACCTCTTGGGGGAAATCCGAGTGCATGAACTTTCTCTCTCAAGAAGAAAACTCTTTCATGACTTTGTAGGGGAAGCTTTGAGCATATGCCCAAGTGTCTCGGGCAATAATATGATCAAAGCCTAACTAGACTATGCTAACTATGCAGTTATGTAAAGCATGCATGAATGTTATGATGATTATAAAATGTAAAGTGAATGTGAATATAATTGTCGTGGATGCGAAATCCTATGATACGACTTGAATCTTTGTTGATCAGAAGATGTCTTCTTCTTGAAAAATGCAGTTTGCACTCCATTGGGGATAACTGGTTACTGGTTGCCCGCTGTTTGAAGTGAGTGACATGAATTGAAGTGAAAATCCGTCATCGGGAGATGTTCGCAAAGCGATCTCATGGGGAAACTTGTTCCCGGAGCCTCAACCGTTCTTGGAACAACTGTTTGTATTCCTCCTATTGATTGTAAATCTCTAGAAAGAAATTTCACCTTTATTTTGTAAGTAAATTCATTTTATTTCTTTGAAAATGTTTTGTTTCAAGAAAATGACTGTTAAACTTAAAAATGCATTTTAAGAAACTGAATAAGACTCGATTGCAAAGAAAAGGCACAAGGCTCGAATTATTATTTATGGGATGGTAATCAGCCAAATGCTTGATTCCATGGAGTATTTACAAAGTTGGAAATTGGTAATTTTTGGGAAAAGGGCTACGATGAAACGTGACGACCGTTATCTTTCCCTTCCACTCTGAGTTGCGCTGTATTCGTGCTTCGTAGAAGATGACCTATTGATTGTGAATACTCCGCTATGGATCTTCTGAATGATTAAGTTTGTCCTGAACACAATTACTTGCCATATATCCCTAACTTTTGCGTAGACTACCCCTTTCGAGTTTTAAGTCTACCAGGATTGACTATATATTTTTTATGTCTCTAACTTTTGCCTGAATCGCCCTTTCGGGTTTTCGATTCATCGAGACGCTCTTTTTTGCCTAAGCTGCTCTTTGCGAGTTTTCAACTTAGCGAGCTGTTCTTTTAATTATTTAGGCGAAGTATTTCTTGACTGCGTCGACGTTCACAGGATGGGTGAATTCTTCTCCATCCATAGTCGTGAGTATTAAGGCTCCTCCTGAGAAATCTCTCTTGACCACGTATGGGCCGTCATAATTGGGAGTCCATTTCCCTCTCGAATTTGTGAGAAAAGATTGAATCTTTTTTAGTACAAGGTCGCCTTCTTTGATCGCACGAGGTCGAACCTTTTTGTCGAAAGCTTTCTTCATTCTTTGTTGATATAGTTGTCCGTGGCATAAAGTTGTCATGCGCTTTTCTTCGATTAAGTTCAACTCATTGAATTTGCTTTGACACCACTCGGCTTCTGTTAATTTTGCCTCCATCAAGACTCTCATTGATGGGGTCTCGACCTCTATGGGTAGGACTGCCTCCATGCCATACACAAGGGAGAAAGGAGTTGCACCAGTCGAAGTACGTACAAAGGTACGGTAACCGTGAAGAGCAAGCGGGAGCATTTCATGCCAATCTTTGTAAGTGATGACCATTTTCTAAATGATTTTCTTGATGTTTTTGTTAACTGCTTGTACAACCCCATTCATCTTTGGTCTGTAAGGAGATGAGTTGTGATGTTAAATCTTGAATTCTTCACAAAGTTCCTTCATCATTTTTTTGTTCAAATTTGACCCATAGTCAGTGAATATCTTGCTAGGAATGTCGTAGCGACAAATGATGTGATTCTTGATAAACCTGACAACAACTTGTCTTGTGACGTTTGCATATGAAGATGCTTCGACCCACTTGGTGAAATAATCTATGGCTACCAAGATGAAGCGATGTCCATTGGATGCTTTTGGCTCGATCATTCCGATCATGTCGATTCCCCACATGGAGAAAGGCCAAGGGGAAGAGAGTATGTTGAGAAGAGATGGTGGCACATGAATTCTATCGGCATAGATCTCACATTTGTGACACCTCTTCGTGTACTGGTAGCAGTCTGACTCCATCGTCAGCCAATAATATCCTGCTCTCAGTATTTTCCTTGTCATGGTGTATCCATTGTTGTGAGTACCAAAGGAACCTTCATGTATTTCTCTCATGAGTGTTTCTGCTTCTTTCTTGTCAACGCATCTGAGCAGGACCATGTCGAAATTTCTCTTGTACAGAACATCTTCATTTAGGAAGAATCTGCCAGCTAACTTTCTCAAAGTCTTTCTATCTTTCTTTGATGTCCCAAGAGGGTACTCTTGCTTTTGAAGAAAGTTTTTGATGTCGTGATACCACGGTTTGTCGTCGATGATTTCCTCTGTTGTGAAAACGTGAGCGAGCCTATCCAGGCGCATAACATCGATCCGAGGAATGTCATTCCAATGATTTATCCTAATCATGGAAGAGAGTGTGGCTAATGCATCGGCCAAGTTGTTTTCTTCACGAGGAATGTGATGAAAATCTACCATGTCGAAGAATGGTAACAATCTTCTCGCGTAGTCTTTGTAAAGGATTATCCCAGGTTGGCGTGTTTCCCATTCTCTTTTGATTTGATTAATGACCAAAGCAGAATCTCCGTATACATCCAAGTGTTTGATTCTTAGATCTACGGCTTCTTCGAGACCCATGATGCAGGCTTCATATTCGGCCTCATTGTTTATGCACTTGAAAGTTAATCTGGCGGTAAATGGAATATGGGTACCTCGAGGGGTAACAATGATTGCCCCAATTCCTCGTCCATAAGCATTGACAGCTCCGTCAAAGATTAAGCCCCACTGGGATCCTATCTCAGGTCCTTCGTCTGGTAGTGGCTCGTCGCAATCTTTCATATTGAGGTACATAATGTCCTCGTCCGGAAAGTCAAAACTGGTTGATTCATGACCATTGAGTGGATGGTGAGCCAGGTGCTCAGCTAGGATACTTCCTTTCACGGCTTTCTGAGCATGATACTCAATGTCGTATTCTGATAACAGCATCTGCCAACGGGCAATTCTACCAGTTAAGGCAGGCTTTTCAAAGATGTACTTGATTGGATCCATATGGGAGATCAACCAAGTAGTATGTCGAATCATATATTGGCGGAGACGCTTGGCAGCCCAGGCCAAAGCACAACAGGTTTTCTCGAGCATGGAGTAGCGGGATTCACAGTCAATGAATTTCTTGCTCAGGTAGTAGATGGCATGCTCTTTTCTTTTTGTCTCGTCTTGCTGTTCAAGGACACAACCCATGGAATCTTCTAAGACAGTTAAGTACACTATCAAAGGTCTTCCTTCCACTGGAGGAGACAGGATGGGTGGTTCGAGCAGATATTCCTTAATGTTGTCTAACGCTTTCTGACAATCGTCTGTCCAGACGCAACTTTGATTTTTCCGTAGAAGTTTGAAAATTGGAGCACAAGTTGCAGTCATGAGATATATGAATCTCGAGATGTAATTCAGACGTCCAAGAAATCCTCTAACTTGTTTCTCGGTTCTGGGCAAAGGCATTTCTTGAATTGCCTTGACTTTGTATGGATCTACTTCAATTCCTCTTTTGCTGATGATGAAACCAAGGAGTTTTCCTGAGTAGACACCAAAGGAACACTTGTTGGGATTCAGGCGAGCTGAAACTTCCGCAAGCGTTGAAATAACTTTGTTAGATTCTGTATGTGACCTTCCTCATTTTTTGATTTGGCAATCATGTCGTCCACATAGACTTCCACTTCTTTATGCATCATGTCGTGGAAAAGTGTAGTCATGGCTCTTTGATAAGTTGCCCCTGCGTCCTTTAGTCCAGAAGGCATAACGCCGTAGCAGAACGTTCCCCAGGGGGTGATGAAAGCTGTTTTCTCCATGTCTTCAGGTGCCATTTTGATTTGGTTGTATCCCGAAAATCCGTCCATGAATGAGAAAACTTTGGATTTTGTTGTACTGTCAACCAACATGTCAATATGTGGTAACAGAAAATCATCCTTAGGGCTAGCTTTGTTCAAATCTTTGTAGTCGACGCACATGCGTACTTTTCCGTCTTTCTTAGGAACGTGAACAATGTTAGCTAACCACTGAGGGTATTCTGAAGTGACGAGGAAACCAACGTTGATTTGCTTTTGAACTTCCTCTTTGATTTTCATGGCCATCTCCGGATGAGTTCTTCTCAATTTTTGCTTGACCGGAGGACATTCTGGTTTTAATGGTAAGTGATGCTCCACTATACTAGTATCCAACCCTGGCATATCCTGATAGGACCAAGCGAAGATATCTGAGAATTCTTTGAGCAGTTGTATCAAACTTTCTCTGATCTCTGAACTTAGCGAAGCTCCAATCTTAACATCTTTTCTGTTTCCATCGGAACCAAGGTTAATGATCTCTAGAGGCTCATTGTATGGCTGAATGGCCTCTTTCTTCGTCTTCTTCTTCCTCTGCCTCGAATACAGGAAACACAAAGCTTGGAGAAGTCATACGATCGCACGTTTCAACGGGGTGTTTTATGATTAATCTGCATATGTGTGATAACTTTTATTTAGACAACGAGGGAAGACTCGGTGTATGCAGTTAATGGAATATTTTGATGTTTTTAGGGTGTTTTTTAGGATTACCAATTTCTGAAAAAAGAAAAGGGAAAAACTAACGAAGGAACAAAATGACATTTTTATTTATCGATAGTCACTTCTTGAAACAAAGACCCTATAAAACAAAACTCTATTGCTTTGGGCGAAGCAAAGAGGGACATTTTCCTAAGAAATAGTAAAATGCAAAGCCCTATGAAACATGTCTTCACCCTGGGCTATGGTGAGAGGACAAAATAACGGTGAAAGTTCCTACTTAGGAGTGCGAGCAACAGTCGAAACTCCAACAGCCGTCCAATAGTGGCGAACCCCATTGTGCACTAGGTAATCTGGCACTTTAGGCTTAAGCTGGCTTGTGGTAGGTCCTGATTTACCAACCACTGTCTTTGCAACACTTAGACGGTCTTCTTCCGCTTCGGCAGACTGAGCGGTGTGAGCATATCCATTTCCAAGTGGAGTATGTCGGACTTTCTTTTGAGGAAACTTCCAATCTTCTGAATGGAGAGACTCGTTGTCGGAGACACTTTCGAGATCATCCTCTTCTGTATTTTGGTCTTTCTCTTCTCTCAAGATGGCATTGACTAGGTATGTGAACTCTAAATTCGTAGCCGCTGTGGGTAACTTGGGGATATAATCCTCAATGATGACTTCACCAGTTGGTGATGATGAATAGCAAGGTTTGTATATCTCTTTTGGCTGAGTGAGGTACTCATGATCAATGTTCCATCCAGTTGGAACAATGTCTTCAAGAGAGATTTTTTAACTTTCAGGAGCGGAGTATTTCATCATGTAGTCGAATTTTCCGCTTGGTTCTCCTAAGGTATCCCATGTTTCTTCGGGGATAGGAGGAACTTCTTCTGATGAACCATGACTTCTGGTGGTGAAGCTGTTAGTAACTTCGTCACTGCTTGGTTGAGTCTTACTTTCAGATCCTTTAGTCGGATAACACCAAGGTGAATCAGACTCTGGTAGGGAGACATATACTGCTTTGTGAAGATAGGATAGCCATTCCTCTTCATCGGTGTTTTCCGTACCGATGGTATTGACCGTTTGTTGAACAGGTTGAAGAAAACCTCCACTGCGGAAAATTTCTTGGATTGGGAGAACTACCTCAATCCCTGGAATTACTTTTGATGATGTTGGGAAGAAACCAACCCCTGTTATGTTTTTGTTGTTGGTAGGAATCTCAATGTGCCCCCAACCACAGGTAGTGCCATCCTTTACAACTTGGATTGCATCTTTGTAAGAAGAAATAGACGCTGCTTTCTCCTTTCCTTTTTCTTTATCCAAGGAAAGTGCTTGGAATTTAGTTCCAGCGACTTCTTTTGGTTCTATGTCGGAGAATGATGACAGGTTGCTGACGATCAGAGCCCGTTCTCCACATACGGTTACAAATTTGTCATTTCTTATGAACTTCAGTTTCTGATGAAGTGTTGAAGTAATTGCCCCAGCTTCATGAATCCATGGGCGACCTAGCAAACAACTGTATTGTGTCGGGATATCCATAACTTGGAAAGTGATTTTGAAGGTGTGAGGTCCGATAGTTATGGGAAGATCCACTTCTCCAAAAACTGACTTCCTCGATCCATCGAATGCTTTGACGATGACGTGAGTGTCCCTTAGCGGGAAATCCTTGAAGGATAATCTTAACAATGTTGATTTGGGCATGACGTTGAGAGAGGATCCATTGTCTATTAGGACTCCTGTGAGTATATCATTCATGAAGCCAACTGAGATGTGAAGTGGAAGGTTATGGTCCACTCCTTCTTCAGGAAGATCTTTGTCACAGAAACTCAGATTAGTTCCTGCGGAGATGTTGGCAACGATGTTATTGAATTGCCCTACAGTAACACCAGGTTCTACGAAATCTTGTTCCAAAACTTTCTGTAGAGCTTCCCTATGAGCCTCAGAACTCAATAGTAGGGAAAGGACAGATATCCTAGACGGAGTATGTAGCAATTGATCTAAAATGTTGTACTCACTCCTCTGGATTAATTTCAAGATCTCATCATTTTCTTTCGCTTGAACAACATTGGTCGGATGATTGTCTTGCCTATGTGGTGCTTCTTCCGAAGGCTTCTCCACATTTTTTGTTGTTCTGTTGAAGACTCGTCCACTTCTGGTGACTCGACTAATGTCAGCAATGTTGACAACAGACGGTAATGGTATTTCCTTACCATTTTCAATGAATGTAGCGTTGTATTTGTATGGTATAGCCTTGCTAGACTCATACGGTACATGACCTGGTAAGTAGATGACTAACGGAGCAATTGCTGTCTTCCGGCTGTCATACTTGACTTTCATTGGTTCAACTTGATTAATTTGAGGAGATAGGGTAAAGACTTCGTCATCCTCTTTTTTGGAAAGAACTGTAATGGTATTGTCATCCATTAGTTTCTGAATGTCGTTGCGAACGCGCAAACATCCTCATGAATTTCTTCGGCAGATTCTGCATCTACTGTAAGGATGGAAATCCGTTCCAAAGTAGGCAAGTCCATTTAAAGTCTTATGGAACCTGAATACCGATCCTTCGAGATCTTCAACTCTGTAGATCTTATATTCTCCTGGACATCCTTGAACCACGTTGACGTCGTACTCAGTTTTGACTCGGATGTGTTGAATCCATCCTAAGTCCTTTTGTTCTTGTAATGCAGCTTGAACTACGGCACATCCTTGATTATTCTTTGGACAAATTTCACATGTGAAGTAGTTGTGAGGTGGTACATGGCCGTACCCAGCTTGTCTAGCGTTCATTTTGACGATATTTTCCCCTATCTGACGAATGTCGTAGATTTGAATGACGTTGGGGTGTTGATCTATCAGATTTACTAAAGCTTCTTTATGCTGTGGCAAAGAATTTGCCTTGACATTAGGATTAATATCTTTGAAGGATAGCATTCCGCTCTTCACTAATCTTTGAACGTCGACCTTGAAAGGGAAACAGTTCTCAATGTTGTGACCTAGTGCCCCCTGATGATAGGGACAAGATTGGTCAGCCCTGAACCAAGGTGAAGAATCATTTGTAGGATTTGGAGGACTCCTTGTTTGAATGAGTCCTTTTTCCAGTAGTGTTGGAAACAATTCCACATACGGCATTGGTACGGGGTCAAAGGCAGGATACCTTGGTACCCGATTGTTGTTGAAATTTGGAGGTCGAACCTATTGCTGAGGTTGCTGCGACCTTTGTTGAAATAGTTGTTGAGAACCCTAAGGTTGATAAGCTGGTGCTGAGTTAACAACCGGAGTTATTGTAGCAACTTGAGGTGGAAACTTCTTTCTTGCTTTGTGCAAGACATTGCTTACATCTTGATCCTTTTTCTTTGGGAAAGAACCTCCGTACTTCCTAGGACCAATAGAAGATTCTGATTCTTTGTTCAAGCGTCCTTCTCGAACTGCTTCTTCCAAACGTACACCCATGTTTACCATCTCGGTAAAGTCACTAGGGGCGTTGGCAACCATTCGTCCGTAGTAGAATGGACTCAAAGTCTTGAGATAGATTTTTGTCATTTCTTTCTCTTCAAGTGGTGGGCAGATCTGAGCAGCAACTTCACGCCATCTCTGAGCGTATTCTTTGAAACTCTCTTTATCCTTTTGAGTCATGGCCCGGAGTTGATCTCTGTCAGGAGCCATATCCAGATTGTACTTATACTGTTTGACAAAAGCCTCCCCGAGGTCTCGAAAAGTACGAATCTATGAACTGTCCAAGTTCATGTACCATTTGAGTGCAGCACCAGTCAGGCTGTCTTGAAAATAATGGATGAGCAATTGTTGATTATCAGTCTGAGTTGACATCCTTCGAGCGTACATCACGAGGTGACTTTGTGGGCATGAATTCCCTTTGTACTTCTCGAAATCTGGTACTTTGAATTTGTGAGGAATCTTAACATTTGGAACCAGACAGAGGTCTGCAGCATTCTTTCCAAATAGATCTTGTCCTCGGAGAGTCTTGAGTTCCTTCTGCATTTGCAGAAACTGTTCCTGGAACTCGTCCAATCTTTCATACACGCCAGCGTCCTCACTGGGAGCGTGATGGTACACTTGTCCGCCTGGTGAAGGAAAAGTATGCATAATCGATTGTGGAGAAGCCATGACAGCAGATCTTGGTATCTCTGTAACAACCCGATTTTATTAGATATTTTATTTATTAGCTTATTTGTGTGTTTTATTAATTATTTGTTTATTTAATTATTATGTGGTATTACTAATTAATTGAAATATCTAATTATATGCATATTTGTGTTTTATGATATAATTAGGATATTAGTAGTATACTATGTACTGGGCCTAATTAATAATTGGATGGATGGGTAATAACATAACTAAGCCCATTAAGAGAAAGATAGTAAGAAGAGGAAAACTAGGGTTTTAGAGATAACACAATTTGGGGGAAAGGAAGAGAAAGAAGAGAATAGAGGAGAAAGAACATAGAAGAGAAGAAGAAGGAAATTGTAGATTTCTTGAAGAGGGTGGATTTAAGAGTTAGAGGTAAGGGTTTGAATACAAGTTCTTATAGACTATATGATTGGGTAATGTGTGTTGTTGTGATTATCTCTTCATCTTTGCAATTTCATGGAAACATAGAAAAGTTAGGGTTATGAACAAATGCATGAATTGATGATTTGGAATGGGTTTTAATTGATGTTTGAAGATGTTATGATGTTAGAAGACCCACAATAGGTGTTATAATTGAGTCTATAACATGTATTCTACTGATATTCGTGTTGCTTGGTGTTTTCCAACTTGATTGGGTTGAGTTTAGGGGTTTTTGAATGGGTTTCGTATGCTGTTTTCTGTGTTTGGGGTTTTCTGAAAATCGCCAGTTCGCGCCGCGAACCACTGTTGGCGCCGCGAACCTCTTGGCAGAAACTTGGGAAAACTGGATCTGCTCAGTTCGCGCCGCGACCCCTTGTTGGCGCCACGAACTGCTTGGCAGAAATTTAGGGATTTTTGGATTCGCTCAGTTCGCGCCGCGAACCCTGTTGGCGCCGCGAACCCTGTTTTACAAAACTTTTTCCAAACTTTGAAAGGCCATAACTTTTGATCCGAAGCTCCGTTTTATGCGCCGTTCGAAGCGTTAGAAAGCTATCGTGATATTCTATATGATAGTATAGGATTTAATTGAACTTGATTGCTTAATTGTGACGTTAATATATGGAATGTCATGCGATTGTCTTATGTGTGTTATGTTTGTATGTGATGTATAACAATTGTTGGAACACTTTGTGTAGATGTATTCATGATGTATGTGATTGGGTATATGATGGTTGTTATTCCTTGTTGCAATTGTTAATTGTGTGTGTTAATGTTGTGTACAATTGGCGGATAATTCATAGAGTTGGATTATGGTGATATGCGGTAAGTTAAGATTGATGAGATAATCTTAATTGCATAAATTGTTGGTATTTGTACATACATTCATAGCATGGTCGGCTTTATGGTGGAAGCGGTGAAACTTGGGTTCACATGGTAAGAGACGTTGATCCTTGAATGGAAATAGGCGTAGAAGACGTGATCCTTAATTGGAAATAGGCGTGTTGGCTTTGATCTTGTCCGGATCGGGAGCGTGGCTTGGATTCTAAACATTGAATCGGAAAGCGGTGAAACATTGGATTCACATTGGGTACCACATGCATAGAGTCACATGTCTTGCATTGAGTCACATTGGTGTTATGTGATGTTTGAATGTATGCAATTATGTGATTGTTATGTGTGTATAAGATGTGATAAGTGAATTTGGTGACTCATTTTATATGAATTGTTGTTGTGTTATGAATGTGATATATGTGATTTGGAGCACATGTGATACATATGTGAACTTATATGTATTAATGATATATGTATATATATGTGAATATGCGAATCATGTTTGATCACTTAGAATTGAATGAGCTATGTTGTATGACATGAATATGTGAATCTTGATTAATTGCATATGATGCATGTTTATGGGGAGAGTGATGAATTCTTGAAATGTATTCTTATTGTATTTTACATTTCCCATTATTATGTTTTCTATAAGAAGTTGAATTCTCACCCTTCTGTTTGAATGTTATCCTTTGTTGGTAACGTGCAGGTTTCATGGATAGTGATGATTCGAAGGAGGCTTAGCGTCAAGATTTAGATCTCTAGTAGGGTGTCGTGACTAAGTAGTCACTTGTGCTCTGGTCATATGTAACATATGGGAGTTGGGTTTTATGTTTTTATGACTCGATGTTATGAGATATTTGTTTACTCATATTGTATTCGTATTTGAATATGTTATTTTGTTTAATGTGTGGCCTTGAGCCAAGATGTTGAGACATGGTGGATGATGTATGGGAATCATCCTATTTTACCATTTATTTGATGAGATGATTATTCCGCTGTGGTTTGCATGTTGTTTTAAATTCCCGTGTTATTTGGAAATGACCATTGCATGTTTAAAGATAAAATATTTGTTCTATTTTGAAATATGTGTAACGCCCTCGTGAGATGCATGCTTCTTTACTCTGATTTATGCAAATGTATGCCTTATTTGTTTAGTATAGAATTGGGGGTGTTACAATCTCAGTGTTCTGTTGCGCATAACTCGTAGCTGTTGCTCTTGGAACTTCTATTTCCAGAGGTCTGTAACCCTCCGGTGGATGCATATCCATTGTAACTCTTGGAGCTTTAGAAACTGGGGGTATGTACCCGTCTGGAATAAATTTATACGACATGCCCCAAGGTCGGTTGGGCGGCATGGTATACTGAGGAATAGGAGTAGAAACAATCTCGGAAACTACAGTCCTTTGTGGTTCTTCTGGTGGAGGTTGTCTTTGTGCAACCACCAGGGCTTCTACCATACTATTGAGCCTTTCAACATCCTCTTTGAGAGTAGTAACCTCTTCTCTGAGTTCTCCATTCTCTTGTTCTAAGTCTTTCATTCTTTTATTGCGACTTGAACGAGTGTTGTATGAATGAGACAACTTGAATGTCTTTGTTTACCTCCTTCTCCTCCTCTCTTTTTGGAAAAAGGAAAGTGACGATTAGATCCGCGGCAATTCTCGTGTCAGTGCGTACGACTAAAGCGATGCATGATGTGCAATTAAGTTAATATTTTTCAAGGAAACACCATAATTACGTTACGAAACATCAAACTTTTTATTAATTAAGCGAAAACGCCGTTTTTACACACTTTGAAAAGGGAAATACAGAGAAACAGAGAGAAAGGACTCTAAAACTTTGACGAAGAGTCGACTTCACGTTCCAACATTTTCTTCTGTTTCTTGAGCGAGCATTCTCTGACGTGAGTTGATCGATGATCCAAGAAGCATGAGGGATATGATAAGAAAGTGACGTTTGTGTCACTTGTCGATCAAGTACTTCAAGTAACTCATCCTTCCTTCTTAGGATGTTCTGAATCTCAACATTTTCCGTGTTGACGATTCGATACTTGTTTCTCCAAGCATTCCTTTCTTCACACACTTTGGTTAATGCCGCTTGCAATTTCTCAACATCGGTGGAGAAAAGGAATATTGGTTCCCTTAGGGGAATAGGTTCTTGACGCTGATATGGCGTCCTGAGCTTGAATGCCCTGACGCGTACCCATTGAAGGTAAGGATCTAGGGAGATGCAAAGATGTTTTCCTAACAATCTTCTCCCTTTTGTGTGAACAAGACGCCAGGCCTGGACAATTTCCTTCTTCAGCATGTTACCATGATCGTCGATGTTCTTGAAGAACAGACCCTCCAATTGAATACTACTTGGTATATTTTTCATGGGATAGCCGTATTGACAACGGGCTAAAGCTAGATTATAACTAATTCCTCCCTTAGTTCCAATAAGCGGTACGTTGGGATAACTTCCACAACTGAAGATGATCTTGGTTTCGTCGTTGTCAGGACTACACCAATCAATGTCTGAATGAGTGAGGGACATGATTTTCTGTGACCAGTGAAGGCCATCCCTCATGTTCTAGAAAGTGCTAGACTTTGGCAGGTGCGAGACGAACCATTCGTATAACAATAGTACGCAGCATGTGATTAATCCTCCTCGCTGTAGGTTTCTTGAATGCACAGAGTGATAAGCATCCGCAAGCAAGGTTGGAACTGGATTTCCAATTAAGAAGATCTTAATTGTGTTGACATCGACGAAATTGTCGATGTTAGGAAACAAAAACAATCCGTAGATAAGCAATGCCAAGATTTCCTCAAAAGCGCTCATATCTTGAATGCTGACGAAGTATCGAGCATGATCCAATAGGAACTTGGAGGGCAATCCTTGAATTCCTCCTTTACTCACCATATGAGTTCTGATGTCGACTACGTTCAAGGGAGTAGTTGCAGCAATGATAATGTCGTCAGGATTCTTTTCCAAACCGGAGTACGGATCTTGCGCGTACACAGGTATTCCAACCAGACGAGAGTACTCCTCCAACGTAGGCATGAGTTGATAATCTGGAAAGGTAAAGCAGTAATACTTTGGATCGTAAAACTGTACCAAAGTGGGAAGGATCCCATCCACAATGTTGGTGCTGAGAAGAGGCAGAAGTTTTCCATACTTCTCCTTGAAAGCCAGGGGGTTGACCACCAGTTTTTCGAGCTTTTCCAATTCCTCGACCTCAGGAATCTTGAAGGTGTATTTCCTAGCTCTCTTTCTTCCGTAATCCATGGTATAGATCCTTAAGTCCTTTCTCCGTTTCTCTCTTTCTCTCTCTGAAGTTCAAAACGTTCGTTATTTAGTTTCCTTGAAAAACGACTCGAAAAAGACTCTTTTGTTTTTATTTATTATGATGCATGAATGCATGAATGCACACACAAGAGTTTTTAACAAACATGGCGTAGAAGGGTATAGTGGTCATGGAGTCACAATGCAAACCTCGCCCTAGGGTAAACTAAGGATAAGGATTTTAGTACCTGTAGAACGGGTTCTAGGGGTTCTCAGAGCTTTTGCTCAATCTTAAAGATACGTTGATTGATATCTGTAAGAGATTTTTCCCTGAGTGTAGTATCTACGTGACAATTACTTTCATAATCACCGCTCTACGTCCTAAAGAAAGGCTTTAAGTGGGGTTAATGTGTTTCTAGGTCCTCCTGGTACAAATCAGTCTCGGAATGCATTGGCGCAGTTAATCACAACCAGCCAGGAAAATCCCAAGAGTAGATTTGGGAACCAAGATTAGAGGGCCTTCACCGAGAAGACATCCTCCATCCTATCTTATGTTGCACTCAAATCCGGGTATAGGATTTCTCACCTCAAGGGGGAATCAAGCCCTTTCCCGATACAGAAAAACAATATAAACAAGTATAAATGCAGCAAAAACATGAAATGACACAGAGGTTAGGCAAGACCTCTCTTGTTTGAGGGGGAATTTGTCATCCCTAATTCCTCATTGGGGGCTGGACCAGCACAGGTCAACCATTGGTTTGGATGAAAAACCAAGGTTATTACTGTCCCCAGCAGAGTCGCCATTTTTCTGTGGTGTCGTTTTTTTTACCTCACCGTTTCACTTGGGAGGACGGCACGCTAGACCCTTCACGCGAAATTTGGAAGGAGAATGCGCCCGTGGCGGGATGAATTTTGTTTCAGTTCTTCCTACGATAACACACGAACTTTTTAATTATCTTACGAAAGAGGAAGGGGAAAAGATCTCAAATAAACCCTAGGAGTTTGCTAAGTGTGGGGATTCACCTAGACTAGAAATTCAGGAGTCCGGGAGGTCGTTTATACACAGGGAAGAGTTTAAGCACCCTACATCTCTGTAGTAATCTACGGGAACCTTCTCTGTGTCTATGTGTTTGTGTTTGTTGCTTATTGATTGGGAAAGTTTCTCCTTTGTATTAGGATAAGGAATTGAATTGAATTAAAAGAAAGACAGACAGACTATTTTTTGGTTTTTTATTAGCTCGCTGAGTTTCCTTGTGAACCTCATGCCTACATATCCCTAATGGAAGTCAGAGCTTTTTGTAGTTCGGAGAACTAATTAGAGAAATTAATTATTTTTGGTGCCTTGCTTGAAGCTCAAGGTTGAAGCTTGAATTAAATCTCTGTTTACAATAAAGAGACTTGAAATCATCTTTATAGAGAGGTATTTCTACTATTCCACCACAAACATTAAAAGAGTGACAGAAAAGCTGAATTCATTTCATTCAAGAGGGGGACCTTACTTGTGTATGTGCAAGTATACCAGTCAACTGCGTCTTGAATGAAAGAAAGGTGCTCAACCAAATTAGGGAAAGTTACACATGCCTGGGTTAACTGGCCAGAGCATGTCTTTCAAAGTCCTAAATGGGAGACTGATTAAAATTAAAATGTAATGTTTGTTTGTTTGAATGTGGTGAGATAGGAGAACTATCTCTCTATAGAGATAAGCTATGTCTATCTACTATATGAAATATTTGACTTTAGCTGGCTTGTATGAGGCCCAAGCTTGAGGCCTTTTCTGATTGATTTTATTGACTCTAGGAGATGACTTTACTGGGGATTAACTAAAGGAAATTTGTGTTATGTACAAAGCCCGGAATTGAGGCTGACTCTAGCTAGGGAGACTCTATTTTGTGTGCTTTGTACAAAGCCCAAGGTTGTGGCTGACTCTTAATTGGGGAATATATTATTTTCTGCCTTGTATGAAGCCCAAGGTTGTGGCTGACTGTTGAGGAAACTGAGTATGGATGACTCTACGAGGGAAAGATCTTAAAGGTTAGGAATCTTTTGACACAAGAGTTGTGGTTTATATGCCTTGTACAAAGCCCAAGGTTGTGGCTACTTGAAGGTGAAAGACTCACTGGGGAGACTCTAATATATGCCTTGTACAAAGCCCAAGGTTGAGGCTGACTCTGAATAGGGGAATACCTATGAGTAGGGGTTTTGACTCTAAAAGGATATTTGACTCTGTTGAGGATTTGTCCTAGTGTTTAGGAACTAGAGGTTGACCCTACAGAGAATGGTGCTTTTATTAAGCAGGAATTGATGAATGAAAGAGCCAGGTTTGAAGATGGACTTTACCGGGGAATTTGTCTTTTAAAAGCTGAATTTTGGAAGCTAACCCTTTCCAGGGAATTATGACTTTAGAGGATAGATTTTGGAGGCTAACCCTTTCCAGGGGTTTTGACTCAGCTGGTGAGATTATCTTTTTTTTTTAAAGTTGAATTTTTGGAAGCTAACCTTTTCCAGGGAATTTTATTAAAATGAAGGAATTAATGGAGGCTAACCCTTTCCGAGGGTTTTAGAATGATGGCAGAATGATTAACTATTTGAGACTTCCTGTTTAAAGCCCAAGATTAAGGTTGACACTAACTGAGGATAGACAGATATGGATCCTAGACTCTGCTAAGGAAGAAAATTATTGGAGATAAGGGTGACAGAGACTGTCCATGTCTCTCATTCCAAAAGGTGTACTCAATACAGAGATTGAGACGTTCTTAGCTTGTTTAAAGTCTGGTTTTAAGAATAGAAGAAACTCACCAGGGTAGGCTAAAAGGTGACTAAAGACCTGTTCCTATGTTTATAAGAAACCTGATGGGTCCTTGTATACAAGCTCAAGAGGAAGCTGGGAATGCTTTTAAGAAGCCTGTGGGTCCTTGTACAAAGCCCAAGAGGAGGCTAATCGAGGGTCCTTGTTATAGCACAAGAGAAAGCTATGTGGTTTTTGAACTTATTTTGGCTCTAAGCAAATGGGTAAGAGGTTTCATCAGGAATAATTCCTCTTAGGTGGATGTGTCTTATTTAGGTTCTAAGGCTTTTTTCAAGATGTTTCACTGGAAATAATTCATCTTGAGGTTTGAACTAAAGATCTCTAATTAGGAAAGAGCCTTCACCGGGAAGACATTCTCAATCCTAGGCCATAGTCCTATAATATATATATATATATATATATATATTATCTGTCCTAAGTTTTACACTCAGACATAGTTCTAAACAATATATACATTTTATATTTGACAGTAATTTAAATGAAGACTGTAAATTGAAAGCTATAAAGCCTAACCTGGATGGAGTGGAGGCCTTTGAAGATGTATGTACAAAGCCTTATCAGTAACTTTTATTGATAACAGTAGAATATTTATTATAAACAGTTAAAGGTTTTTGAAAACAGAAGAAGTGAAGATGGACCTTAGGTCACATAGGTATTTGAAGAGTTTCACCAGGAATAATGCCCTTCAAATACCAGAAGAATGTTTTGGAAAACAGAAAGAAGATTTTGTAAATACAGTTTTTGAAAACAAACTATGAAAAGAAAGAAGATGTTGGGTCTTACACTCTATTAGAGGCCCAAAGAAATGATTTACTGTTTAAAAAAACAGTTGAATAATGATTGAAATGATACAAGGTTTTGTTGTTTGAAAACCTTAATCGTCGGTTTAATCGGAGACTGAAAACAGTTTTGAAAATTGACAAAAGTCAACTTAATTAAGGTAAAGACAAAATCTATACCTAATTAAGACCTAAATGATTAGGGTTTTATCATAAAATTATTCACAAAATAGTTAGGTAAAAGAAACAAATGAAAATGTATACTTAAAGTATTTAAAAAATACTTAAAAACACACCATTTTAAACCTAATAAAAACACATGAAATAAATAATATTTTTATAATTTTTTTGATTATTCACAAAATAGATATATTAAAAGACAAGTGTGTGAAAAATGAAGTGAAAATGATTTAATTTGATAGGTGAATTAATTGTGTGAAGGTGTTAAAAAAAAAGGTTTGTCTCCTCCAAGGTTTGAACACACGCCCTCTAAGTCACCAGCTCAAAATAACACCACTGGGCCAACGCGTGCTTGGTGACAAAGTAATGGTTTCAAGGCAATATATGGGTTATCAAGTGTATGGCGCAAAGAAAAAAAATAAAATCAAAAGGTCTGGGTGAGGGGGATTCGAACCCCAGACCTTGGGCACGCGCAACACGCAAACTCTCTTTACCACTGGGCTATAACGATGTATTCGTTATAGGAATACCTTGTATTAAATATATTTTAAATTTGATCAGAGATGTTTGAAAATGGCGCGCCAACCTTCATCTTCGTCTTCAACCTCCAGCTCATGGATTTTGAATTTCCAAATCTCTCAATTCTCAACCAATGGCCAAGGTGTAAACATGGAACTTGTTCTAAATTCACTCACGATTCTAAATATGTAACTAATATAGATTTATATTAACTACATCTACTGAGTTATCTAAAATACGTGAAGAAACCTAAAAATTGAAAATAAAATTAAATGACTATGCTAAAGATTAAATGACTGATGATAGAGAGCTTTTAATCCTCTGATGATGCTGAATGAAATGGTATCGAGTTTTAACGAAAAGATTGCACAAATTAAAGAGGTGGAGTTTAGAAACTTACCTCTGAAACTGAAGGTCGTGGTGATAGTGGAGAGCTTCTGGGTTTGAATGAATGATTGCAAAAGCTTCCTGGAACCTTGTTGATGCTATCTGGGCACTTAAATTGCTTTTAATACATCTGGATTAATCTACTCGACCCCTCTTGCTTGAGCTTCAAGTAGAAATGGAAGATGGTGATTCTGCACTTACATATGAGCTGCGACCATCTGGATAGCTTCACTACACCCTAAGGAATGTGTCCGAATGCTTAGACTTGCTTGACACCCTCTAATTTGTTCTACAGACCTCCAACTGCTCGAGCTCCAAAGTGAAAGTGACTATGGTTTCTTGCACTTACAGAAGTGATCCAGGTGCTTGGATCACCTCTAATGAACCTCCTTGAGATGTTCGAAAGCTTACTTTCAAAAGAAAAGCTCTAGTTTGAAGAAAATGATTCTTCTTGCCAAAGAACTCTTGAAAACTATAAGCAAGAGGGAGAAAAGGAGAAAGCAAGAATTAGAGTTGCTTTGGTGTGCTTAATACTGAGGAAGGCTCTTCTATTTATAGGCAAAAGGTTCAGAGCATTTGGATAGAGTAAGCTTGCTTAGTGAAGTTAACTTAGTTTCTTAGCTATGAAGAAATTTTGAAAATATCACATATGCAATGATGGATTTTCGAGCTAGCTCCCCAACCCTTGATCTTGTATGATCCTAGGGAACAATTCTATTGCATAATAGCTTCTAATTGGCTTAGGAGAAGATTCCTTGATGATTCACCAATATTCCATTTTGTAATGATTACTTAATCACATGGCATTGGATTTTTGAATATTCTTCAATCTCTTTGCAATGATGCATTTGATCCTCTCCTATCCCTTATAATGTTTCTGAAGTTTAGAGGCACCAATTAGTGCAAGCACTTCCATAAAATTGCAAAATTCAAACTTAGGCATGACCTATAATTTCACTTCAAATGCCTAACTTTGATCCATCATATCTCTTAGCTCAAAATGAATTTGGAAAAGGTTGAGCATAATTTGGAAAGCCCTTGACATGTACTTCAATTCATTAGTTTGGATTTTCTTCAAAATCAATTGGGAAATTTGTGAAAAATGGGCTTGAAGTTTGAAGAAAACTAGAGTTTTTTGCTAGTCTTATGAAGGCAGCAACTTTGAAGCTCCATATCTCTTCAATGGTTGATTTCTAGCCAAAAAATCATATGTGACAAAGTTGTTCATTGGATCAAAATCTACATCTTTGATGTTGGAAGTTTTTTCAGTTTGTACTTGAAATTTTGAGATATTTCCTTCCAAAGTTTTGAAAAAACGACCTTTAAATACTTAGAAACATTTCTAAGTATGAAAAGTCAATCTTTGACTTTTTGATTATTGATTGATTTTCTTGATTTCTCTTGGTCAAATGACTTCAATAATCATATATTGATGATATTGATCTTTAAAAGTCAAGGTTTGACTAAAAATCCCAAAAGTCAAAGGTGGTCTTGTACAGTTAACTTTTTACAAATGAAGTGAAATCTTGGATTTTTGTGTTGAATCAAGCTCTCCTCCTCAAATGGGTGATATGAATGGATTATATTGAGGTAATAGAAGTTCTTGAGCCATGTTTTGAGTTTTGGATTCATGTCCTGATTAAAAGTCAATTGTCCAGGTAAATTATGTCAAAAACCCTAATTGTCGACCAAATGAAATTGATGACTGTAGATCTTGAATTGAAGTACAATGCCTAATGGACATTGTCATATGCATCATTTGAAGATGATTGAACCATTTGATTGATGTCCTGAAGTTCCTTAGGGGCTCCCAAATGCGATCCCTGATTTCAGTCTTTGATAGGCTCAAAACTCTAGTCTGGTGGTATGAGCAAACCTGAGTCTTGATGACTGGTGCCTAATCAACCATAGGTGAATGAATAAGTCTTTTGAGTCTTGTGATTTTTTTAGAGGTTATTCTCTCATTGATTGATCATTTGCCTGAACTCCTTTGTCTTTGAGCACCCTCGATTGAGTGCCAAATAAACAAGTGACTGCTCTGAGTACCTATCTTGAGTTTGATGAGATGTTTGGAGGTGTGACATCTCAGGGGGGGTCAAAATTAGGGTATGACAGCCCAAAATACATATTTTGGATCTTAAATCAAATCTAATCTATTTTAAATCTAAATCAAATCTATCTAGATCTAAAACAAATATATGTGTAACAAACTGTTACACACTTCGACACACCTTGAGTTCGAGCAACAACCTGCTTCGACACAAGGAATTACAAATTATCAATTCTTAGATTAATTAAATCATTTGGTTTGTACATATTCATTCTAATTCCTTTTTTACGGATAAATAATGGGATGAATATCTATTTCATCCCATCTTCGAATAGGTCGATTCTCTATATTGCACCAATCAAATATCCAAAATATAATTGATCGAAATACAATTTTTCTAATTCAACTAAAACATTATTTAATTTTCCTAAATTATTAAATACAAAAAATATTAAAAAACAGGGATTATATGCTATATTAAAATTCATTTGTGAACTGCGAACTACGAACTACGTTAAAATTCTAAAAACACTTTCACACATATAAATAAATGCATATAATCCCATAAAAACACCAACAAATACTTCCCTTCCCCTAAAATTAAATTGGTTTGAGATTTTTATTCTCTACCCTACGGTGTACTTTTAACCCTAACCTTTTTATTTAGAAAACCTTAAGGAAGGGTTAAGGGTGCCTAACACCTTCCCTTAACCTTAATTTCTTAACTTACCCAATCTCTTTACTATTAGGTTTTTCTCCCATGTTTACCCTTATCCTTAGGATAAAATAAAAACATAGGTGGCGACTCTGTAGTTTAAGTTATAAACTTAAAAATTTAAAAGTCGGTCATAACACAAAGGAAATGGATGCAACCAAGTCAAACAATGGAGAAAAACCGTGCAGCTACGTTATCCCTAACTCTAGTCAAAATCAGCCAAAAAAAGGAACTCAACAAGAAAGTGTTCAAAACCGGGTAGAAGTCAGTGAAAAAGAGGCAAATACAAATACAGAAAAAGAAAAAGGTAATTAGTTTCGTATTTCATAATAATGATTTCATGTATTATTTACATATTGGTTGCAAACATGTGATATCATGTTGTTGTTTTGATTACTTTATAGGAACATCCCAAAGAAAAAATCGTGGGAAAACTTTGTGCAAAAAGATTCATGCAAGAACTTTGGAAGAGCGAGTAGAAGTGATCTTTAATGAGGATGGTCAGCCAATTGGTCCTAGTGATAAAGTAGTAACTGACTTGAGCCTCTTCTTGGGAACATTGGCTAGGAACTCGACATTTTGTCCTCTACGTTACGCCAATAGGTCAGGAATGCCAGATGATAATAAAACCTGTTTCTGGAGATATACTAATGTATGTGTGTATCTATGAATTTGAATGTCTAATTATTTAGAAAAAAAGAATTATTTCTTAATCTTGTCTTATCTTATAATTTTTTAGCGGAAGTTTGTCTTGCCGGGTGAAGCATGAAGTTGGGTTGAGACCACTGTTAGAGATGCATGGAGAAGATATAAGCACACTATTAAGAATAATCATTTTTTTGAAGTATTCCAACATGACAAAGGGACTCAAAAATCGTCCGCCAAAGGTGCCCATAGCTTAGTTTAAGAGTCTTTGTGATTATTGGAGTAAGGAAGCTATGCAAGTAAGATTAATAAGTTATTTATGTATGTGTTTCATTTTGCACTTTTCTATGTATGTCATAATCAAGTAAGATTTATTAGAATAATTCTGTCAAATTTAAATGTAGGCAATCAGTGACAATAACACTAGAAATAGAGCTCAGCTAAAGTGGATGCATCGAATGGGTCCCAAAAACTTTGCTTTGACTCGTGAAAAAGTGGTAACTTTCTTTCCTTCTAGATAAAGTATTCCTTGTATGAATGGTTCTTTTCTCAATTAAAGTATTCCTTGGATGAGTGGTTCTCTAGAATAGGCATTTTAATTCACACGCTGTTTTGTTATGGAATTATTTTGATTTGTGCAGCGCGAAAAGGAAAAAAGAGAACCCACTCAATCAGAAATGTTTGTTCAAACTCGAAAAGGAAATAAAGGAAAGGAACTAGATGTAGAAACTGGAAAAGTAATTGTATGTAACATTATTTATAATATATTTACTTAATATAGTCGGCTAACATTTTCTATACTAGTAGTTAATATTTTCTTGTAATTTATGCTAGGCCCAACTTCAAGAAATGGTTGAAAAGGAGGAAAGTGATACAGAAGCTTTTAAGGCTGTTTTTGGACAGGAGTGTCCTGGCAGGATACGCTGTTATGGGAGAAACGTAACAAAAAGTTCCTTAAAGCGAAAGGCGGAGATTAATGCTTTGAGACAAGCACACAGTGAAGAGGCCTCTACATTAAGGCACAAGTTTCAAGATCAGATTGATATATTGTAAAATGCTTTTAAGACCGTAATACAACAATGCAATCCTCAAATTAATGTGGAGTCAATCAAGGATTTGTTAGGATTATCTCATGAAAATGCTAGTAGTTCCCCAAAGGATATGAGACAACAATTGCATTCCTCTACATTAACTCATGCTCCATGTCATGGAAAGGTAACCATATATACCAATATTATTGATTTATATTATTCTAATTGAGTTATGTTATCTAAATTTTGGTGGTTAACGTATGCAAGTAGTGGCAACACCTAAATTAATATAGGCAAGTAGCTGAAATTGTGTTATATATATATATATATATATATATATATATATATATATATATATATATATATATATATATATATATATAACTTCTAAACTATATATATTATATACTGATACAATTTTGTTAATATATATAATTTCTAAACTATATATACTATCTACTGTTACAATTTTGTTAATATATATAACTTCTAAATTATATATACTACGTACTGTTACAATTTTGTTAATATACTATATACAGTTTGGTTAACTATTAAACAACTCAAAACTTTCAGCCCTTGTAAATATTGGTTGCCACCATGTTTTTATAAACAGTTGAGTCACATACAAAAACAATTGATAAGGTTAGTATTAGCAGTAGTATTATGGTTTATGTATTTTCTTTTATTTTCTTATGCAACAAGGTATCAATGAAGATGTTGAAAAGGATGATATAAATGATGAAATTCAATTGTACGACGTAAATGATGGATTTCAAGAGGAAGTCGTAGGTGAAGAAATTCAAGAGGACAACATAGATTTTGATGATGAATCTCAAGAGGACGATATAGATGGTGAATTTAAAGAGGACGACGTAGATGACGAATTTTTGGAGGACAGCATATTTGATGAATTTCAAGAGGACGATTTGTATGATGAATTCCAAGAAGACTAACTTGAATGAGTTGGATGATGTCTTTTTTTTGTGTTTTAGTTGAAAGCATTAAACTTGAACTATGTTTTTTGTTCTTTTGTTGAACTATGTTTTTTGTTATTTTACTAGGGTCATACTTCAAATTAAGTATTAAACTTAGTATTATAAGTACTATTATGTTAGACATTTTGTTTACTAGATACTATCTTGAATTAATGTTTGAAATTGATTTTACTATAATATTACAACTTTTGTGGATGTACGATTAAATTTGATATTGTTTAAGTTATAATCACATTTTTTTGAAGCCAAATATCATCAACCATATTATTTAAAAAATAATTACAAAATTGTATATTTTATGGGGACACTGCGAAATAACAGCCTATAAGCTATGGCTACACTTTAAAAACGCTCCTCCTAAATCAGATTTAAGGCAACGATTATCAACTGTAGCTACACACAACAACGCTTAAAAAACGTCGCCTCAGTTACCACAAATAATCATCCCATATTCCTTTTGTTTAGGCGACGTTTTTAGAAAGCGTGCCCGTACCAAAAAAACGTCCCTTAGACTATAGGCAGCGCTCGCACAGGAGATGCCCAGAAAACGTCCCCTATTCTTTTAGGCAACGATTTTCAGAGTTATGACAACATTTTTCAAGTGTTGCCAGAGACAACAAATGTTGTATCTGATCACGTTGGACTAGTGTCTTCTTATCTTGTTATGAATCTTGACAACAACAATAGTTTTTCTTGGTTTCTATAACCTTATTTTGTATATGAACAGAGGTTTTGTCATATTGATGTGCAAATATGATCATGTCAAATGAGTGTATTCTGTCTTGAAGATAACAATGTAAATTTGCACATTTGTTTTAAAATCATATGATATATTCCAATTTTGTTACATATTTTATAGTTTCTGTATAAAAAATGATACAAGCCAATTAATAGATTTATAACGATATGATAAAGGCCAGTGAAAATGACACAGACAAAAAATGATACACGCCAGTGAAATTGATACAATACAGCCAAAAAATGAGATTTATCCCTTCGATTATTACATAAAACCGAAAGGTATATGACGCGCACAACAAAATTTAGAATATAAAAATATGAAGTTCCTAGGGATCAAACCAATGACCTTTTAAATTATAACTTCGGTTTTTAAAACACTAAGGTGTTAAGTGATAATTTTTCATGTCGCCCTTTGTTACCTTGCCTGGTAGCTGAGGTTAAACGCATTTCGCGACTAACGTTACAAGCGTTATTTGTAGTAGTGATGGTTTGAAGTACCACTTAGGTATCTTAAAACGTTAGATGATCTTAAAATGTGATTCTCTAAAGAAAGCTAGAAACCTAATACACACACATAATATCAGATATACTTGTAGTTAAATAGAGAAAGAATCTGATCATACCTCGATACTTTATTATGTCAATCTCCTTTCTCAATTCATTTTTTTATGAGAAGGTTTGAATTTATCGATGTATATATATATATATATATATATATATATATATATATATATATATATATATATATATATATATATATATATATATATATATATATATATATATATGAAGGAAGGTCCAGAGGAGAAAATCTCATAAAAAAACATAAAATAAATACACGTGGCCTAAAAAGTGTAAAAAAGCACAACAAAAATCTTAAAAATAAGGAAATACAAACCCTGGAGAAGAAGGCTATAAACACCCAATAATAAAAAGCTCTAAATAGGATTCGCAATCACCAAAATAACTACTAATAAAAAAATGATCTAGAGCTCTGACCATCAGACCCAATAACAAAAAGCTCCAAATAAGATTCATAATCACCAAAATAACTACTAATAAAAAATGATCTAGAGGTCTGACCATCATACTCACTAACAACAAGAACTGCGAGCTTGTAACTCGTTACAAATAAAATTATGCATCTATAGTTTCTATTATTAAACTCTACTACAAAGTTGTAGAATTTAAGCAATTTAAAAAAAAAAATAGAAATAACATATAAATTGACAAGCAAGACCTCGTTAATTTGTTTTCTAATTCATTTATTTAATAAAAAAGCCGTCCCTTCATACATAATTTTTTTGGACAAAAAGTAAGAAAAACATCTTCAAAACTCTATTTTTAAAAAAGAAGCTACTTACATTGAAAACAAACCATGGAATAAAGGAAAGGGCAAAAGAAAAAAACATCGAATGGAGTCAGTTTATAAATATGTCTTAATTATGATTGATCAAAATATGAAGTATAGCTTAAGTAGGACACTATTTAAGTAACTAACCACTATAACCACAATTGCAACCTTTCCAATGCTTCCAAACTAACATTCACTCATTTCATATATTCATACAAAAAGCACCATAAGTCCCTTCTCATTTTATTCAATCAACATTCATTAGTATATTAATTACTATATATTTTTAATATGGGTTTGGAGCAAAATTTGGTGATGATAATTGTTTGTACACTTTTGGGTGTAAGTGAAAGGAGCATGGGGTTGAAGCATAATTATGGAGAAGCATTGTCAAAGAGCATATTGTTCTTTGAAGGACAAAGGTCAGGGAAGTTACCACCAACACAAAGAATGAGTTGGAGGAAAGATTCTGCATTTGAAGATGGATTTCAACTTGATGATGATCGATTCTTTGATAAAGTAATTCATTTTTCTATACTCTCTTCATTTTTCATTTTTGCACTTTAGTGTGATATTGTTTTTGTTTGGTTGATACAACCTATGTTCTTGTTTCATTGATTCAAACCTAGTTTTCACCGTTTACCTTTATGTGTGAGTGTGTGGTCATTAGATTACTCATTGATAAAAAAATTGCATGAAGACAGTAATTGTTTTTTTAAAATATTTGGGCTCAAAACTTATTTATTTTAATTTTTTTTCTTTAGTTGTGATGATTTATACAGTGTTTTAAAAATCGGACCGGATCGACCGGTCGAACCGGGAACCGGTCAGGTAATCGGTCTGCTTCAATAGCTGGATCGGAAATGTCATTGAACCGGTGTAAATCGCTAAAACCGAAAAAATCGACGATTTTTAAGAACAGCCGTTTAAATACATTTTTAAAATTTTTTATTTTAAAAAATTAAAACAACGTCGTTTTGAATATTTTAATGAAAAATTAAAATAAAAAATAAAATAAATAAAATAAAAAATAAAAAAATTGTTGCAGATGCTGTTGATTTTGTTATCGAGGATATTGATATTGAAAAGGAGATTCCAACATTGAAACAATTTTTCTTTTATTAAAATTAAATTTAGTAGACAATGGAATTAGTTTGTTATAAATTATTCCATTAGATTATGTTGCGATTAAATTTTTGTTTGCAATTATAATTTGTAATTATGTACTATTTTATTCTGTGTGATGTGAAATTTGAATTTAAATTATGAACTTGTGAATTTATTTATAATATGATTTTTTTTTAAATTTAAGTGTTAGTTATATTTTGTAGAGACTGAATCATCCGGTTCGACAGATTTTATATTTATATAATTTTGTTATAACAACCGATCTATTCAACCGAATTATCCGGTTTAACCCGGTTTAGTCATGCAGTTCGACCAATAATTTAGTGGTTCGACCAATAAACCAATGAAATAATACCCTCAACAGTTTAATGTCCGGTCCGATTTTTAAAACACTGAATTTATATAATGTTCTAGTTTGAAGTACTTAAAGGATTTATTATCATTTTTAATATGAAAAAGTATAGTCATTTATAACTACTTAATGTTATTTAAACCAAATTAAGTGGTGTAGTGGGCCCAACATTAATGGTGAAAATAGAACAAATAGTTGGGTCATGTGTTCTTTGTTGTTGAAGACTCGAATTAAAATATGAGTAATTTTTTAATTTTCAATGAGGCTTTTAATTTAATAGAGAAAAAGGCACACAATTTTAATTAGTTTAAGAAACACGTGCGGTCGTATGACCGTAACATTATTAAATTTTGCAGCCTAATTAATGAGTATGTTAAGACACTATTAAACAACATTAAAAAATATAAAAAATAATATAGACTAATTAATATTAGATTTTATAAGAGTTTTAATCTTGTATATTGCCACATTCACAAAATTAACCTTCTCACATTTTTAGAAAATTAATTTATATTTTCTATTTTTAAAATTTTTAAAATGTTTTAGATTATTTATTTATATTTTTTATTGAAAATTAATGACGTATTCAATTTTTAATAACTTACAACTTATATTTTCATCTTTAAAATTTTATATATGATAATTTATCATATTTTAGGAGTGACATATTATTTAAAAATGTATATTTATTGGTTTTTAGTACAAAAATGATAGAGAAGAATCGTTAGTTGGACTCACGGTACGATTCCCGCAACTGTGATTGGGGTGGGATTTGACTCACTTGATGCCAGAACTGATCTCTAAATCGAATTAAATTGGAGATGAAAAACCTAAAAAAAATGATAGAGAAGAATAACATTGTTTAAATTTATAATAGTGGAGAAGAAAAATATGAAATTAAAATTGTTATTAAAACTAATTATTAAATAAAAACTCCTTCAATTACACAATAAATTATCTATATATTTTTGTAAAAAAAAAAAAAACTCTCTTTTTTAAAGAAAAATTTGAACGGAAAGAATATTTAATTTCATAATAAGTTGTTGTAAAAAGTTTTAATTTGTCGCTGGTATTAATTGTAGATTGAAATTTCATTTAGAGTTTAATGGTTTATTCAGTGAGAATGTAAAAAATCCAATTAGAATATAACGTTCTGTTATGTCATATAAATTTTTTTAAATTTTCAGTCTGATTTATTCTGATTTATGATTGTCATTGGTTGACAGTGTAAAATTATTTTACACGGTTAGTGTATATCCTTTTTTCCTTTCATTTATTAGAGTATTTTTAATTAAATTAGTGGATTTTTGCTAGGTAGATTGAAATTAAACATGTAAAGATATATTTGTAAAAAATATAGTACTGATATTATAAAATAATGATTATGAAGATATATTTGAAATTAAAAAAAACTTTTTTTTATCAGTTAGTGGGAACAATTGTTATACATGTGTAATCAGTTAATTAAAACTACTAATATAAAAACTTTATGTGACTTAATTGAGTGACTCGTGGAACATGGAAAATTAAAATGGCTCTTTGACATTTCATAAGACAATTGTTCATATTATAAAGGCTTTTTTAATTTTTCCTTATTTTTTTTTTTTTGGAATAATCAATCTTTGATTAATTTTTTTTCCTATGACCTATCTATCTACACATAATAGGTTGACTTAGTTGGAGGTTACTACGATGCTGGTGATAACGTAAAATTCAATTTTCCAATGGCATTTTCAACAACAATGTTATCATGGAGTGTAATTGAGTTTGGAAAATTCATGGGCCAATCAGAACTCAACAATGCCCTAGATGCTATAGCTTGGGCCACTGATTATTTTCTAAAATCCACAAATACCCCTGGGTTTGTTTTTGCACAAGTTGGTGATCCATTTGGTGATCATAATTGTTGGGAGAGACCTGAAGATATGGATACTCCTAGAACTGCTTTTTTTGTTAGTAGTGAGAATCCTGGCTCTGAAGTCTCTGCTGAAATTGCTGCTGCTCTTGCTTCTTCTTCTATTGCTTTTAGGAAATTTGGTCATAATAATGTTGGCTATTCTCAAAGGCTTCTCCAAAGGGCTATAACGGTAATTATATTATGTACTTTTAAAATACTTTTTACATTTTGCATTTTATTTATTATCTAGTTCAACAGTAACTATTATACTATGACCATAATGTTGCACATTCAATTTTCAATCTGATTATTTCTTTTCTTTTGTATGGAATTAGGTTTTTGAGTTTGCAGATAAATACAGAGGTTCATATAATGATAGTCTTGGTCCATATGTTTGCCCATTCTATTGTGATTATGGTGGCTACCAGGTAGGTCTAGTTTTATCTCTTTGATCTATAATTGTTATATTTTCATTCCTAAAAGTTAATTTTGAATTCAAGTATAAGGGGTTAAGTCTCACATTGATTATATATATACATGAAGAAAATGTGAATATATAAGAGAAAAGACGCATACACCCATCGTCTTTTTGAGTGTACATGTGGTGTCAAGAACTCTTGAATTTTAAACGTTTAACTCATTGAGACTTCTTGAATTCTCTAACAAGTAGTATCAAACACATAGCTAGATTTAGTAGGGAGAGCAGAAATAGGATCCTAGGATGAATCCAAACCAATTTTCTAATGGCAAAATAATATATATATATATATATATATATATATATATATATATATATATATATATATATATATATATATATATATATATATATTATAGAAAAGTTGAGATTAAACCCTACAACAAAATATATCAAATACAAACTGACATAAGAAGTGCTAAGGAAAAAAGAAAAATAGTCAGGCAAAACACATTAAAGAGGGAAAAAATTCACAAAACAACAGTTAGGGAGCAACCAACAGAAGAGAAACTCTAGAAAAAGTACCCACTCTGGAAGCTTCACCCAGCAGAAAATATGGCTAGAGCTTAGACCAACAGACACACCATTAACAAAACAGGGAAAAACCTTGCAATACCAAAACCCCAGAACATCTCTAGAGCAGGTCAGAACTCTTGATTCACTATCCTCATTAAATGTAACTGACGGAGGACCGAAAAAAGTCATGGACCAAGGGTTCTTCATGGAGAAAGAGCGATCTCCTTCACATAAGATCTCAAGTGATTCTCCCATCTTCCTACCTCCCTAACACACCCATTTTACCATCTTGAACTTGGGAGGGGGTAAAAATTATTTGGAACCAAACATTTAGAGGTATATTTCATATCTAATGATCCTCCCAAAATAAGGTTTGAAGATCAGACCTTACCGTCTCAACCAGCCCACCCTCAAACCAATTCAGAGGACCTTTTATTTTTAGACCCAAGGAGGGAGACTCCTTTCCACCACGAGGAAATAAAGTGAAATTCAAAAAACCTACCTCTACACAAGGAGGTGACAATGAAGACATCATATCGGACAACAAGAATATCATACTAAAGATCAGAAGCACCTAACAAGACCCTTCATCTCCATTTTTCTATTAGGGCTACATTAATCAACCATAGATCTCTCACACTCAAACCTCCATTTTTGTTATTATTTACATACATCAAACCTCGTCACCCAAAAACTCTTGACCTCACCTTTCAAACCACCCCAAAGGAATCTCATCTGAATCTTTGACTAACTTCTTCTAAACTGTCAAAGGCATCTTATAAAAAGTTAGGAAGAAAACATGAATAACATTAAGGACAAAATTAAGAAGGGGACCATCCCCCTAGGCTAACATATCTATGATTTCGATAAAGAAGTTCCATCAATACCATATCAACTAGAGATTCCCAATTAAATTCCTATCAAGAGTTGGTTGCTAAGTAATATGAATCAAAGCTAATGATATGAGTGACTCACACTTGTGAGGGGGATTGTTGAGACTCAAGTGTGAGTTGGAAGTCACACATTACTTTGAAAAATGGAGTTTGAACACTTTATAAGTAGGAGATCCATATATCCAATGCCTTAAGATTTTTTGTAAATATATGATGTCTCTCTCATTTATGTGGTTGCTCTTGATTCAATATATTTATTTCTCTAATGATCCTTCAAACATTTGTTAATTGTGATTGTTACTTACTACGCCATTTTAGTATTTTAAATCAATTAGAATATATTTTTATTCTAGAACATAGTTAAGAACTTAGTTATAAAACTAAACTTGTCTAATTACGTCGGACTTGGGGATTAAACCTATATAGACATGGCAATAAAGTGTAGTGGAGAAGAGGTTTATCCTCCCTGTATCTAAACTCGAATATTTATTAAATACTAGTTCCCTACTCTAAATTTTAACAGAGATAAATAATTGAATTCAAAACTCATCTCAGGTGGATTCAGATATTCTCGAACCACCCTCTTCCCTGCATTAGAATCAAACCTATAATTTGTATTGCACTTTGACATACATTAACTTACATTGAAAAGTGTAAGTTATAATCAATCTTGAAAATTTTCATATATATATATATATATATATATATATATATATATATATATATATATATTTTAAATATTTTAATTATTATATCAATGTATTAACAAAATATTTAATATTCTAAATTATAAAAAAATACTCCAAATTATTAGCAAAGCGAATTCGAGATTGAGTTAGAGATGGATAGAGATGAATACTATAGTATCCTTATTGATCTCATCCTCATCTTATAAAATTTGATCAAATCTAAACTCGAACACATTAAAAAGTTATTTCCATCAAATACAAGGCGGATTTAGACGCACCTGATTTTATTGTCATATGTAATTAAAATCTTAAAGTGAGACCAAATAATTAAGTTACGGGGATATCTTAGAATGCCCATTGAGGTGAGAATTTTTTTATATTCAATCCACTTGATATGCACAAGTGTCATTTTTGTCATTGAATCAAATGAATTCTAATTTTCGAAAAATAATCAAATTGGCAGAAATATTTAGCTACTATACTTTATATTCATGAGCATAATGCTTTAAAAGTAAATACTATGCTTAATTAATGTAAATTGTAAATATATTATATAGGACGAATTGGTGTGGGGAGCAGCATGGTTATTGAGGGCTACTAAGATCCCTAATTATTGGAATTACATTAAACAAAACATTCATAATGTGAAAAACTTTGGTGAATTTGGATGGGATTCAAAGGATGCCGGCATCAACGTTCTTGTTTCTAAGGTTTTGATTCAATTAAACATATATACTTTATAATTATTATTTTTTAATATTAATGAACATTGTAACATTTTTGTTCTTCTTTTTAATCATAAGCAGCTTCTAGTTAATAATCCAGCTTCTAAGCCTTTTACTCTCAATGCGGACAAGTTTGTATGTGCTGTGTTGCCTGAATCACCTTTAGTTTCAGTCTCATATTCTCGAGGTAAACTAATTCTTCATAATTCATTATTAATATTATTTTTTTCTCTTTATTAAAAATTGAATTCAAGACATCTAAGTCCTTTAAACTTAACTTCACAATTAAACATGTATTTGAACATTTTACACACCAGACTTATATTTTAAACATTTTAAAACCATGTTTAAAAATATTTTTTTTTTCTTATTTAGAAGAAGAAAAATTATTTTTTCATGAAAATAAAACATTTTGAAAAAAAATTTTCATTTTTTATTTTCTATAAAAAAAATTTACATTTTTTTGCTTTTTCATTTTCCGAAAAAAGTAATGTTTTTATTTTTTTTATTTTATTTTGAGAAAATTAATTTTTTTACTTTTTTAATTTTCAGAATGAAAGAATATTGCATTATTTGTTTGGCTAAAAATTTGTAATATTTGAAAAAATATTAATATATATTAATTTTAAAAAATAATAATATTTATTATTTTTAAAAAAATTAATTAAAATAATTTTTAAATTAAATTAATTAACTAAATAGTTTGTAATATATTATTCAGTTTATTGAATATGTAAATGCTTAGAAAAAAATTCATTCAATGCAATCAGTTTTCAGAATAAATTTCAATTAATAATATTTTTGTATACTCCTATTGACATTGTTATAAACTATATATAATTTAAATTAGGCATGCTTTTTATATTTCTAAAATTTAGTAGCTCCTTTTTTCTTCTAAAATTAGGAGGGCTTTTATTCAAGACTAGTGGGAGTAACATGCAGCATGCAACAGCATACTCATTTCTTTTATTAGTTTATGCTGGATATTTGAATCAAGCAAATAAAAAGATTGATTGTGGTGGTGGAGTTATAGCTTCTTCAATGAGACTTCAACAATTAGCAAAAAGCCAGGTATGTTTGCATAAAATTTAATTAAAAATTATTTTAGCAAAAAAAATGATTTTTTTTATTTTTATAAATTTGTAGGTAGATTACATACTAGGAAGCAATCCATTGAGTATGTCATATATGGTTGGATATGGACAAAAATTTCCTAAAAGAATACATCATCGTGCATCATCATTGCCTTCTATAGATCAACATTCAAACCAAATTAATTGCAAAGGAGGATCCTCTTATTTTGAAAGCCAAAACCCTAACCCTAATTTGCTCTTAGGAGCTGTTGTTGGAGGACCTAATATTAATGATGAGTATGTTGATTCTAGAGCTGATTTTGTACACTCAGAACCTACAACATACATCAATGCACCTCTTGTGGGTGTTTTGGCTTTTTTCAAAGCACATTTTTCATAGTGTTATATGTCTTATGTATTTACATACTTTCACCATGTAATGTTCATCCAACTTTTGGGTTGAGATGTTAGAAAGGGTGTTGGACACCACACACCCTTGTAGGTACTAGGATTGTAGGATGATGTAATAGTCCAAAACACATGTATACAAACATTTTCACCACATCTTTGATGTCTCCATGGAACAATTTTGAGAATGTAATTTATCTAGTTTGAGAATGGCTTATTGATAAATCTATTGGGATTGGTGATTGTAAACGAGCAACTTTGAGAGTAAATCCTTTTTCTTATATAGTAAGAATTCATCAATCACTAATTAAAAAACACATCTAACGTCAGATGTAAAATACATTTGATCTTAGCTTCGAAAGCGGGATAACGAATGGCGTCATGCAAAACTACCACTTAAAATCTCGGTTATTTAAACGCCGAGGAGTAAAGTTATTTGCACGTAGATTCGATTCTTAGCATCTGCATTTTTATTGTGTTTAGAATTGGATGGTGCGCCAAATATTAACATTCAGTGTTTTATAGAACCGAGGCAATATCTCAATGTTATTCTATCGATTTTATGGAAAAAACGAGGGGTTAAGTTTTATTTTGTACTGTCGTTTGCACCTGTATTAGAGAACCATATTACAGAATATAGAACCATATTTTGCAGATTCTTGAAACAGAAACATTGTACATTTTGTCAATTTCTCAATCTGAAACATTGTACCATAAATATTCATTGATTACACCAAATGCAAATCCAAAATGGCACACACTTTAGAATTTTACATCAAAACTAAAACAAATAATTAACCAACAAAAAAAAATAAGCAAAATGGAAAGTTTTGTAGGTTGTCCAATAGAAATTGCCATTAGTCGTTAAACATCTATAATTTGAATAACATTTGAAACTAATCAGGATAGTCAACAACAACTTTAAATCTATAGTACAATGATTACAAAGGCGTAATATGATTAATTATAAATGACTAAGGGATATAAAACATTTAGTTACTAGTTTTCTCATATCCCCTCTTCATGATCACGACGAATATCATGCACATCATCTTCTTCAAATTATTGACGTACATGGGTTGCTAAACAAGGCGTCTCATAGTTAAAATCTTAATTTCATCAGTACTATCGGGAAGATGTTTTCCTTGAAGAACAATTGACCATCTAGTGTTATAAGGATCAGTGATAAAAAATTTGTTTTGCTTGGGTTGTCATGATGAATGGGTCATTCTTATAAGTTGTCTTTCAAATATCAACCTGTGTGAATCATAATTCATCGGTTTCTACACTAGTGTTGCTGTCAATCCACTTGCACTTAAATAAAGGAACTTTAAAAAAAACATAGTCAATCTCCAAAATCTCCTCAATGACCCCAAAGTACGCTCTAGATGCTACTACAAGATTGTTATCTTTGGAACCAGAAAAGTACATGTATTCAACCTTAACCATAACCCCACTATTTTGCATGGTGCTACGATCATCCTTTGAATTTGTATAGAATAAATATTTACTAATGTCTTATGCACTCTAAGTAATTACATTAACCTTAGACATGTGTGACAACCATTTGCAAGTATCAGATGCACTACTCTCTTTAGAAATACTTTCATTAAACCAAGTTATACAAGTTTTGTTATGCCCTGTCAACAACCATTTTTCATTCATTCAGTAGAATTTTTCCTTTATAAGAATTTTGTGAGCAGTCAAGTAAGGTTGAACTTCACTAAGCTTATTCAATATATACAAATGTGCTTGAAGATCTACTCCTTGATCAAATGTTTTAACATTTAAACCTTGAATACCTCTACCATCATAACATCCATCATGACGAGACTCAGGAATTCCTATAAAGTTCGCTTCTGATAAATAGTTTGTACAAAACTCAATAGCTTCTTTTATGATGTACCTTTCTGCGATCAAAGCTTCCAGACAGTGATGATTCTTTGTATATCCTTTAAAATCTTCATGAAACGCTTTACCGGATACATCCACCGTAAATAAACTGGACCACAAATTCTAATATCCCTTACTAGATGAACAACTAAGTGAACCATAATGCCAACGAATGATGGAGGAAAAAACATCTCTAATTGGCACAAGATATTTGCAACTACGTGTTCCAAGTCTTCTAAATTTCTAGAATCAATAACTTTACCACATATAGCATTGAAGAATAAACATAATCTGGTTATAGTTACCCTTACATTTCTTGGTAAAGTGCCACAACTAACCACTAGTAGAAGTTGTTGCATCAGGACATGACAATCATTAGATTTCAAGCCAACTAACTTGTGATCGTTCTCTGCACAAGTTTCTTCACATTTGATGATTACCATTGGGGAACTTTGATACCGTGCAAACAATTGCAAAAAAAAAAAACAAATAGACAAAGTGTGACATGATGGGGGCAAATAGGTTATATTTCCTACTTCTTTTGGGGCTAACTCTTGCCTTATACTCATCACAACCATATCTTTGCGAGATTTCTTAGTATCTTTTGTCTTTCCTTTAATGTTGAGAAGTGTTCCAATCAAACTATCACATACATTTTTCTCTACATGCATCACATAAAGACAATGTCTTACATCAAGACTAGACCAGTATGGAAGATAAAAGAATACCGACCTCTTTTTCCAAATATTTTTTCCACGGGCTTTTTTTGTTTCTTTCCAAAGACAACATTAATGTGTTGTTGTCTTTTATAAACTTTCTTCTCGGTTAAGGTCTTTGGAGCAATATCAAACTCCTAGTCTCCATTATAAGTCTTCTGCAATCTACGATATGGATGATTAGGTCTTAGAAATTTTCTATGCCCAAGATAAATTGACTTTTTTTCCTTTTTGTAATTGGTGGTAACATGTATCAACTTCACATATAGGACACACTTTATATCCCTTGACGCTATACCAAGATAAATTACCGTATGCAGGAAATTCATTGATTGTGCAAAACAACATGACACACAACTAAAAATTATCACATGTATACACATCAACAACATCAACACATTCCTCCCAAAAAAGTCTTAAATATCCAATCAATGGTGTAACGCCCGGAAATTCGATTATTCGCTTAATCTAGACGTTCGGAGTGTTTAGTGAAGTTTTCGTATTTTGAGACGATTTAGTCGGTATTAATTCGGGATAGCGGATTGATATTTAATCAAGATTTTTGATATTTTCAGTATTAGAAATATTATTGGAATAATATTTGAAGTTTTGGAAATTTTCGGAGTAATTAAGATTAGATCGGAAATATGATATATCGGTCGAATTTGGATTGTGGGTGTTATTTTAAGAAGCGTATTTGAATTTATTAAGTTAAAAGTCGGATTTTAGTCGGACGGTCGAAGAATAATATTAAGAATAATATTATTTACAAGTCGAAATTTATTATATTGTTGGAATATTAACAAAAGTGATATTATTTAATTGGAGTTATTAGACTTATTGGGCCTAAATTGGTTGTGAAGGGGAAGTGTTAACTAAGCCCAATTGAAATAACAAAATTAGGGTTTTAGAGATATGAATTGTAGTGTTATCATTTTGGGAGAAAACAAAGATTGAAGAGAAAGAGGCAAGTCTTGGAGAAGAGGAATGAGCTTGAAGATTTCCATTCATGGTGCCCAATCGGAAATGCAATCGGAAGCTTCACATTGAATAAGGTAACGGTGGGGTTCTCTTTCTATAATGGGGATTATGAAATATTGTATGTTGGGGATTAGGGATTTAGGTTATTAATTTGTTGTGTTGAATCTGTTGTGGTTGTTGTTTGAAATTGCTGTTGATTGTTTTCTGGAAATTGAAATTTGTGTTGTTGTTGTTCGTGTTAGTAAACGTTGTTAGACGCTGGCCTTAGGATCTAGAGGGGGGGTGAATAGATCGTTCACAGTTTTACGGAGTTAAACGACTTTTCAGCGGAAGTGATTCTGAATCGACTCGCGTCTATTCCGAACCACTATCGAAACGATTGCATATGTGTTTAAAACCAGTCAAAAACTTGAGGTAAGTGATAAGAGTATACGTTGCAGAATCAAAGCGTTGCTCTTATTGAAAATCAGATTAACTTCTTGTATGATGGACAATGTTTGCAATGCAGTAAAAGTGATAGAAACAAATATACAAACACTTGGTGATAATGATCAAATTGACGGTGATTCAATATGTGATGGATTGTGATGTTTATATAAGTTCTTAATTCACAATCTTAACACTCGAATCGTTGATCAATTTGCTATTATAACCAAACATGAACAGAACGTAAATGAAAAAGTAAAAGCGACAAGAACACGATATTTGTTTAGGCAGTTCGTCGATCGTCCTCGCTACGACTACGTCTGCCCCCAATTCCAAACTGAAATTGGGAAATCTTTCATTAATGTTGAAAGTAGTATATACAAAGAAGATAACAAAGCGATAAACCATAAACCAATTATGTCGATCCTTTGAATCTTCTTCCCCCTTAATCTTGAGTCAGATCAAGGTTATCCAAGAGCGTCACGTGATCCCTTTTCTGCAGTGTCTTCAATTCCCTCGAACCCTTGTTCTTCAATCTTCACACTCAGATGATTCTTCTATGAACACTCTTGATAAAAACCCCCAAGAAATACCTATCTTGGATGGACAAAACCCGTAGATTTTATTCACCAAAAACCCCACAAATCTTCACCCACTAGGAATCTTCAATTCCGTTCCATGGACGTTATCGAACTCGATCACTAACCCTCAACGCAAGAATGATTATGTGTAATTGCGTTGGAGATGACGAAGAACGAAGATGAGAAGCCTTTGTGTATCTTTCAGTCGTTGGTGTTGCTTGTAATAATCAACCTTGGACAATATATATGATAGCTTAACAGTTGGAGATGAGAGAAACAGAATTTTTGACTTCTTGATCAGTTAGGTCGACCTCTTGTAGTGCTTAGGTCGACCTAGCAGAGCTTGCAGAATTTTGCTCCCAGTTAGGTCGACCTGTTCAAGGAGTAGGTCGACCAGAATCCTCTTCAGATGCATTCCGGGGACATTTTCTCAGATTAGGTCGACCTAGTTGTTGTGTAGGTCGACCTAGCAGACTGATATGTAAATTTCATCAATTTAGGTCGACCTAGATGATGTGTGAGTCGACCTAGCAGAAGTATATGGATTTTTCTCCATTTTAGGTCGACCTGGGTTGATGGTAGGTCGACCTAACTGCTGCTTTTCTGCATTCTTCTTGTTTTGCTTGTGTTGAGTCGACCTATATGCATAATAGATCAACCTGTTCTGTCATGAGTGATCAATGCTTGCTTTTCTTTGAGTTTTCTGCTCCCGCTTTGTTGTTTGAATGCTTATTGAGTTTGCCATGAATCAAAAACATCTTTGAGTGTAATCTTGTATTCACATTCTCCCCCTTTTTGATGATGGCAAACCAGTAGTCGAGGCTTTGGTAGTAAGTGACAAATACTCAACAAACTCAGCATCTATCTCTCAACAAAGCTCCCTCGTACACTCAGCATCTATCTCTCAACATGGCTCCCCCATACACTCAGCATCTATCTCCCCCTTTGACAACATCAAAAAGAGAAAACAATAGAGTAGAAGAGTAACGAGAGAAACATAGATAAAATGCTAGCATTCATAGTATAGTAGATAAAAGGTAGATAGTGATAGCATGAGAGCCAAATATGTTTAAAGGTGTATTAAAGATGAGACACATATATGAGCAAGAGCGATTATATGCATGAAGTCACTATAAGCATGTTAATTGATAGCATATTATAGTATCAATAATATTTTTGGAAGTGAACAACAATTACGTTACCGCTTTTTCAATATGTAGGTGTCAACTTTAGTGGCAGCCTTTAGTCAATGTGGAATGACGCCTGGCTTGATGATGAACTACCTTTACGCTAAGAGAAATGTTAGCAGAAAAATATATATATAAAGTAAAGAAATAATATTAAGAGAGAACAAACGTAATTAGCCCAAATTAGAGATATCGAGTATCCCTAATTCCCTACGAATGTTGAAGTATTGCTCCGTTGCTAGAGGCTTGGTGAAGATGTCAGCTAGTTTCTTCTTGCTTTCTACATGTTCAAATGTAACGTCTCCTTTCTCTACATGATCTCGTAGAAAGTGATGTCTTATTTCAATATGCTTGGTACGTGAGTGTAAGACAGGATCTTTACTCAAGTTTATGGCGCTTGTGTTGTCGCACATGATAGGTATGCGATCAAGCTTAATACCAAAGTCAAGAAGTTGTTGCTTGAGCCATAATATTTGTGCACAGCAGCTTCCAGCAGCTACATATTCTGCCTCAGCAGTAGATAATGCAACCGATACTTGTTTCTTGCTATGCCAACTTATCAATGAATTTGAGAATAGATGACATGTTCCAGTGGTGCTTTTTCTATCGGATTTGCAGCCAGCAAAATCTAAATCGGAGAATCCTACCAAATGGCACTCATTTCCCTTTGGATACCATAGGCCATATGTAGTAGTTCCACGTAAGTATCGCAGAATTCTTTTGACAGCTTTTAAGTGAGATTCTTTTGGACAAGATTGATATCTTGCACACATACACACACTAAACATAATGTCTGGTCTTGAGGCAGTAAGATACAATAGTGAACCTATCATACCTCGGTATAATTTCACGTCAACCTCTTTACCTTTCTCATCTTTGTCTAGATTAGTATTTGTTGCCATAGGTGTGTCAATTTCCTTTGCTTCACTCATTCCAAATCTTTTGAGCAGTTCCGTACAGTATTTAGTTTGATTCACAAACGTTCCATGACTGAGTTGCTTGATTTGTAGGCCAAGGAAGAAATTTAGCTCACCCATGAGACTCATCTCAAATTCACTCTGCATAAGCTTAGAAAAATCTTTGACAAGTTTTGCATTAGTCGACCCAAATATAATATCATCTACATAAATTTGGACTAGGAGAATGTCTTTATCTTTTCTTTTAATAAAGAGAGTAGTGTCAACTTTACCCCTAGAGCACCCTTGACTAAGGAGAAATTTGCTCAAACGTTCGTACCAAGCCCGAGGGGCTTGTTTAAGACCGTATAGAGCATGTTTCAGCTTATAGACATGAGTTGGATACATATGATTCTCAAAGCCGGGTGGCTGAGCAACATAGACTTCTTCATTTATATAGCCATTTAGAAAGGCACTTTTAACATCCATTTGGAATAGTTTGAAGTCTTTAGAACAGGCATAAGCAAGTAAGAGACGAATAGCTTCGAGACGTGCCACAGGAGCGTATGTCTCTTCATAATCAATACCTTCCTCTTGATTATAACCTTGGGCAACTAATCTAGCTTTGTTTCTAGTAATAACGCCGTTTTCATCAAGTTTGTTACGAAAAACCGATCTAGTGCCTATTACTTGATGATCTCCCGGATGAGGGACTAAGTCCCAAACATCATTCCGTTTAAATTGGTTTAATTCTTCTTGCATGGCCATTAGCCAATGCTCATCAAGTAATGCATCCTTAGCGTTTTTCGGCTCAACTTGTAAAACAAAAGCAAAATGATGACAGAAGTTACTTATCTTTGAGCGTGTTGTAACGCCCCTTGAGATGTCTCCTATTATATTGTCAATTGGATGGTCTTTCACATTTGTCCAGGCCTTGGGAAGTTCTTCATTGTTTGAGATGCTTTCTTTTTCATTTTCATCGTGAGACTCATCTTTCTCTCTCTCAGCATCTTTCTTTACAATACTTTCATTCTCGTCTTCCTTATCCTTGACAATGTCTTCAGTGGGTGGACCTTATCTACGAGTTCAGGTTTAAGATGACTTACAGCTTTCTTTTTCTTGTGTTGATGAGCCATGAAACATAGGTTTGCTGATTCTTCTTCATCGCTTGATGAGATTTCACTAGATGAATCACTTTCCCGTGCTATGTAGGCTCTTTTAGATTTGTTATGACCTTTGCTTTGGTTCTTCTCTTTTTCCTTCTTAAGGTATGGACAATCTGGTTTGTAGTGACCGGCTTTCCCACAATTGAAGCAAAGGCCTTTGATTTTTCCTTTGTTGCCGTCATCTTGTTTGAACTTGTTTGATTGCTTTCTATAGTTGATCAAGCCTTTGTCAGAATGTTTTTCTCCATTTTTCTTTTCTTTCTTTGCCCTTTTTTCATGCATGTCAAGGCATTTAAGGTGTTGTTCATGTTCCTCTAGTTTACCAAAGAGAGTGGTAATGTCTAAGGTGTTTAGATCATTTGCTTCCTTTATTGCTGTAACCTTGGGTTGCCATTCCCTGTTCAAACATCTTAAGATTTTGTTAGTAGCAACTGCATTGGAAACAGGTCTATCAAGAGAATTTAACCGATTTTTCAGATGAACGAATCTCTTCTGCATGTTTTCGATGGATTCACCATCTTCCATGTGGAAGAGTTCGAACTCTTGAGTTAACGTATTGATCCTAGCTAGTTTGACATCATCCGTTCCCTCGTGGGCAACTTGCAATGTGTCCCACATAGCTTTAGCTGATCTACAATGGGAAACGCGATAGTATTCATCAACTCCTAGAGCTGAGATTAGAATGTTTTTCGCTTTCCAATCGTATGCATATCTCTTTTCATCTTCAGCATCCCAAGTATTTTCTGGTTTTGGAACAACTGCACCAGCTGCATTTGTCATGGTGATCTGAAAGGGACCATTGACAATAGCTGTCCAGATGTTCCTATCAATTGCATTGATGTGAACACACATACAATCCTTCCAATAGCCATAGTTTTCACCGTTGAAAACTGGAGCTCTATTGTGAGCCCCTTTAGGTCCGGAAGCCATCTTTCCAATAAGTGTTTCACGTAGCACGGAATAAACCAGAGCTCTTGATGCCACTTGTTAGACGCTGGCCTTAGGATCTAGAGGGGGGTGAATAGATCGTTCACAGTTTTACGGAGTTAAACGACATTTCAGCGGAAGTGATTCTGAATCGACTCGCGTCTATTCCGAACCACTATCGAAACGATTGTATATGTGTTTAAAACCAGTCAAAAACTTGAGGTAAGTGATAAGAGTATACGTTGCAGAATCAAAGCGTTGCTCTTATTGAAAATCAGATTAACTTCTTGTATGATGGACAATGTTTGCAATGCAGTAAAAGTGATAGAAACAAATATACAAACACTTGGTGATAATGATCAAATTGACGGTGATTCAATATGTGATGGATTGTGATGTTTATATAAGTTCTTAATTCACAATCTTAACACTCGAATCGTTGATCAATTTGCTATTATAACCAAACATGAACAGAACGTAAATGAAAAAGTAAAAGCGACAAGAACACGATATTTGTTTAGGCAGTTCGTCGATCGTACTCGCTACGACTACGTCTGCCCCCAATTCCAAACTGAAATTGGGAAATCTTTCATTAATGTTGAAAGTAGTATATACAAAGAAGATAACAAAGCGATAAACCATAAACCAATTATGTCGATCCTTTGAATCTTCTTCCCCCTTAATCTTGAGTCAGATCAAGGTTATCCAAGAGCGTCACGTGATCCCTTTTCTGCAGTGTCTTCAATTCCCTCGAACCCTTGTTCTTCAATCTTCACACTCAGATGATTCTTCTATGAACACTCTTGATAAAAACCCCCAAGAAATACCTATCTTGGATGGACAAAACCCGCAGATTTTATTCACCAAAAACCCCACAAATCTTCACCCGCTAGGAATCTTCAATTCCGTTCCATGGACGTTATCGAACTCGATCACTAACCCTCAACGCAAGAATGATTATGTGTAATTGCGTTGGAGATGACGAAGAACGAAGATGAGAAGCCTTTGTGTATCTTTCAGTCGTTGGTGTTGCTTGTAATAATCAACCTTGGACAATATATATGATAGCTTAACAGTTGGAGATGAGAGAAACAGAATTTTTGACTTCTTGATCAGTTAGGTCGACCTCTTGTAGTGCTTAGGTCGACCTAGCAGAGCTTGCAGAATTTTGCTCCCAGTTAGGTCGACCTGTTCAAGGAGTAGGTCGACCAGAATCCTCTTCAGATGCATTCTGGGGACATTTTCTCAGATTAGGTCGACCTAGTTGTTGTGTAGGTCGACCTAGCAGACTGATATGTAAATTTCATCAATTTAGGTCGACCTAGATGATGTGTGAGTCGACCTAGCAGAAGTATATGGATTTTTCTCCATTTTAGGTCGACCTGGGTTGATGGTAGGTCGACCTAACTGCTGCTTTTCTGCATTCTTCTTGTTTTGCTTGTGTTGAGTCGACCTATATGCATAATAGATCAACCTGTTCTGTCATGAGTGATCAATGCTTGCTTTTCTTTGAGCTTTCTGCTCCCGCTTTGTTGTTTGAATGCTTATTGAGTTTGCCATGAATCAAAAACATCTTTGAGTGTAATCTTGTATTCACAAACGTAAGCTTTGAAAATGTATAACGGTATGCATGACGGATGCACTGTCTGGAAAGTGGCGATGGTTATATGCTAATGACGGGCAGCATGGCCCTTTAATCTAATGACGAGCGTCATCCTGTACGTGCCGTTTTGATGCATTATTTTATTAGGTGTGTAGTATATGTTCCTTTACTATTCCCAACATGGCAGTTCACACTCACTGTAGCGAAATGATAAAGGTGGCTGATATATATTATTTATTTCCTTTACTGTAGCGGCACACACATGTCCATAATGGAACCACTTGGCCAGTAATAGTAGTAGTTATAATAAAATGTAAAACAGTCTCGTTTGATCGAAATAGCCGAATTAAGAGGTATAATTAGTTTTCCGGAATTTGATGAAAATTGACGTGGTAGCTAAGTATAATTAGTACATTACTATGGTGGTGTTATTTTGTCAAAATTGTGATATTAATCGGTCAATTAAATTAATGGTTGAATTAATCTTCAATAAGCATATTTAATTGGAATAAATGTGAACTTAGATTAACTATTCGGTTTATCAGTGAATTACGATATCTTGGGTATTTAACCGAATGAATTGGATAATCGATAAGTAATTGAATTGTGTCCAATTAACCGGTATCGAAATGTGATTATATCTTATGAATTGTTGTGGATATCTTTGTGATCATTTATTAATGCCATCGACTGTTGATTATGTGAATTATTGGGATTGCTCCGTTGTTTATATGATGATTTGGTTAAAATGTGAAATTATATGTTTGTCGTGATATGCCGAAATATGATGATTGATGCGATGACTTGATTAATATTTGAAGTTATATGGTTGTCGTGATATGCCGAAATATGATGATGGTTGTGATGATTTGGTTAATATGTGAAGTTATATGTTTGCCGTAATATGCCGAAACATGATGATGATGATGTCGTGATGAGTTTATTTCTATGTGAAGATGAATGATTATTGTGACGTTGAATTACCTCTAATAATTGGTAATTATCAGTGACGTAGGCGTATGCCTAGTGATGACGTCTGATTGTGATGAGTATGTTGTGTATGTTTTGTTTGTCGAGTTACATTTCATATGCATACTCTATGACGGCCTGGATTGGCAAAATTAGTGACGAAGGCTTATGCCTTGTGCCTCAGATTTGGGCAATTGGTGACGGGGGCTGAAGCTCCGATTGGTACCACATGCATATGCACGAGTCGTGTCTCATGATGTCTTTTGTGATGTATATGCTGCGATGTTTGCTGATTTGATTTGCGACATTTATGATGCGATGACTGTGAATATATGTATGACTCATATGCGATGTGTTTGTGAATACATGGGTGACTTATACGTGATGTTTTGTGATGTTGTGAAGTGTTATGATTTGGCTTGCGAAGTAAATGAATGAGATATATGAATGACGCGAATGTGAAGTATCGTGACTTGTTGTGCGATGAAAAGTATGTGAGATCTATGAATCGGGAAAATATGATATGTATGGTGACTATTGATACTTGCGATGTAATAATTTTATATGTCTGACTCCTAATATACAAATTTTCATGCGCTCACTTATATGATTTGATATCTCACCCTTTTCTCTTGTTCGCCGTTACCTTTATATTGGTAACGTGCAGGTGTTCGAGTATGAAGATTTAGTTGTCGTTAATTGAGTCGGTTGTCGCTCTGATACGTAGCACTCGGGGGGACGATTTTATGATATATCTATGATGTTTATGATGTGGTTGCTTATTGTTTTATCTTAGCTGAATATGATGTCATTGATTTAAAGATTTAGAACTATGATTCTGCCATGTTCTAATAAAAGAAGTTATTCTATATTGAAGGGTATTATATGTTGAGTATCTATTCAATTGATCAAAGAAGTGCTATGTATCCTCTAGATGCGATTAAGTGATTTATTGTGAAATGAATATGTGACGCCTCATTTGTTTGTCGAGAAATTTTGAAACTCTGATTCTTGCATATAATTGCCGGGTAGAAATGGGGTGTTACAAATGGCGTTAAATAAACATCTATGTCATGTCCTGATTGTTTTGGACCAAAAATCATCATCGATAGCATCATATACTTGTGCTTCATGCACAACCATGGAGATAGGTTGCAAATCATGAGATGTACAAGACATGACGTATGGTTAGTACTCAAATTATAAAAAGGATTAATTCCGTCTGTGGAAAGTCCAGGTTTAAGGTTCTTATGTTCATGAGAAAAATATAGAAACAAGGAATCAATTTTCTTCCATTGCAGTGAATAAGCTTCATGGTGAATTTTTCCATCACACACTCTTTCATCTGCGTGCCTGTCGCTACTGCGAAAATTAATAGAGTCGCCACTAACATATTTATCCTGAAAAGGAAGGGAATGCCAGCAAACCACGAAACAAAACAACGGTCTCACGACCAGAGAAGAGGGTAAGGGAGTCGGTTACGCGGGGGGGAAGGTGTTAGCACCCCTCGCGCCCATCGTCTGGTATCTATGGGTGTGTAACAAATCTATGCTAATCTGGACTAAAATGGATGCAAAATGTAGGGAAAAGAAAGGATTGTGCTCGCACGGGCCCTACCCCGCTGCCTACGTATCCTTTTTGAGGAATCAGAGGTACCGTAGCTCGGCTAACTAGTTTCTGTTTGTTTTGTGTTTTTTAGGTGAACGAGTTACATTCACACTCCGCTGCTCGACCTTTGGAGACTTATGCTGGGAATGGAGCGGAAATAACAAGCTCTTAAGAAAAGAAAATCAAAGAGTGTGGTTTGTGTTTTAAAGAATGCATGAGGAAGACCTAAGCTAAGGGGGAAAGCTTGCTACCTAATGTTATCATACAAAGGGTACAAGTCTAAACTAAGCTAGCAACCTATGGGGAAAAGCGAAAGCAAACTAGAATATCACACAAACGAGCTCTGCTCGTAAAGCAAACAAAACCAACGGTACTGGCCGAGTGGTAAAAAAGCGGTCCCACCATAGCCAAGGGGAGCGAATCACCCGAGTCAACCAAGCATTAGACCTCGCGAAAATGATCGGGCCATAGACAAGAGGAGCGGATCCCTCTCAGCAACCAAGCCGTCACGGATCTGAAAGGAAAACGGTGCGTGCGTACACCGAGCATCAACATCGAGCGACGCGAGCTATAGGAAGTGCGGGGGTCCGGCTGCATGAACCCTTTTCCTGACATACTCGATAACAAGATCTTATGATGGTTCAGAAGCAAGCAACGCGTAGCGTGCGCTTACTGAACGGACTCGATGAGACTGGGCGGGGGTTGATTACTAACCCTTTCCGCGTGCCGTCCAAGAGGACTTAACGGAGTTCCATATAGGACTTATTACACCGTGACTCCCTGCCGCAAAGCACAAATGTAAACACACCAACAAAAACAGAGCCTCTTTCGAGGGCTTGGCCAGATGCATGTCTAGGTCCTACTTCTCATGTTAAAGGATGATGCGAGAAAGCGATAAAGTGCGGGAAAAATAAAATGAAACGGAATCAATACCAAACGGATGATGATCCGTAAACTAAAGCGAAGAGAGCAAGGAAACTAGGATCCCGCGAGCGAGCTAGCAAAGCAGAAGCAAATAGTCAGCACACCGATTAGCCATGAATTCACACAAAGGTCGACATGCGCGTCGAGCATAATCACAATACACCTGCAAGAGGAACAGGAAAACCAAACAAGCAGATATATAGCAATAAAGGCGTGTCTCCAGGATGAGAACACGATACAAGTGAACAGAATCGTGTCCCGCAAGTAAAGCGGAACACTCGAGTAATAAGTGTCAATCGGTGACCATCCAAATGCCTTGCACACTAACACACAAGTTAGAGATAACTGTCATACCCCAAAATTTTCCCATCATATTTATTCATATTTCAGTCCATCTGACTTTCAAATGCTCAAAGATACACAAGAAAGAAGCATGCAGTCTCTCTCATAAACAACAAACCCTCCAACTAGGGTTTTGCTTCTCTCAAAGTAAAATCAACTTCTGATACCTCAAGTGGACTTCATGGTCTCTCACATGCTTCAAAGGATCCTCATGCCAAGTTTCAAGCTCTGATTCAAAAGATTGCTCACTCAATGGCCGAAATGATCAATAATCGACTGGTTAACCTAAAAGTCAAACTATGGTCAAACCACAGTCAAAACTTCTGATTTTTGGTCAACATCCTCATTATGAAGTATCATTCACCATTTGATCAAGGATTGATCATGTTTCATCAAGAAATGATCAGAAATCAACAAACTCAAAAGTTTCTAAATTAGGGTTTTTAGGTAAAAGTCAAACGAACTTTGACCAGCCATAACTCTCTCACACTTTCTCAAAATTTCCTAAACAAAAGCTCATTCTCAAGGAAATTTGATTCTCTACAACTTTGATGTTGGGCCCAAGGTCAAGAAATGCTTCCGCATAAGAGATATGAGCCAATACATTACAGGTCCTTCTAGAAGATCGCAAAAAGCTATTTTTTGTCAGGAGCCATATCTTCAAGTTAAAATCGTCAAATGCAAAAAGTTTTCCAAAGGGGGTTATAGAGGACATCTTGGGCTTTCCAAAAAGTCTTAGATCATCCTCATACGATCAAAATTGAATGAGTTATGGCTGGAGCAAGTTAGCTAAAATTCAAGAAAAGTGAAAAAACCTAATTGACAAAATTCATACTTTTGAGTGGTGGGCCTATAATTATGAGATTCCCACGTGATTATAAGCTTATAGGAGGCCCATAAGCCAATCCTCATCAATTTTGTGATTTTATTTTATTTTATTTTGAATTTATTCACATAAAATCAAATTAAATCAAAATAAATTAAATAAATCACAAATGAATATTTTTAGATGCATGAATCATAATATAATCACTCAAAGAGGATTTTGAGGGCCAAGTAATTTCATTGGTGCATGGCTAGTGATATTGTTTTTATTTATTTTTGATTTTATTCTATATAAATCAAAATAAATTAAAATAAAAACACAAAAGATTGCATTCATGCGTGTGAACTTATTTTTCAGCCAAAATCAAATCTCCCAATTAATAGGAATCAAGTGAAATTGATTGGAAGGAAATTGTGCTCCAAAAATAGCAAGTTTCTATAAGATTTTCAATCAAATTTTTTTAATATTTCCAAATCATCAATGGCATGATTTCTTTCCAACATGGTTGACCTAATTCTCCTCATTATAAATACAGAAGGTCATCTATGCAGTAGGGGACAAAAATTGGGTGGAGGATCTAGGGTTCTAAAGTTGCAGAATTCAACAAACTAGGGCATATTTGCATTCTTGGTTCCAAGGCCGTTCAGAGGTAAGCAAGTGTTCCATTCCGATTCTGAGGTATTATAAGGTAAGTCCATGTAGTTTTTAAACCTCAATCACGTTTCAAATTCACGTACCGTAGTCAACAACTTTCATGCATATTTCCAAATTCTGGTATTTCAATTATTACTATGATTTAACGCGATTTGATGATTTCATTGTGCTCCTGGAACCTTTTAGAGAAGGATTGGATCAATGGTTGGAAGGTTTAATGTATATAACGTTATCTACCATACTTAGGGCATGAGAGTTGATGCTCGACGGATCCTCGGTTGCGGGCATTTTCAGGACAAACCAATGGCACCATTGAATTCGCAAGGTGCCAATTGGTGGGTCTGGGTACTTGTGACTAACGTTTAAAGTGGTTTTGTTAAGTTTAAGTTCTGCAGAAAATTGCTAGGGAACGTTCGCAGCAAACCGGCATATGGAACCGAAGCTAAATCGTAGCAAATTATGGAGTCCCAAGGAAGAAGACGATGAGCTGTCTTCTGGACCCACCTGTGATACATGCGTACGAGGGCCATTGGCAAGTCAACCATGAGAGCTCTCTCTCTCCGCGTGCGTGTCACAATATCGTTTGCTGGTCAAACTTTCAAAGCTCCCTCTCCCTCTTGTTAATTGGTTCGCGCAGTGGGACCCAGGCTGACGGCATCTTTGACTCTTCACAATATTCCATACGCTTTAATATTTTATTAATTTCGTGTAGTACATTAACAGATTAATCGTGTAGCACAGTTGGCAATGCAGAGTCCTTGGTATTCACCACGCCCTGGGTTCGACCCTTGTGTATGACAAGGGGACTTTTTGTCAAATTGGTTGCTTTCAGCTACTACTAAATCCAGTGTAGCACACCCAGGAAAGATCACGACGCAGCCCCACCTTCCAGCCTTCAGATCATCAGCTTTTCAGATCCAACGCCTATCAACTTGATGGTACACCATGGAATTCACCAGCATGCCACACCTGATTCTGAGCTGAGTTTCTATTTATTTTTTTATTTATTTTTCTTATTACATAAATCTTTTTTATTTATTTATATTCTTTTCTTTTTTTCTTTAAATCCTTTTTATTTATTTTTATAGATTTAGCCAATTAATGTTTTATATAATATTTTTATGATTATTTATTTTCAATTGAAAACTCGATTTTTCCACAAATTTATCAATAAATTGTTTTTAAACAATAAAAATTATCATTTTTGTATGTACTTTTAATTAATTAATTAATTGAAGATTAATAATTAATTTGTAGGTTTGTTAACCTCGATACATTTATAAACCCTAATAGCCTTAGGTTTACTAGTAGGTGTTGCCCATTAACCCTGATTAACTTTTGTATCTTTCGGGGTTTTGCCTTTTGCCTTGCCTTTTATTTGCCTAAACTATTACCATTTTAATTTTTGATTTGTTACATTATAGTCATTATATCATTAATGCACTAACACTTTTCTTCTTCGTGCCTAATTTTCAGGGTTAATAAAAAATCCTCGACCACGCGCCATACCAATCGAAAAAGCTGAGTTTCTAATTCTTTTTTCTAATTCTTTTCTTGTTTAAATATCATTTTAATTTTTATTTTTGCCTTTTGATTAAAATAGGGTTTGTTCCCATTACCAATGAATTTGTAATGCACTCACCCCTATTATTTTCCATTTAATTCTCATATGTTCAGAGTCAATCAAGGGTTCGAGGAAGATCAAGGCATTCAAGATATGCAAATTAATTATTGCCCTATCTTTTTCTACCTTTATTTTTATGTTACCCTATAAGGGTTACAATTTTTTTCCGCCTTTTAATTCCCCCATCCCCGCAGGTGTTTATTGTAATAGCGTAGGACATTTAAACTGTTTTATTTTCTGTTGTGGTTAGTAATCCTAGGGAGTGCAAGCCTGCTAAATGAATTAGATCACTAACTTACAAGATAAATATCATTGAAATTAACCACGTGATTGTGCCACACACACCTTTAGGGTAATCCCTCTGGTTGCCTTGTTTCCTTATTATTTGCTACCTGTTGCCTCTAATTATACTAAATAGTCAAGTCCCTCGATTCCGAGGATACCTAAAGCAAGGTTGCCTTAAAGATTAAAAATCATCTAGTCCCTCGAGGTTGCCTTATAAAGAATGATTGTCCCAATTGCTAAGGTATCCTCGCATGATGCCTAAACAGAACGACTATTATATCCTTCCCTTAGACTACCTGCCCTCTTTATGGCAAGGGACAGTCTTATGGCGAACGATAACTCTCGATGACCCTTCAACATCCAATTGAAAGACTTCCTGCCCTCTTATGGTATGGATAGACCCTTTCGCCCGAAAGACTAAAAGAACAATTTTTCTAACTTAAGGTAGGAACTCTTAAGTGCTTGCTCACAACAATTCAAACCAAACGCTTTTCACACCATGTTTTCTAACATTTGTCTTTTCAGACATTCTTAAAATCAAATTATTTTTCTAAACACACACGACACTTTTTCAAACATTTCAAACAAACAAAGTGAGCTAAGCAATTAAGAGCCCATGGATAACCATGGATGCAAAGGGTGCTTACACCTTCCCTTTGCATAACCTACCCCCCGAACTCAACCTCTTTTCAAAGAAGGTCTTTCCTGTTCTTTTATGCCTTTCCTAATTGGATAAAATAAAAGTCGGTGGCGACTCTTGCTATCCGCACATTTAAAATAAAGTCAGTTCACCGTATTACAATAACAAACACCGCAATCGGAATTGCGTTATTACTACAAAGCGAAAGGAAATGGACAAGTAATGTACACATGTAATGAACAACAAATGTCAAAGGAAAACAAACATGAAGAAATTAAAAATCAATCAATATCAATCATCTCATGAGATAGCACGTTTCGCAAGCTTTCCAACGATATAAAGAACGTGCAAATCGGAGTTACGAGTAAAAAGATACGAAGGATTGAAGTTAGAAAAGAAAACACAAAAAAAATAACACACAGGAACCGGTTCCTGCATAGGACAACCCAGTCCCTGGTACAAAAACCAGGGACTAAGCAAACAAAGCAAGCTGGGAACCGGTTCCCACCTAGGGACAACCCGGTTCCTGGTACTAAAACACAGAGGCATGCATATTTCAAGGAACTGGGAACCGGTTCCTGCCTAGGGACAACCCGGTTCTTGGTACAAAAACCAAAGGCAAAAAACAACGCAGGAACCGGTTCCTGGCTGGGACGAACCGGTTCCTGGTACAAAAACCAGGGAGACAACAATTTTGGATTAAGTGGGAACCGGTTCCTAGCTGGGACGAACCGGTTCCTGGCGTAGGAAAATAGAATTTTGTGCATTTTTAAAGCCTTAGAACCATTCGCACTCAATCAAAAACCATGCCGACTCAAGATCAAAGCATACAAACATCGAATTTCATGTTATGCGCCAATCCACAAATCAAATGAGCCAAATGTCAATAAATATGCTAAGTGCGACGCGTCACACAAGACAAATATCAAGCAAAAGTGCAACACATGCATTTATACAAACACTTTGAGTACGTCGCAAACAACATATATGAACATCAACAATTATGCACACAAAATTACCAACAAATCATGGATTCAAACACGAATATCACAATTCATCATCAACGCGCATCAATTATATGCAACGAACATTAAATATAACCACGATTCACATGAACATTATCAATTCGAGCAAAAAAATGAACAAATTCACCGATCAATTATCATCAATCATCCATTAATCAAGAACAAGAGGTAGATCTAGATTCGAATTCACATAACGCTCAACAATTAAGCACTTAATTCAAGATTCGAAAGCTTACCGGATGAAGATCTAAACCGAAGTGCGAACACGAACACGACACGTACGCGAACACGACACAAACGCGAAAGCGAAATCCATGCGAAGAGAGAGTGAGGGCGCGCGAACTACAAGGAGGAGAGGAGAAGAAATTCGAACTTCGAATCTTGATTCTTCAATCCATGTTCATGATCTTGATGAAAATTGATGAGTTTTGATGAAAGTTTTATGTAATTTGTGGTTTTGATTCAAGAGAATTGAGAGAGAATTGAGAGAAAGTGTTTATGAATTTTTGGGTGAAGTGAAGTTATGAGATTTCCCCCCTCATTTGTGAAGAGAAAAAAGTTTATATACTGTCAACGCGAAATGTCCAAATTGCCCTCGGTGCGTCTTATTTTGGCTCGTTTTTAAGGAAACTCGGTTCAGCTCTGAATTCCGGAACGAAACCAATGCCACTGTGAAGATGACCAAATTCGTGACTCGTCGCCGCGAGAATCGTCTTCATTCGATAAGCGATGAAGAAAATACGCCCGTTTGAATGACGAGAAACGCCGATCCATCCGGTGCGACTGTGCAGAATTTTGAGAGTACCGCTCAAAGAACTCGACAAAACCCTATCTTCAGCTCAGAATCTGAACAAGCATGTGTGACGAAGAATTGAAGCTAACGAAATTTCCAAGAGAATGTTGCCAGAATGGGCTTCATACGATAAAAATCGAAGAAGTTATGAATTTTCAAACTTGGCACGACATACTCGAAAACACACTTTTTATCGAAACAACGCGACGATCCTTAAAATGCCGAGCATTTTCGGTGCACAATCAGCCGACGGTCCGAACATATAAAATCTTGATAATGATGGTACAGAGCTCCAGTTAAATTTTCAAGCGAATCCGACTAGCAGATTGGGAGGTATGAATTTTCTGAGATCCAAAATCTTATATTCATCACTCTTTTTCACTGTGAAATCTCAAGTAACTTGCAAATCTGACAACCTTCCTCAAAGAATTGGCTTCCGAGCCGAACACGAAAGTTGTAGATATCGTCAAAACGGTTGGGACTACGTGGGAATTCAGCTCATACTACTTTCTCCACAAGACTTGTGAATTTTCTCGTAATTCCACTGTTTAAACCATTTTTCACATTGCGCTTCTTTAAAACCACCAGAACTTTTTATTGATTTTCTCCAATTTTTGAATGACGAAATGAAATTCATTAATAACTTATAGCTCAAATAAAGAGGGCAAATTTTGGGGTGCAACAGCTGCCCCTATTCAAACTTCTTGAACCTGACGAGCGAGAAACGAAAGTTTCGAACCGTTGAGGTGGAAGGAGATTGAATACCAGAATGAACTCGAAAATTTGCGCTCTTGATCAATAGAAGATTCCATCTTGCAACAAGAAGGAATGTACCACCCCGCAAGCAGGGAGAAAAAACTTTGATTGATCTGGATAATTAAATATGCTCCTACTTGTGATAAGAAGGAACGGGCGCCCACAGGCAGGGGAAACACTTCAAATGATCTGGTTATCAAGAGAAGGAACATCTCAACTGATCTGAGTATCAGACGTAGCAGATGTCTCTGAACTTGCATCGGGACAGATGTCTTAGGTCAATCTGGGAATCGAGAGAGATACGTCGGTTGAATAGGACATCAACGGGTAATAGGTATCTCTGATTTGGGAATCATGATCTGGGAATCTGGACAGACATCTCTTATGATGCAATTAAATTATCAGGTAGATATTCCTACTAATCTGGGAATTAGCGGCTAGCTCCTTCGTAAGACCACGGGGATCCAGAGGCGGTTCCTTCAAACCTGAATTGGTAATCAGGATAGGAACAATATCTCTTCCGAACTGTGTACGCCGGGGAAAGAATGCATTTAAACTGATATGGACATGATGCCAGAAAATAAGTAGGACAATCTTCATCTGAAAGACAAAGTCGATCAGGTAGACATGTCCATCTGATCTAATGATATCAGTGGCTTGCTCCTTCAGAAGATCGACAGAGATTCGGAGGCAGTTCCTTCAACTAATCTGAATCTGAATATTAGGATAGGAACAGATATCTCTTCCGAACTGTGTACGCCGGGTGAAGAAATCGTCTTCAACTGATGGTTAGGCATCAGGACTGGACAAACGAGTTTCTTCTTCTGAACGAACTAAATCGCCAGGGAGTAGATATTTCCAACTGATCTGATGTATCAGAGGGCTTGCTCCTTCGGAAGATCGATAGAGATCCGGAGGCGGTTCCTTCAACTGAGCTGGATATCAGGATAAGAACAAATATCTTCCAGCGATCTGGGGGCATCGGGAATAGGAATGTCTTTGAAATGATCTGAGCTGCGCCAGAAAATAAGTAGAACAATCCTCTTCTGATTCAAAACATCAGGATAAGCGCCTGTAATGACTAGGCGAATATTGCTCTCTGGGGAGCATTTGAATCTGGATAACTTTCCTGCAGAAAGAAACAAGATATGATATGATTTATGCATGATGCATGTATGAATGTATATGGAATAATGCTCCTGAGAGGGAAGACGCTACACGCCTTTGAGAATGATATGCAAATGATGCATGATTCGGACGCTGCTTAGGGAAACAACGGAGGAGCACTGAATTGCTGAAAAAGTCATGGAGAGAATATGGAACTCTGCGGAGAGGACAAGATGAGTGACCAAGGGTCACAACTGTGAGCTTGCAAATATGGATCAGAAATCTGCTGGAAATGATCATATCTAGACGCGAGCTCTGCTTGGGGAATAAATCTTGCTTGAAGATAAGAACATCCCACTTAACTGCTTGGGGGGAAAACCCTGGAAACTTCATTGAATAAGCAAATTCTCGACATACAGGGGATGTGGAGATAAGATCAAGTCGTGGAGACAACTCTGATGGGGAGTGACCAACTTGCTGGTGTAAGACACATTCCGCTGGGGAAATTCTCGAAGGAAACAGATTCTGTTGAGGAGGCAAATGAATCTTTGCTGAGGAAAGAAACTCAGTGGGGAAGATGAATACTTCTGCACAACAATCTGCTAGGGATATGAGAGATCCGCTGGGGATAAGAAGCTCAGCATAAGAACCTTCTGTTAAGACAACTCCACTGGGGAATGAGATGACTTTCTCGGGGAAAGCATGTCAATCTGTTGGGGAGAGAAACACTCTATTGGGGAGAACGAGGAACTCGGGCAAGAGACCTCATTAAGAGCTTGCTGGGGAATCAAATATCATCCAATCATGACTCAACTGGTGAGAAGGCATTCCGCCGGGGAATAAGACTTCAGAAGCACGGGGAATGCATCGAGATGTGCTTTGCTGAGGATATGAGAATCTCGGAAAAAGGAAAATCTCATCTGGATGTACTCAGCCGGGGGATGAGAATCTCTCACTAGGATGCGCTCAGCTGGGGAATGAGGCTATCTCATTTGGCTAGATCCGCCACTGTGCCGATGCGATGCACTTGCAAAGACATACCTGTGAGATAAACAAATGAAAAAGGCCCAGGATATAGCATGGAACTTTGGCCTGCCATCCTGGTTACACAAGACTTCGAAGTAAATTCAAAGGTTTTATCATTTCTAGTCATGTATTGTAAAAGCAATGCAGTTTTCATATGCAAATTTTAACAGAAACTCAGGACGTTTTATGCAAACAAAACAGTAAAAGAAAACAGTTGTTTAAGATAAAAAAGATCTTTATTAATTGCAAACAGAATGCTCGTAATAGAGCGAACACATTTCAGAAGCAGTTCCTAGTAATAGGTAACTACACATTTTCGAACGCAAGAGAAATGGCAATGTGAAACGGATATCCATTGATTTCGATCCCGTTATTACTTTTATAACCTTGACGTTCACATCCCCTTGCTTTGGAAGACCGTACTTATTAGGATTGATCATTGCCTGATTTCACGACTGAAACAACACCGAACTTGTGGACCCGACGGGGTTTGTGAGTGCCTTTAGGGATTTGAGCTTCCAGATGCAAACTCAAGAACACGGAGTCTTGCTTATCCCTCGGTCGGGAGCCCTAAACACGACGATTGGAATTAGAGAATGCTTTAGGGATTTGAGCTGCCAGGTGCAAACTCAAGAACACGGAGTCTTGCTTATCCCTCGGCCGGGAGCCATAAGCATGTATGAAGAGTGATTGCCAAGGTGGCATGCGAGATGTAATCATTCGCTTTTATCCCTTTTTTGCCTAAGCCACCCTTTCGGGTTTTCAACTTAGCGGGTATATTTGTTTCTTTTTCATTCTTTTGCCTGATTCATTTTCCCTTTTTTTTTCTTTTTCATTCCCTTTTTTTTCTTTTTTTTATCAGGTCTACGCGAAATATTTTTTGACTACATCTGCGTCCACAGGGTGCGGAAAGTTCTCGCCATCCATCGTTGCAAGCATCATGGCACCGCCAGAGAATACTTTCTGCACAACAAAAGGGCCTTCATATGTCGGAGTCCACTTGCCTCGAGGATCGCCCTGAGGAAGGATAATTCTTTTGAGTACCAGGTCGCCTGGTTTGTAGCTTTGGGGTCGCACTCGCTTGTCAAAGGCTTTCCTCATCTTCTTTTGGTACACCTGACCATGACCAATAGCTGCCAAACGCTTCTCATCAATGAGGTTTAACTGATCCATCCGATTCTGTACCCATTCTGACTCGTCAAGCTCGACGTCTTTCATAACCCTCAGGGAAGGAATCTCAACTTCAACTGGTAGTACCGCTTCCATACCATAAACAAGTGAGAAAGGAGTTGCCCCAGTCGATGTACGCACAGAAGTGCGGTAGCCATGCAAAGAAAAAGGTAACATCTCGTGCCAATCTTGGTAGGTCACTACCATCTTCTGCACAATCTTCTTAATGTTTTTGTTAGCCGCTTCAACAGCGCCATTCATCTTTGGACGGTACGTAGAAGAATTGTGATGCTTGATCTTGAAGGACTTACAAAGCTCCTTCATCACCTTGTTATTGAGATTCGATCCATTATCAGTAATGATCTTCTCAGGAATCCCGTTGCGACAGATTATGTTGTGCTTGATAAAGCGAGTAATCACTTGCTTGGTGACATTCGCATAAGATGCGGCTTCAACCCATTTGGTGAAGTAATCGATGGCAACCAAAATGAAGCGATGTCCATTGGAAGCAGTAGGCTTAATCTCTCCAATCATGTCAATGCCCCACATTGCGAAAGGCCATGGAGAAGTCAAGACATTCAAAGGCACAGGCGGCACGTGCACTTTATCAGCATAGATCTAGCACTTGTGACAAATTTTGACATGGTTATGACAATCGGTTTCCATGGTGGACCAGTAGTAACCAGCCCTCAAGATTTTCTTAGCCATCGTATGCCCACTAGAATGGGTACCAAACTCACCTTCGTGCATTTCCTCTATGATTTTCGAAGCTTCTTCTTTTACGACACATCGGAGTAATACACCGTCATGATGCCTCTTGTACAATACCCCACCGTTAAGGTAAAACTTAGTTGCGAACCTTCTCAGAAACTTCTCATCAGTCACCGACACTTCGGGAGGATACTCTTGAGTTTCGAGGAACTTTTTGATATCATGATACCATGGGTTTCCATCTAATTCAACATCAGCCTTAAAGCAAAATGCTGGCTCATCCAACCTATTGATGGTGATATTAGGCGCCTCATTGGCCCATTTCACTTTGAACATGGAAGCCAAAGTAGCGAGAGCATCAGCAAGATTGTTCTCTTCTCTAGAAATATGCTCGAATGTGATCTCATCGAAATACGGAATAAGTCTCATCACATGCTCCTTGTATGGAATCAGATTCTGATGGCGAGTTTCCCAATCTCCATTGATCTGTCTAATGACAAGATTGGAATCCCCATAAACTTTCAAGTACTTGATTCGTAAATCGATCGCAGCTTCGATACCATAGATGCAAGCTTCATACTCAGCCATATTATTAGTGCAATCAAAACAGATTCTGGCTGTAAACGGAATATGAAAACCGCATGGAGAAGTAATTACAGCTCCAACACCAATCCCAAGTGCATTAGAGGCACCATCGAACACGAGCGTCCATCGCGATCCTGGTTCGGGTCCTTCCTCTGGTCCGGGAATATTACAATATCTGATGTACAGAACATCCTCATCGGGGAATTCAAACTTCATTGGTTCATAATCCTCAACAGGCTGATGTGCAAGATAATCCGCCAACACACTACCTTTGATGGCTTTTCTGAGTAGTATATTGGATATCATATTCAGTCAAAATCATTTGCCACCTGGCTACTCTTTCGGAAAGAGCGGGCTTCTCAAAAACATATTTAATAAGATCCATCTTAGAAATCAATAAGGTGGTGTGAACCAACATATACTGCCTCAGCCGGCGAGCAGCCCACACCAAAGCACAGCAAGTTTTCTCGAGCAGTGAGTATCGGGATTCACAGTCGGTAAACTTTTTGCTAAGGTAGTATATTGCATATTCTTTTCGGCCAGACTCGTCATGTTGGCCCAGCACACATCCCATTGAGTTTTCGAGAACTGTGAGGTACATAATCAAAGGCCTTCCCGGAATTGGAGGCATTAGTATCGGAGGTTCCTGCAAATAGTCTTTCACTCTTTCAAATGCTTTTTGACAATCATTATTCCACCTGGTCGTCTGATCTTTTCTTAGCAATTTGAATATTGGTTCACAAGTGGTCGTAAGATGAGAGATGAATCTAGAAATGTAATTCAACCTCCCTAAGAAACCACAAACCTCTTTTTCTGTTCTCGGCTCAGGCATCTCTTGTATAGCTTTTATTTTCGCAGGATCGACCTCAATACCTTTTCCGCTAACAACAAAGCCCAGTAACTTTCCAGATTGCACTCCGAAAGTGCATTTGTTTGGATTCAACCGCAATCTGAATTCCCGAAGCCTTTCAAACAACTTCTGCAAATGAACCAAGTGTTCTTCTTCAGTGTGAGACTTTGCAATCATGTCGTCAACATACACTTCAATCTCTTTATGGATCATATCATGAAAAAGAGTCACCATGGCGCGCGGATATGTTGCCCCTGCGTTTTTCAACCCAAAAGGCATGACTTTATAGCAGAAAGTTCCCCATGGCGTGATAAACGTTATTTTCTCCATGTCTTCGGGTGCCATATTGATCTGATTGTACCCAGAGAAGCCATCCATGAAGGAAAACACTTTGAAAGGAGCAGTATTATCCACCAGCACATCAATGTGGGGAAGAGGAAAATCATCTTTCGGACTCGCCCTATTCAAATCTCTGTAGTCAACGCACATCCTGACCTTTCCGTCCTTCTTAGGCACATGAACGATATTCGCGACCCACGGCGGGTAATTCACAACTTGCAAAAAGCCAACATCAAATTGTTTCTCAACCTCTTTCTTAATCTTCTTAGACATATCCAGGCGAGTCCTTCGAAGCTTCTGCTTGACAGGAGGACTATATTCCTTGAGAGGTAGACGGTGTACCACAATATTTGTATCAAGACCTGGCATATCCTCGTAGGACCAGGCAAAGATATCCGTATACTCTTTCAACATAGCAATAAGCCTTTGCTTCACACTATTCTCAAGCGCAACCCCTATCTTGACTTCTCGGACTTGCTCTTTAGTGCCAACATTTACCATCTCAATCGCCTCCTGATGTGGCTAAATCGCTTTCTCTTCCTGTTTCAATAATCTGGCCAATTCATCAAGGAGATCACAATCTTCATAAGCTTCCTCCTCGGCTTGGTAGATCGGATTGTCAAAATCATAACAAGCAATAGCGGAACTGTTACCAATGGAATCCGTGGTAGTGGAACATCTGCATGATTGATGTTTTTATTTAGTTTTATTTTTATTAAGCTATGTGCAAGTGTGTGCAAAAACATTGCCATTTAAAGGAAAAAAGTTAAAAAGAAAGACCAAGAGCAAAACATTTGAATGCAAAAAACGTCATTTTATTTCATGATTAACTTTGAAAATGCGAACTGCATGGCCCTACAAATGATTCACTACGCCTTGGGCAGAGCGTAGGAATTATGGCATGATAAGAAAAGTAAAAACAAGGAATTTACTCCTGAGCTTGTGTGACTTGAACGACATCTTCAATTGTCCAGTTCCAAGGCATCTCTCCAGGAATACTCGGACGAATCCAACTATCAAAGTCACAGTCACTATCCACCTCTTCACCATTGATAATGGCATTAACCTGACCGTCTCGAATGACACCACCACTCACAAACTTGATCGGGCTAAGGATATTAAGCTTTGGCGATAAATTTTGCTTCCCGGGATTGAAACCAAGACCACGCTTGTCAAATTTGGGACGCACATCAATTACTTGCCCCCAACCTTCCATCTTTCCAGTCTCAACGACAACCTGAGCATCTTTCAAAGAGGACATAACCGTTTCTGGATTTGTTATCTCATAAAGAGGAGTTCTCACAATATTTACAGCCTCAAACGCTTGGAACGGCGTCTCATGTATTTCACCTTCGATCTCCACATATCGGAAAGAAGACAAGTGACTCACAATGTAATATTCTTCACCACAAACCATCACCACTTTACCGTCAACCGGATACTTCAACTTCTGATGAAGAGTGGATGTCACAGCACCGGCCTTGTGAATCCATGGTCGTCCCAATAGATAGCAGTAAGCAGGCTGAATATCCATTACATAAAAAGTTGTGGTGAAGATCTGAGGACCAACTTGGATAGGCAAGTCTACTTCTCCGAACACAGACCTCCTTGAACCATCAAAAGCGCGTACCACCAACTCACTAGGTCTCAATTCAACACCAGCATAGTCAATTCTCATAAGAGCCGATTTGGGAAGCACGTTCAGGGAAGAACCAGTATCAACCAAAACACGAGACAAAGTCGTCCCCTTACACTCCATCGAAATATGCAACACCTTGTTATGGTTTCTCCCTTCTGGAGGGAGATCACGATCAGTAAATCCCAAACCATTTCCAGCTGAAATATTATTGGCCACCGCCTCTAACTGGTTCACAGATATTTCGTGCGGTACATAGACATTATTCAGGATTTTCAAGATAGCATCTCTATGAACCTCCGAACACATCAACAATTGCAAGATAGAAATCTTTGATTGGGTCTGACCCAATTGCTCAAAAACTTTGTAATCAGATTTCCTGATGATTCTCAACACTTCTTCTACATCCTTGGAAGATACATCATTATCCGGTGCCCCATTCTGAACCGGAGAGTTCTGGCCATCAGTCACATGGAATTTTGTAAGTGCTTTAGGGATTCGAGCAATGCGAACGGTGCAATGCTCAAGATAGACAATGTCTTACTTATCCCTTGTTCGGGAGCCCCAAACAACTTCAAAGATTTGTAGATCCTACCATCACGACCAGGTACCTCAGCATAGAACTCACACCTAGTGTCATCATCGTCAAGCAGATAATTTGTAGATATCCACACAATACGGAGCTTAACCAGTTGCAAATAAAGCAAGCACGAGACGTGAGAATCAGATAGAATTGTCTTTCAGGCCTCTTTTGAATTCAATAAGAACATACCCCTTGAATTCATGAGAGAGAAGAGATTAACCGCCGACGAGGGGCTTCAGAAACCGCAAGGTTATGGAAGAGATCCACGAAGTGCTCCCTGAGTCTTTCTTACTAAGAGTCCTTAAGTATGGCTCATAACTTGCACGTCTTCATAAACAATCCCAACTGAACTTTCCTCTCGGTCACCCCACAAAGTTGTTTCATGACTGATCTTTGAGCACAGAATAAGAACAAGTCAAATCTCTGAGTCTGGAGAGAATACCAAGTCTGAATAAGAGATCCTCGATCCTGAACACCTGTTATGCATGAAATGTATGAGATGTAGGATATGCGTGCAATGCCATGTTCATTCAATTCCAAGGAATCCTCATGTTTTGATTTTTAGCAAATAAGAGATGGAAAGAGCTCGACACGAGGTTTAAAGATATGATTCCTTTGAAATGGAAGGAACACGTATGCTAGTTATTTTTTGTACATCATTTTTTGGAAAAGTAAATATGCAATGATGCAAGGTGGTGGGACTTGTTGCCGCCCACCAGGCATTCTTGACTGCCGGCAACACACATAATATAGAGCCGAAGGTTCGGCCCCAAATGGTATACCATACGGAACATAGAATGTCAATCCACTGAACTAACACCCATAGTCAACAACACACTGGAATAGAACACAAATCACCACTCGAACAAGAACCATAGTATCCCACGGACAGGAACCAATAGTACACTCGAACGAGAACAGCGGTAACCCACGAGCAAGAACAGCGGTAACCCACGAACAAGAACAGTGGTCACCAACAATGTACCTGTTAAGCAATGATTGATTCCCGCCCCACTCACGGGTAAATCTAGGCTAGGGTAGGTCAAAAAGCCAACAGAGGATCGAATGTAGGCGTTATCATACGATATTGCCTCATTCCACCAAGCTCTGCCCGTGGATACGTGACCAGATCAATCAGGCATACGCCTTCTGTCAGTCACGGCCACTCTAGTCCTAGTTCCTAAGGTATCACTCATGACCTGGGTATTGGGTCTTTTACCTCTTGAAACACCCACCCAACAGACAGAAATCCAGACAATTCAGAATATGATGTAGAAAAGTAAAAGCGCAAATAGAATGCAATGCAAACAGGGAAATATGCAAAGCAGTAAAACACCCAAAGATAAACACACAAGCGCTAGGATCGACTCGCTAAGTCCGGACCTGCAATAGGTCGAGACGTCCCCAGCAGAGTCGCCAGCTGTCGCTACCGCGAAAATTAACAGAGTCGCCACTAACATATTTATCCTGAAAAGGAAGGGAATGCCAGCAAACCACGAAACAAAACAACGGTCTCACGACCAGAGAAGAGGGTAAGGGAGTCTCTTACGCGGGGGGAAGGTGTTAGCACCCCTCGCGCCCATCGTACTCGATGGTATCCACGCTTGTGTCTAAATCTATAGGTGTGTAACAAATCTATGCGAATCTGGACTAAAATGGATGCAGAATGTAGGGAAAAGAAAGGATTGTGCTCGCACGGGCCCTACCCCGCTGCCTACGTATCCTTTTTGAGGAATCAGAGGTACCGTAGCTCGGCTAACTAGTTTCTGTTTTTTTTGTGTTTTTTAGGTGAACGAGTTACATTCACACTCCGCTGCTCGACCTTTGGAGACTTATGCTGGGAATGGAGCGGAAATAACAAGCTCTTAAGAAAAGAAAATCAAAGAGTGTGGTTTGTGTTTTAAAGAATGCATGAGGAAGACCTAAGCTAAGGGGGAAAGCTTGCTACCTAATGTTATCATACAAAGGGTACAAGTCTAAACTAAGCTAGCAACCTATGGGGAAAAGCGAAAGCAAACTAGAATATCACACAAACGAGCTCCGCTCGTAAAGCAAACAAAACCAACGGTACTGGCCGAGTGGTAGAAAAGCGGTCCGGCCATAGCCAAGGCGAGCGAATCACCCGAGTCAACCAAGCATTAGACCTCGCGAAAATGATCGGGCCATAGACAAGAGGAGCGGATCCCTCTCAGCAACCAAGCCGTCACGGATCTGAAAGGAAAACGGTGCGTGCGTACACCGAGCATCAACGTCGAGCGACGCAAGCTATAGGAAGTGCGGGGGTCCGGCTGCATGAACCCTTTTCCTGACATACTCGATAACAAGATCTTATGTTGGTTCAGAAGCAAGCAACACGTAGCGTGCGCTTACTGAACGGACTCGATGAGACTGGGCGGGGGTTGATTACTAACCCTTTCCGCGTGCCTTCCAAGATGACTTAACGGAGTGCCATATAGGACTTATTACACCGTGACTCCCTGCCGCAAAGCACAAATGTAAACACACCAACAAAAATAGAGCCTCTTTCGAGGGCTTGGCCAGATGCATGTCTAGGTCCTACTTCTCATGTTAAAGGATGATGCGAGAAAGCGATAAAGTGCGGGAAAAATAAAATGAAACGGAATCAATACCAAACGGATGATGATCCGTAAACTAAAGCGAAAAGAGCAAGGAAACTAGGATCCCACGAGCGAGCTAGCAAAGCAGAAGCAAATAGTCAGCACACCGATTAGCCATGAAATCACACAAAGGTCGACATGCGCATCGAGCATAATCACAATACACCTGCAAGAGGAACAAGCAAACCAAACAAGCAGATATAAAGCAATAAAGGCGTGTCTCCAAGATGAGAACACGATACAAGTGAATAGAATCGTGTCCCATAAGTAAAGCGGAACACTCGAGTAATAAGCGTCAATCGGTGACCATCCAAATGCCTTGCACACTAGCACACAAGTTAGAGATAACAAACACCGCAATCGGACTTGCGTTATTACTACAAAGCGAATGGAAATGGACAAGTAATGTACACATGTAATGAACAACAAATGTCAAAGGAAAACAAACATGAAGAACTTAAAAATCAATCAATATCAATCATCTCATGAGATAGCACGTTTCGCCAGCTTTCCAACGATATAAAGAACGTGCAAATCGGAGTTACGAGTAAAAAGATACGAAGGATTGAAGTTAGAAAAGAAAACACACAAAAATAACACACAGGAACCGGTTCCTGCATAGGACAACCCGGTTCCTGGTACAAAAACCAGGGACTAAGCAAACAAAGCAAACTGGGAACCGGTTCCCACCTAGGGACAACCCGGTTCCTGGTACTAAAACATAGAGGCATGCATATTTCAAGGAACTGGGAACCGGTTCCTGCCTAGGGACAACCCGGTTCCTGGTACAAAAACCAGAGGCAAAAAACAATGCAGGAACCGGTTCCTGGCTGGGACGAACCGGTTCCTGGTACAAAAACCAAGGAGACAACAATTTTGGATTGAGTGGGAACCGGTTCCTGGCTGGGACGAACCGGTTCCTAGCGTAGGAAAACAAAATTTTGTGCATTTTTAAAGCCTTAGAACCATTCGCACTCAATCAAAAACCATGCCGACTCGAGATCAAAGCATACAAACATCGAATTTCATGTTATGCGCCAATCCACAAATCAAATGAGCCAAATGTCAACAAATATGCTAAGTGCGACGCGTCACACAAGACAAATATCAAGCAAAAGTCCAACACATGCATTTATACAAACACTTTGAGTACGTCGCAAACAACATATATGAACATCAACAATTATGCACACAAAATTACCAACAAATCACGGATTCAAACACGAATATCACAATTCATCATCAACTCGCATCAATTATATGCAACGAACATTAAATCTAACCACGATTCACATGAACATTATCAATTCGAGCAAAAAAATGAACAAATTCACCGATCAATTATCATCAATCATCCATTAATCAAGAACAAGAGGTAGATCTAGATTCGAATTCACATAACGATCAACAATTAAGCACTTAATTCAAGATCCGAAAGCTTACCGGATGAAGATCTAAACCAAAGTGCGAACACGAACACGACACGTACGCGAACACGACACGAACACGACACGAACGCGAAATCCAAGCGAAGAGAGAGGGAAGGCGCGCGAACTACAAGGAGGAGAGGAGAAGAAATTCGAACTTCGAATCTTGATTCTTCAATCCATGTTCATGATCTTGATGAAAATTGATGAGTTTTGATGAAAGTTTTATGTAATTTGTGATTTTGATTCAAGAGAATTGAGAGAGAATTGAGAGAAAGTGTTTATGAATTTTTGGGTGAAGTGAAGTTATGAGAGTTCCCCCCTCATTTGTGAAGAGCAAAAAGTTTATATACTGTCAACGCGAAATGTCCAAATTGCCCTCGGTGCGTCTTATTTTGGCTCGTTTTTAAGGAAACTCGATTCAGCTCTGAATTCTAGAACGAAACCAATACCATTGTGAAGATGACCAAATTCATGACTCGTCGCCGCGAGAATCGTCTCCATCCGATAAGCGATGAAGAAAATACGCCCGTTTGAATGACGAGAAACGTCGATCCATCCGGTGCGACTGTGCAGAATTTTGAGAGTACCGCTCAAAGAACTCGACAAAACCCTATCTTCAGCTCAGAATCTGAACAAGCATGTGTGACAAAGAATCGAAGCTAACAAAATTTCCAATAGAATGCCGCAAGAATGGGCTTTATACGATAAAAATCGAAGAAGTTATGAATTTTCAAACTTGGCACGACATACTCGAAAACACACTTTTTACTGAAACAACGCGACGATCCTTAAAATGCTGAGAATTTTCGGTGCACAATCAGCCGACAGTCTAAACATATGAAATCTTGATAATGATGGTACGGAGCTCCAGTTAAATTTTCAAGCGAATCCGACTAGCGGATTGGGAGGTATGAATTTTCTGAGATCCAAAACCATACATTCAGCACTCTTTTTCACTGTGAAATCTCAAGTAACTTGCAAATCTGACAACCTTCCTTAAAGAATTGGCTTCCGAGCCGAACACGAAAGTTGTAGATATCGTCGAAACGGTCCACAAGACTTGTGAATTCAGCTCATACTACTTCCACGCGGGAATTCAGCTCATACTACTTTCTCCACAAGACTTGTGAATTTTCTCGTAATTCCACTGTTTAAACCATTTTTCACATTGCGCTTCTTTAAAACCACCAAAAATTTTTATTGATTTTCTCCAATTTTTGAATGACGAAATAAACGTCATTAATAACTTATAGCTCAAATAAAGAGGGCAAATTTTGGGGTGCAACAGCGCCATATACTATTCTTTGTGTCACTAACAATAGCAAACAATATATTAAATCTTGGAATTATCGGTAGGTACCACATCACTTTGGAAGGAACACTATTGCTAGTTACACCGTCATGGTCATCAACACCATTATCCTTCTGCTTGTAGTTTAACTCCCCACACCTCGGGAACTCGTTCAAGTTTCCAAACTCTTTACTATATAAGATGTAATCATTACAACATGCATGTCTTTTGAGATAGTCCAACCCCATTGAGAATAATATCTTCTTGGCCTCATAAGTACGGTTCGACAATATGCTACCTTCGGGAAGAATTTCTTACAACAATTCAAGAAATTCAGTGAAACTTTTATCCATCCACCCACATCTTTCCTTAATATTAAATAGTCTTAACACAACAAACAATCTTGTAAAACTTTTACATCCCGGATACAACGAATCTTCCATGTCTCTTCGCAAAGTATATACCATATTATCTATCTTGAAAGCAAATACTCCAATATCAGGAATCATGTGTTCTAGAGAATCATTCATAAATTCTTCATCTGCATCTTCAAATGTACGTAACATAGATCTATTTTTTGTCCCTCCATCATGCCATACTAATTTCATGTAATTTTAAATAATTCCATCACAACCACAATGATTGAATATAACATTTCTTGGATGTTTTTTTCATATTATACCATTTTTTTTACAAGGACACCAAAAAATCTCATTATTGTCAGGAGGTTTTTTTTGCGAAATTACGAAATTGTATCACTCTATTCTCATACTCTTTACTTAATCTATTGACTTTCATCCAACTACGATCCATAATCACATAAAACTTCTGAAAATAAAATAAAAATAGTACCCAGCCAACAAAAATAAAGAACAACATTAATGGACAAAAACAACAAGAACAACAATAATGGAGAACAACAATAATGAACAACAATAATAAGAAAAAGAATAACATATCGGAGAATAATGGTGAGAGAGTTTTTAGTTCTCTAGGGCTTCCATCCTCCTTGGAGAATAATGGTGTTCTTCCGTTGGCTGTAGAAGAAGTGTTCGTTCGCTAGGGCTCAAAAAGTGAATGAGGTAGACACTAAGAGAATAAAAAATATAAAGCGTATTTATCACGGTTTTACTGAAAACCGATGTAACATATCCGGTGTAAAATCTATAAAAAAAGGAGCATTTTTGTTTCTAAATAAAACATAAAATTGCAGGAGCTGTGAATCAAATCTCAAACCTTGGCATATATCTATATCGGTTTTTGTTAAAACCGAAGTAACAGATTGAATTTTTTAAAAAAAATAAAACAAGGTACTCTCATTACATATACCCTCGGTTTTTTATTCTTCATGGTGAAAGCTTCGACATAAAAAATGTTATTTTTGTAGTGAATGTATCTTTGTTTTGGGTAGAGTACCACTTTTACTCACTTAATATAATCTTTACTTATAAAAATTGATATTTTTAGATGAATAACCACTTTCTAAATATGTTGGATGTAATGGATATCATGTTGCATATTCATGGATTAATGTTGTACTTGCTAAAAAAAGTACAAATGCATAGCCCCCTTAGGTTGGTATAGGTTTCTATAGGCTTTAGTGCTAGAGCAAACTCACAAAGGTGAGAAGCTCTATTTTAGAGATATTTTCAGTGTTTGTATTAGATTGTCCTCCCTCTACCCTAATGTGGGGATATTTAGAGAGGCCTATAGGCCTTAATTTGGGAATTCCTAAGTAATAGTAGTCGTTCCACATTGACCATGAAGCTCGTAGACTGCCTACTTCTCAATAATCATGCTCACGACTGCTTCTACATGAAGTTATGAACAACATACATGTCACTATGAATGTTTTTCCATGGGACGAGCCATATAATGAGTGGGGATAATGCCAAGGAAACATAGTCTGGAACATGCGCTTAATGAGGACTTGTCCCCGTATCTCCCCTTTGCGGGTCTTTACAAATATTATCACTATACATTACCTTAAGCATGAGAACTTGTAAAGGGGAAAGTGAGTAAGTTCCTCTTCCACATACTTTTAATCCTTTCATTTCTTTTAGATAAATCTCTTAGTTAGGGGTGACCTCCCTCCGTTAGGGGCGAGTCCATCTATTAGGGGCAAGTCCCTGAGTTAGGCACGAGTCTCTCAGTTAGGGGTGAGTCTCTCAGTTAGGGGTGTATCCCTCAGTTAGGGACGAGTCCCGTAGTGAGGACCAAGTCCCTCAATTTTGGACGACTCCCTCAGTTAGGGGAGAGTCCCTTCCAGGTGTCCCCTATGTGGTTTGAGAGATATCAAGCATCAATCAAGTAATGGAAGCGCTCGATTTTATTTAATGTAATCAATGATTATATATTCTTGAGATGCTAAACAGAGACGTGTTGAGTCCTTTAATGTTTAAGGGTGTACTAGATCGGCCAAAGGCCTATGTGACTAATTCCTAATCAATCTCAAATCCACTTTACTTGAACCAAAGTATAAAAATAGTTCACATGCTAAGAAAAAGGTACAATCTCTGATCTCCATTTTCACTATACTCATCTTAAATCTTGAACTAACTTGGGTGTTGAAGTGATTACCATGTAAGTCCACCCCACACAACCGTAAAGGAGATATGAGCCACCATTCAAAATCATCAGCTTTCCAACTACATCCGTTTCTGATTCCCGAATGGAACAATGGGGCCATATGTGGGAAACGACATATAGTTCCTACTAATTTTCATCTTCAGGTCAATCTTGATCTGAAATCAAATTTGTAACCGCAATAAGAGAAGCATAGATGTTAATTCTGGTAGTTATGATTAGAATATTTAATATATCTCTTGAACCAACTATTTACCAAGCATTACTGATTGACGAATTCCACTATATCGCATCATCTAGCACTTATCCTTCATTATATTGCTTTATACTTATAACTGATGTAGACATCCTGCGAAGAAAATATAGATCTCAATTAATATTTCTAGATTGCAATAAGATCAATGGAATTCCAAATGCCGATTTACCTCTCATTCTTGCGGTCACCATAGTTGATCAAAATCTGATCGGATTCCTCGTGGACAACGGAAGTTTGTGTAACATCCTATACTCAAACGCGATGGATTTGATAACTATCCTGCAAGAAAATATGAATCTGTATGGTGGAAGAGATCTACTAGCGTTTAACGATTTGATCACCCGTCCTTAAGGAGTTGTGGATTTGGTAGTGACTGTTAGGGAAAGGGATTATGAAATAAAAGTGATCCTCTACTTTCTAATAATACGTTGTTGGAGCGCCTTCAGGGTTATCCTATGGAGATCCTTCATAGTGAGACTAGATGTAGAGGCATCTCCACTCCATTTGAAAGTGACTTACTACGATGCGGAAGGAAAGAGAGTCTTAATGCATTTAAATACTAGCTTCAATTTTTCATATATATTAAAATTGTTTTGCATGTTTTTATTAATACATTTTCTATTAAATAAGAATTGATTTAATAATATAATATTATAAGATAAAGAAACCGCCATTTTTAAGTAAGAATGTCCTTTTATGTCATTTTATATTTATGAACTAGTGTAATAAATAATTTATTAAAGAATTTTAGTGTTGTCTATGTTTTGCTTTTATCTTTTGGGGTATAAGTTTGTACTCCAGATGGTTGATAGAAAACCTCCAAAGAGTTTTGTGTCTTGAAGAAACATTATCTCTAATCAATTGTGACATTTGAACATTTGATATAAAAGTGATAATTTCGAGATCAAAGTTAATCGAAATCCGCACACAAATCTAAGAAATTATTTTTTAATTGAATTTGAAAAAAGATAATAAATCCTCATTCAATATATTGTCACTATTGATGTTCTTAAGATACTGAATAAATTGATGGATGATATGTGGTATTTTCTGGATTAATTATCTCTTCTTAGCTTGTGATTAAACAATATTTAATGTCTTTTATGTCTATGGATGAGATATGTCTTATCTCATATGTCTCTTGATCTTTGTAATATCTTCTGATTTCTTAATTAATAAAATAGTATTTACTATTAAAAAATTTACGAAACATTAAAATTAATTTATTATCTATCAAAACCAAAACCAAGTTGAAACAAGTATTTGCTTTTTAAATTAAACCAAAACCAAAAACAATTAGGCCTTTCTTTAAAAAAAAAAAAAGAAAAACAAACAATTGAACCCGTTTTTGTCGCCACTTAAAAGCGGCTAAGGTTGTGAAGCAAGCAAGCCGGCTAAGAATAAACACACTGACTTCAACCTGTACGGTGGAATATGGGACCCACCGAAATCTGATGGCTGAGTTCGTACGTAGCGGCTTATGGTCCGGCGTGAGCTAGCCATCATGATTAGAATTGCAGAAGTGGGGTTGGCTGCTGTTGAGTATTGAGGAGCCCATTGTGATGCGTAGGCCCTCTTTCATGTTTGGAATTTGTCATATTCAACTTGCACAATAACACGTGCAATTTTATCCATAAATCATATTCTCTCTTTATTCAAAATATCAATACTATACTAAGAAAAATAATGCCTCTGTTAATTCATAGATTACTTTCATTTTAAAGATAAAACTGTCATTACAATTAAATTGAATCTGTCATTAAATCTTAATAATTTAATTTAATCAAACAATCATTATGAGGTTGTAGAATTATTACTATTCACGTGCCACCTTAATAAATTGATACAAAATTAACCTCTTATACATCACCCCTATTCACGTCAAAATATATTTTCAATAAAACTGCACATTCCAAGGAAATACATCATCAAGTTTTACTTTCTTTTTTCTTGGAAACTATCCACCTGATCTCTAAAACCTATTATACTTACAAACATATCTTCTAAAATGTAGAGAATAAGTTATTGGAAAACGAAAAAATAAACCTTTTGATTTTCTCTTCAATCATCCAGATTCTCCCGTTTATTTAAACAAACAAAGTTATGAGTGATCTTATTCTTCATCCTTTCGATCCATCTTCCATCAACCTGCAACAACAATTTCCTTCGTTTCTTCTTCCTTCAAGTCCCTTCATAGGTTCCTTCCATCTCTCTTCGTATTGATGTTTTGATTGTTTCCTTCAGGTTTTTTAGATCACTTCATTTCACTTATTGGGTTTGCTTGAAGTATTCAGAAATTGTTTTAAAAAAATCATCTTCCACGAAGAGTTTTACGTCTCTAAGTTTCTTGATGTTATAGTCATCTTGGAAGTGTTTACAGATGCACTCTCTCGACTCAAGTAAGTTTCTTTTTCATTTTCACATCTCTTCGCCCGCCGTCTCGCTGTTGCTTACAAACCCTACATCTTTAATCATTTTTTACAGTCATGGCTGAAACCGTCGTTGTCGTTGTCGTCGCCGTTAAAGTTATTCCAATGAAATCGAAGTCAAGCTCTTCAACAGACAGAGCTTCGGCTATGTTCAGGTCAATCTATTAAAATTTTTCCCCATTTTGATTTCTTCATGTATAGGTTTAAATTCCAAATTTTTATGTTTGTTTTAACCTCATTTGAAAAGGATTAATCACTAGATTAGCTTTAATTATTTTTGTTTTAGGTGTTTTAGATTGAGAATCTGAGAAATTAATAGGATTTTTTATTTAGGTTAGAAAGTGTACATTGTGTTTATGCTGTTAATTTTAAAAATTTGTTAATTTTGTTATTTGGTTTTACCAGCTTAGTGATGTGTCTCTTGGGTATTACATTGGAGTTCAATCGTCCAAGCATGCTACATATGTGCCTCACACTGCTGGTAGATAATAAGTGAAGCATGCCATGGAGATCATTCACTTCTAACTGATTTGAATCCTATTCAAGAGATTGTTGATGTTGTTGTCAACAGGTATGGTTAATTAGGGTTTGTTTTTATACTTTGAATTTTTATGGTTTTGCATTGCCTTATTTTTCCTATTGGGTGTCTATATATTGATCGAGGGTATACTAGAATGTTTAGTTTAATGTTGATTTGTTTTTTTATTTCAAAGTATAGTTTTATAGCTGGAGCTATTTATATTTGGACAAATGAATGGTCATTGTCCATTTTTCTTTTGTTTTGTTTAATTGATTGCAACATTTTATTTGTATTAGCTCTATCTAACCTTATAATTTGATAGTTTATTTTGATAAGAAAATATGTAAAATATTTTGATAGTTTATTTGTTTGCTTTGTAATAATTTCTGCAAAAACCTGTTTATAAGACTATCAAACAAGTCTGATGTTGTTTAATGGAACAATTCCCTTTATAGTACTTAATTTATCAAACTTTCACCAAAGTTAGTCTAAAAATAAAAGATTGTAATTGGTTTAGCTCTGATAATTCAGGGTTGAATATATTTTGTTTTACTTTTTTAGCTCTGATAATTCAGGGTTGAATATATTTTGTTTTACTTTTTTAGCTCTGATAATTGGTTGCTCTTTTCATGTAGCTTCAAATACAATAGGTAACAGGTTGTATATATGTTTATTTGTCCATCTATATATGATTATATTATATATTCCAGTGTATCATGCTTTTAAAAATGCTCTTTCTTTCTAGATTTTCTCCATATTATAATAATTTGGTTTTAAGGGAGTTTGAAAATGTGGTGAAATTTTAAAACATGTTTTTGGTCATTAAGAGGCTAACTAGATGCACATTTTGTATCAGGTTTGCAATCTTGCTTTTGCTTGAATGCAATGATTAAACCTTTCTTTATAAAATAAGGGTCATGCTAACCTTCCAGATGCAATCATTGTCAATTTCTCCCAATTGTTTGTAAATGTTTGAATCTGTTGGATTTACCTAAATTTTGTTTGCAAATGTTAGAATCTGTTGAATTTTTCCTAGATAGATATAAATATTTGTATTTATCTGATGATATTGTAGAAGAGGATGAAGAGGAGTTCCTTCTGCTAAGTATCTCCTCTTCTGTTCCTTTTCATCTTCTGCTAAGGATTTATTAAGAAAAATGATTTGCAGAGATGCTTCCAGAAGATTTTCTGCAGAACAAGGGTTGAATATGGTCTACTTATCATTATTACTTCTTCACTCTATAACTTTAAATTTCAATACTAATTTGATTTAGAAAGATTGATTATGAACATTGATTTTATTTTTGTGATTTATTCAACGTTAAATTTTCCAGTACCGTTTCATTTCACTCGGAAGCCTTTGTTGGCGGCGGTGGTGGATTGCCATCTTACGTACATGGAGCTGTTTATTGGGAACCTATCAAACCTCTCACCATTGGAGAGTTTCACATCCCTCGCAAATGTTGTGTATAGTATGGGAGGGCTTGCTTAATAATGTGTTGTGTGCAAATGCACTGGCTATATTACCAAGCTCAATGCCATATACAAGTCTGCAATTTTAGGATACCTTGCTTTTACTGCTTATCATGCTATGGCTCATGCGGCGGAATTGCGTTCAAGTGATTCTGTTGCTGGGACTGGTGGAGTTGGTTTTAGGTGATTAAGTCTATTGTTAAACGGATGTCATATTTTTAAATATTTATTTATCTGTGACTACTTCCTTTTTTATCTTCATACACATATTTTTTATCATTATACAAATTGCTTATAAAATCAAATTAATTATGACCAAATTATCATTTTGATTTAATAACATGAAATATGGTTTATTTCTTAATATAATCCAAAAGTTAAAACCGTGTAAAGTATTATAATTAAAATTATAACAATAGTTGAAACCGTGTAATCAATTGTTACTAGCATATAATCCAATAGACAAATTTACAATTTCTAAAAAGTAGATGAAGAGCTACCGCATATCACACGCAAAATAAATATCACGTGGCAGATTTCAAATATACACTTAAAATTAATTTTTCTTACCTAATAAATAAAACATGCTACATGTTTGTAATCATTATATAATTTATTTTTACCATTTTATAAAAAAAATTAAATAAAAAAATAAAAAATTAAATTGAATATAAAAGGAGATTTGTTAATTAGACACTGAGGAATAAGCTCTACATAATTTGGAACCACTGAATTATTTGAATTTGGAACCACTATATTATTTATTCTTATATTTTTGAAATCTTTTTTAATTAAAAGAATAGATAAATGATAAATATCTAATAAATGAAGAATAATTTGCTCCTTTTATTATTATTATAACAATCCATTAAACAGCATATTTCATGTCCATATTTGTTATTATTATCCTATTCCTCTATTTTCCCCCCTATTCCTCTATTTTATGGGAAAAGATATATATAGTAATTGTACTTGCTTACGAAAGTAACTTTAGGAATGTATTTCAAAGAACCGTTTTGAATTGGTATATTAATTGTTCTGATTCACTATTAATTAGGTGCAGTGTTTTAAAAACCGGACCGAACCGGCTGGTCGGACCGGTCGAATTGGGAACCGGCCAGGTAACCGGTCTGGTTTAATAGCTAGATCGAGAATGTCATTGAACCGGTGTGAACCGGTCAAAATCGGTGTAAACCGCTAAAACCGGGAAAACCGGCGGTTTTTGTGAACCGGTGGTTTAAATGCATTTTTAATTTTTTTTATTTTAAAAAATTAAAACAATATCATTTTGACTATTTTAATTAAAAATTAAAATAAAAAATAAAATAAATAAAAAGTAATTTAGCTGTGCATAAAAAGTAACACATGCCAAAAAGCGTTTCGTCTTCGCTTCCAGAATTAATATTAGGAACGTATTCCAAATAGAAATTATTGTATTTAATGTTAGAAAAAAATATTATATGTATAAATTTAATATATATAAATTTTAATATTTATCAAATTAATGAATAACATATATAAAAAATGTCATTTATATAAAAAATTAGAAACTTCGATATTTTAAAAGATTTATTTCAATTTGTATATAACATTGTATTATTAGAAATTATAAGGAATCTCATTCATGATTTATATAAATTAGTATTATTTATACTAAAAATACAACAAATATCTGTTTTAATTAAATGAGATGCCATTGAAAAAACAATCAATAAATTAACGAAGAGTAATATAGATAAAATAATATTATAAATAATATATGTAGTAAAATTTGTTTATATTAATCAATAACCAAAGTTATTTTTTTCTTTAAAATAGAATAAAAGGATAAAATATTAGTTTTGAGTGATTTAAATTATCACGATAAGTTAAAAATATATTCTTCTAGCCTAAAAATATTAACACTAATATAATAATTTTAATTATCATTATTATTACATTTATTTATTTATTTAAACAACTATTTTATGTCCTATATTCTCATTTGTTTATTTTATAACTTATAATCTTCATTTTATTTTCATTATATATGTATGTATATATATATATATATATATATATATATATATATAAATATTATTTATTTTTTTATGTTATTTTTAAAAATATATGTAATATATTAATTACAATTAAAGTATAATAAAGGATATTAAAAATTTCAATTGATACACTATTAATAAAGTATAATAAATAATAACGATATGCTATATTGTGAATTAAAATGTGACAATAATAATGATACATGATTAATATCAATATTGTGAGTAAATAATACTCAAGTTTTTTTGTCAAAAAAAAATAATCAAGTTTAATATCCATTTTTTATTACTAATACTTAACCGATAAAATATTTACTTATATATAGAAATGGTTGTATTTATAGTGGTCTTAAATTTATAATATTTTAAAAAATAATTAAATGTATTAAATGAGACGGAATCATGTGATTGATTGGAAGTACACTACCAAACTTTTTATGATAGGTAGAGAAGTTGTCCCCTTTATTTTAAACCCTAAACCCTAAATTATAGGCGTGCCCGACAGGCCGAACCTATTTTTCTAACGTGCCTAAAAATTATATACTTAAATTGAACCGATATTATAGATCATATGTTTAATCACTTCTGAGTTACTATATTATATAACTTCTAAATTACTACACAAATTTAACAAATATGAATACACCTATTTTTCTAAATTTTGTATTCCAAAATTTGAATTAGAAGATTTGTGTTACAAAATTTAAGTCATACAATCTCTTTTATGATATATATTAAATTTTATAGTTCTTACGCAATAGTGACGGTTAATACTTTTCTAAATATTTTTTAATTAAAAAATAAAAAATTAAATTAAATTCATTCTCACATTCATTATGATTATTTTTAAAACATATCGTTGATTTCCGCAACAGCGATTGGGAGGGGGCTGGAATCACTTGATGCCAGAACTGACCCCCGAACCGAACTAAATTGGTGGTGATAAACCAAAAAAAAACATATCGTTAAATATTTAATTAATATATGATCATAAAATCATATAATATCAATAGAATCCATAAATTTACAATTCAGGAAAATTTAAAAATTATAAGCATGCCCGACGGGCCTAACCTATTTTTCTAACGGGCCGACAAAATATTTACTTAAATTGAACAAATATTATATATCATATGTTGTAACGGGCCGACAAAATATTTACTTAAATTGAACAAATATTATATATCATATGTTGTAACGGGCCGACAAAATATAGGTTTTTTAATCCATATATTAATTTTTTTAAAATTTTTCGAAACATTTATCTCAATTTATTTATAATTAAAAATCAAAATTTTTTAAACAACTAACTTATAAAATAAAATACAAGAATATGAAATCAAAGTGAAAATTTTTTAAACACTTTAAAATTAATGTTATGTTTATATGACATTCAGAATTTCAAATATTATATTTTTTTAACCATCAAAGTACTATATTTATTTAATATTTCTGACGATATTGTGCGACCCGTACGAACACGGGTAGATGACTACTTAATTATTTTATTTATTTTTGAACTAAGCTATACATTTTTTACGGGTCGAGATTACTTAATTTATATATCTTTTATATATTTTCTTAACCATCACTATACTATATTTATTTATTATTTATAATGATATTGTGTGATCCGTATAAATGCACAGATGACTAATTAATTATGTCATTTATTCTTTTTACTAAAAAAATTATTTTTGACTGAACGAGACTACTTAATTTATATATCTTTTATATACGTTTTTAACCATCACTATATTATACTAATTTATTATTTATAACGACATTGTACGAACCGTGTGAATGCATAGGTAAATGATTTCTTAGTTATTTTATTTATTTTTCTATTAAAATATACATTTTTCGACGGTCCAAAATTAGTTAATCTGTATATATTTTATTTATATTTTTAACCATCACTATATTTTATTTATTTACTACTGATAGATGACTACTTAATTATTTTCTTTATTTTTTATATGTACATATTAACCTATAACTGAAATGTTTGAAAAAATAAATCTATTAAATATATTGAAATTTTTATTTAAAATAAGTGAAAAAGATTCCAAATGCTTATAATAAGATACGGGTATGAGTGACAATGAATAAAATTTGGACAAAAAAAGTTTGGTACAGGTTACCAAATCAAATAAATATAATCACATATATTATATTTATTTATTATCTATAACATTGTGCAATCTGTGCGAATGCACTGATAGATGATTACTCATGGTAGATTTATAACGACACTATATGATTCGTGCAACGCACGGGTAGATGTCTCCTTAATTATTTCATTTATTTTTTTCTACTAAAATATATATATATATATATTTCTAACTAGATTAAATTAATGTTTATATAACAATTATTATTTCAAATGTTTTTTCTTTTTAGTTTACGTATATTTATTAATCATTATTATATATTTATTTATTATTTATCTCGATTTTGCGTGACCCGTGCGAACGCACGGGTCCTTTACTAGTTTAAAAAATAATTGAAATGTTTGGACTTTTTTAACTTCTTAAAATTTACATAAAACATAAAACACGTTGTTATAATTTTGATAATGAAATTTTAAGGTTTTTTCTTTACCCACCTCTCTATGGGGTCACCCCAGCGAAAACTCCACTTTACCTCTGCATTTCCGAAGTTTTTTTTTTTTTTTTAAATTTTCTCAGACTTCGGAAGTACATCTCCGAAAACATCTCATGGGGGGTGTTTTCGGAGATGCACTTTCGAAAACACCTTTTTTCACATTTTGGGGGGTTTCGGAAATGCACTTCCGAATTATGCAGAAATTGTGTTTTTTTTTTATGTTTTTCTTAACAGTCTCGTATTTTTAATTAAAGGAAAACGCCAAATAAAATAAACGACATATAAACAGAAAATACTAATATGACAAATAAATCCAAATAATATATACAAGCCGAACCAAATAGTAATAGTGTGCGAAATATATAATCCGAAAACAAAAAACATAAACCCGAACCCCTACTGGGTATGCCTAACCCTCTCTCCCTGGGACCTCCTCTGCCGCATGTATGCCGCCGCACGGCCCGCATCAGTGACGATCATCTCTATCACGGCGACTGCCTCTGGATCGCCCCGATGAACGACACCTCGATCCAACGCGTCCCACCCAAGCATCTCTATCCGCTGGCAGATCGGCAGGAGATGAATGGCGTGGTCATCCTCGGCCTGCTGGTTCTCCAGGATCTCCTCGTGTGCTGGCCTAGGAGCGCCGGGAGCGTCGGGTCTCATCAGAGGATGTGACACCCGATAGAACCATGTGACATACCCCTCCACACTGTGCCAGTCCTGGGTGACCCGAATGCGACGATACTCCTCCGGGACCACATGACGCTCCCAATCCTCAAATATGCCAGTGAGCTGCACTCAGGTCACAGTGTCGGGAGCAGCCTCAAAAGGTGACCTGGGTATCATCTGCACATATCCAAACTGCCGCATGCACCGCTCAGGGAGATACCGCACCATGGTGCTGGTCCCGCATGCCAACCAGCCAGAATATAACGATATGCCGTCAAAGGAGACAACATGAGTGTAGTCGCTGAATGGCCTCCAAGTGACGTCATCGTGCATCGTGTGGTCTAGGTACCCACAGTATGGTCCCACTGCATTGTTCCCCTCTAGAGAACGTATCTGGCGGCCCTGGGCATGGCGTCATCGTACTTAGGATCAACGCGGAAGCCGTGGATGCGGGAGAAGTAAGAGATGATCCAGCTCTGAAACACAGACACGATAATGTATTAAAAATAAATACGAAACATAAATAAATGTGAAACAATTAAAATGAAACGTACCGTAAGTAGTGTGCAGGATCCGATCAACTGCCTGGTCCTCCAGTTGGAGGCCTCATTCAGCTTCTGGTATAGGTATGCCAGAGTAGCTGACCCCCAGTTCCACTGGTGAACGGTAGTCAAGTCCATGAAGTAGCGGAGGTAGGTCACGTTGTAGCAACCTGCCCTAAAAATTAAGACTTAGAGTCGCCACCTATTCTGAAGGGCGAATAGGAAACCCTACGCAGTTAAGAGATTCGGGGTAAGTTATTATAATCAGGTCGAGGGAAGGTGTTAGGCACCCTCAACCCTTTCCTATGGCTTTGAATCTAAGGTAACAGTTTATGGCTAAAAGTTAAGGTTAATAGCTAAAGAAGTGAAAAGGGTAAAAATTGAGATTCCAAGTGAATTGAGGTTTTAGAGAGGGGGACTCGCCTTGGTTATCCAAGTGCCTACGTATCTTCTTAGGGAGAATCAGAGTCAACGTAGCTCGGGCACAGGGTTGTACGCCTTAGAATTGATTATGAATGGTTTGAAGGCTTTTTGAATGGCCTATCGTAGTTTTGAATTTGATTTGAAAGGCATTTTGAGTTGCCTGATTGAAAAGGATGAAAAATCCGTAGTTTTGGAGGAGTGTCTTGAATGTTTTAAGTTTTGGGCGTACAACCCTGGTTTAATATGTCACCGTTAGATGCGATGATCAATAGATTTGATCAGTATAGCTAACAGATTAATGGGGCATTGCTGGTTACTCAGATCAATAGATTCGATCGTCGCGGGCAGCAAATTGGATGTATTTTAGATTAGACATTTTTATTCTTTTATCTCTCGTCTAATGCGACTAATAGCTTTAGTCGGGTCGAGGAGAGAATTAATCAAGAATTAATTAAATTAATATTAGATAAATTAATATTTTTGCCCCAACGGTAATGGGGTTGGGCAAACCCTAACATTTTAGTTACACACTCCTAGGGTCTTTCTGTGATTTTTATAATTAAAGTTTAAATAAATAATTAAATCGAATGATCGAAATAATCGGGAATTAATCCTAAAACCTAATCATAGTCCTAATCCTAATCTAATATTATAATCCTAATTAAATTAATTGATTAAACATATTTAATTAATAATTAACCTAAACTGAATAATAGTAAAATAACTAAATATGTAGAAAAACCTGGCTGTGATTCTATGTTGCTGGCCCTTGGAGATCCATGGTACACCACTACATCCCTGTGCATCGGATAGGCCTGAGCGAGAATCTGACGGTGATGATTGTGTTGAAGCGGTAAAGCGGCAAGCAACAAAAGATTTGGAAATATTTATCCGGGAATTTATCGTGTCCACAGAGATTAGTGCTACTGAACTGCCGTTCGACGGATTCTTAGTTCTTGAGTTCGGGTTAAAATGGGTTTTAAGTAAACAAGGAAAACATAACATATGAACATAAAATAAATTCATTCTTGATAGAGAATAGCTTATTTGGTTTGAATCTAAACTACTCCTCACAAACTTAGATTTATCACTCCGCCGTACTCAATCTACAATACTCATCAGAATCACCACATATCCCTCACATCAATATCCATGTCTGCAACACCGACGGGAATTCAACTATATTGCTCTTTCGACGATGTCTCAACCGATCGAACAACACAGAGACATTAAACTCAGATATTATGTGGATGTTAACCCCAATCCTATGTCTAGAATCAAAAGCTAACAGATATCCCCCTAATCAAGATTTGTGATGTCTATTTTTACAACAACACAAATCCAAAACATTTAAGCAAAAAGATCAAAGAAACACCGATTAAGATTTGTAAAGCAAACTTTATACAACTAGTAAAAAGAGTAACAAACATCCATGGGTTTAGAGTATTTACATACAAACTCACCAAAAGAGAAATACAAAGAGAAGAGAAGAAGAGGAACCAAACATTTCTTGGTTTGTCAACACCAATCGATGAGAAATTCGACCTCCGATCATCAAGATGCATGCTCCATTGTTGTTTTCAAGCTCTCCCTACTCAAAAATGGTTGTGATGACTTTGGGAACAAATACCCCAAAGCATAACCCTAAAAAATGTGATTTTTCCCTATTTAATGACTTTCCAAACCGCCCAGACCGCGCTTAGCGCGCAAATCCGCGCTTAGCTCGCTCAACAGAAAATTGAAATCTTATTTTGGCCATATCTTGAGAACCGTAACTCCGATTTACGCCCGGTTCGAAGCGTTGGAAAGCTTATTTCATGCTCTATCTAACAATGACAACATATCAACCAAATTGGTGATTTATTATTATTTGGTTTTGAGCGTTATTCGCCGAATGAATTGATTCCGGCGCTCAAAATCGCGCGTTTGAAGCCGTGTCTTCGCCACGTTATTGCTCATGCTCCAAATACGCCTCAATACCTACAAAATGAATAGAAAACTATAAAAAGTATAAAAGTATATGAAGATACATCTATTCACAAAGTATACGTATTTATACACAAAACGGGGTATTATTCGAACGGTATTAACAAAAAGTATCGATAAGTGCCACTATATACAAACACAAAATAACTACATTTTGAGACTTAACAACTTTCCCCAACTTGAATTTGTTTGTCCTCAAACAAGGCCAAACACTCAAATCTCAAAAGTTAAAATCAAAGAATCAAGATTCAACAAGATTAGGAAAAACGAAACAATTGTACGGTTCAAACAAAAACGTACCAACAAAGTAAATACTTACCACAATCCTACAATGACAACATGAAAAAGAAACGAATCCTAAGTACAAAAATCATACAAAACATTCTAAAACAAAACAAGCTCAATCATGAATCACGCCTAGAAAAAATTCATCGGTAGATGAAAAACACCGAAAGGTGAGGACTTTGACACACACCCGACAAACTTGCAAACAATAGACAAAAATTATGCGTTCATCCAAAAATAGTATCGAAAACGCAACGACACAAATCACAAGGGCTTTAAAGGTTGTAATGTGGCTCGGTTAACAATCAAGTGATAATTCATAAAGCTAATTGAAACAAAAACTTGCCTAAACCTAAGGGAGTAATTACTTCCACAAAGTTTCAAACAAAGGAATTTCAATCAAACTTTCTTCTTCATCACATGTTTCACACCAAACACAATACTTATTAACACAATCTTATTCCAAACTCTTTTTGTTATTTTCTTTTTCAAACTTTTTCTCTTTTTTCTTTCTTTTTCTTTTCTTTCTTTTTCACATTTTTTTTCTTTCCTTTCCTCAACCTCACATCAATCACAACATAAACAAGCAAACATCCTTTCCCCAACTTGAATTCAACCACAACATAAAGTGAATACTCCCTACTTTCTAAGGCAAGGTAAAAATTAAAACTATAAATCATAGTTGAGGATTCAAGAAAACAAAGAATCAACATCCATAAACAATTGAAAACCAAACGCTCATAGACAAGCATTAAGAAAAAACAATATGGACATGGACAAAAAGGCTCAAAGGGGGTTACTAATGCTCACACTCTCACAAGGTGAATTGATATTTGGCTATGGTAGTTGTGCTCAAAATCAAACAAGTGCCTTGATCACTTTCGTGCATTCATAAAATCAATACAAACGATAGATTAAACATAATAATATCCAGTTAAAACAAGAAATGTCGGTCACTCGCATATGTATACAATGGAAAGCCACCTCACATTTATGGTAAAAAGAGGAAACTAATGTGATTCAAGTAATGAACAAGTTATGCAAAAAGAATGAATAATATGAAAATTGTACAAATGAAAAGTCTCCTAAACATGTTATGCTATAGAAAGCGATAAACGAGTACCTTGCTATGTACAAATTCGAACAATCATTACCGCACAGTTGGCATGTTGAATCAATCAAAATTGGAGAATTACCAAATGCTGTTAGAACAAGATTTGTTCTTATCAATTATCTTAGTTTTGATGATAACAATAATATGAATTTTGCTTAAGATAATATGGTACTCTAATCCAATGCAATTTCCCTTTCAGGAAATATATAAAGAGTACGCATAATTCAGCGCTCAGAAGATGTGTCTCAAATGGTTCAGCATGCAACATCAGAACATGGTCTGGCAAGACATCAGAAGATGGTCGAAGCAGAATCAGAACATGGGTCTATGGAAGCATCAGAAGAACATGAGATCAGAAGCACTGAAGATCAGAAGATGGTATCACGCTCAGAAGCACTTCAAGGTCAGAAGATCAGAAGATGCTGTGCACCAAGCTGTTTGACTCTGATGATATTCAAACGTCGTATTCACAAACATCAGATCAGAAGGAAGTACACGTGGCAGACTACGCTGACTGACAAAAGGAACGTTAAAGCTACTAAAGGCTACGTCAGTAGACACAGCGTGAACAAGGCTCGAGGTAGTTGACAAAAGCGTATAACATTAAATGCAAAGCTGTACGGAACACGCAAAGCATTAAATGCATTCAACGGTCATCTTCTCAACGCCTATAAATATGAAGTTCTGATGAGAAGCAAGATTAACGATTTCGCACCAATACAATTCAAATTAACTTGCTGAAACGCTGTTCAACTCTAAACTCAGAATCTTCATCTTCATCAAAGCTCACTACATTGCTGTTGTAATATCTTAGTGAGATTAAGCTTAAACTGTAAGAGAAATATCACAGTTGTGATTATCGCTTTTAAGAAGCATTTGTAAACTCTTGAATAGATTACATTAAGTTGTAAGGAACTAGAGTGATCAGTTGATCAGTATACTCTAGGAAGTCTTGGCAGTTGGCTGAGCAGGAAGTCTTGGCAGTTGGCTGAGCAGGAAGTCTTGGCAGTTGGCTGAGCAGAAAGTCTTAGGAGTGAACTAAGCCTAGAGTGATCGTGTTGATCAGTAGACTCTAGAAAAAGTCTTAGGAGTGAACTAAGCAGTTGTTCCTGGAGTGATCAGGTTGTGATCAGAAGACTCTGGAAGACTTAGTTGCGGCTAAGTGGAAAACCATTGTAATCCGTGCGATTAGTGGATTAAATCCTCAGTTGAGGTAAATCATCTCTGCGGGGGTGGACTGGAGTAGCTTCGTTAACAGCGAACCAGGATAAAAATATTTGTGCATTTATTTTTATCGCTCAAGATTTTAAGTCACACTTATTCAATCCCCCCCTTTCTAAGTGTTTTTCTATCCTTCAATTGGCATCAGAGCGTCGGTTCTAAGGTGCAAGCACTTAACCGTGTTTAGAAAAGATTCAGGAAGAGAAAAACGCTTCATTTAAAAGATGGTTGATGAAAGTGAAAGGACTATACCTACACCTGCATCTACATCTGGCTCTGCTGAGCAATACAACGGTAACAATGGTTATACTAGACCGCCGTTATTCGATGGTGAAAACTTTGAATACTGGAAAGATAAACTGGAAAGTTACTTTCTGGGTCTAGATGGTGATCTATGGGATCTTCTGATGGATGGTTACAAACATCCAGTAAATGCCAGAGGCGTGAAGCTGTCAAGGCAAGAAATGAATGATGACCAAAAGAAGCTTTTCAGGAATCATCATAAATGTAGAACTGTTTTGCTGAATGCTATCTCTCATGCTGAGTATGAGAAGATATCTAACAGGGAAACGGCCTATGACATATATGAGTCCTTGAAAATGACTCATGAAGGAAATGCTCAAGTCAAGGAGACAAAAGCTCTTGCCTTAATCCAGAAGTATGAAGCCTTCAAGATGGAGGATGATGAAGACATTGAAAAGATGTTTTCGAGATTTCAAACTCTTACTGCTGGATTGAGAGTTCTTGACAAAGGATACACCAAGGCTGATCATGTGAAGAAGATCATCAGAAGCTTACCCAGAAGATGGGGTCCTATGGTGACTGCATTCAAGATTGCAAAGAATCTGAATGAAGTTTCTCTGGAAGAGCTTATCAGTGCCTTGAGAAGCCATGAGATTGAGCTGGACGCAAATGAGCCTCAAAAGAAAGGTAAGTCTATTGCATTAAAATCTAATATCAAGAAATGCACTAACGCTTTTCAGGCTAGAGAAGAAGATCCTGAAGAATCAGAATCTGAAGAAGAAGATGAACTGTCCATGATTTCCAGAAGGCTAAATCAACTCTGGAAGACCAAGCAAAGGAAGTTCAGAGGCTTCAGAAGTTCAAGGAAATTTGAACGTGGAGAATCTTCTGATGAAAGAAGATTTGACAAGAAGAAGGTCATGTGCTATGAATGCAATGAGCCTGGACACTACAAGAATGAATGTCCAAATCTTCAGAAGGAAAGTCCCAAGAAAAAGTTTCATAAGAAGAAAGGTCTTATGGCAACCTGGGATGAGTCAGAAGATGATTCAGAAGATGAGCAGGCCAACTGTGCGCTGATGGCGACAGAAGATGACGGATCAGAATCTACATCAGAATCAGATTCTGAAGAGGTATTTTCTGAACTTACTAGAGATGAGTTAGTTTCCGGTCTAACTGAACTTCTGGAACTCAAGTCTCAGATTAGTCTCAAATACAAAAAGCTGAAAAAGCAATTTGAATTTGAAACAAAGAAGCTTGAGTTGGAGAATTCTGAATTAAAAGAAAAACTTTTAAAATTATCCAATAATGTTGGATCTCCTTCTGATTCAGAAAAATCCACTCCTAGTCTGAACCATATTCTGAAAGAATATGATTTAAGTTTCAGAAAGTTCTTATCTAGAAGTATTGGCAGAAGTCAGCTAGCTTCTATGATATATGCTGTGTCTGGAAACAAAAGAGTTGGCATTGGTTATGAGGGTGAAACCCCATACAAACTTGAACCTGTTGATGAAATGAAAATTACATACAAGCCATTGTATGATCAGTTCAAGTATGGCCACTCTCATGATATTAGGCACACTTCACATACACAAAGTTTTCACATTACACACACTAAGAAGCATGTGACACAACCTAGGAAATATCATGAAACTCACATTAAGAATTATCATGCTGTTCCTCCTATTGCTTACAATGTTAAACCCAAGTTCAATCAGAACTTGAGAAAATCTAACAAGAAAGGACCCAAAAAGATGTGGGTACCTAAGGATAAGATTATTCCTATTGCAGATATCCTTGGCTGAAAGAAGGACAAAGCACAACATGTCATGGTACCTGGACTCTGGATGCTCGCGACACATGACAGGAAGAAGGTCTATGTTCCAAGACCTGGTGCTTAAGTCTGGAGGAGAAGTCAAGTTCGGAGGAGATCAGAAGGGCAAGATAATTGGCTCTGGAACTATAAAGTCTGGTAACTCTCCTTCCATTTCTAATGTACTTCTTGTAGAAGGATTAACTCATAACCTCTTATCTATCAGTCAATTAAGTGACAATGGTTATGATATAATCTTCAATCAAAAGTCTTGCAAGGCTGTAAATCAGAAGGATGGCTCAATCCTATTTACAGGCAAGAGGAAGAACAACATTTATAAGACAGATCTGCAAGATCTTATGAGTCAGAAGGTGACTTGTCTTATGTCTGTTTCTGAAGAGCAGTGGGTCTGGCACAGAAGATTAGGTCATGCTAGTTTGAGAAAGATCTCTCAGATTAACAAACTGAATCTTGTCAGAGGACTCCCTATGAATTGTGGAAGAATAAAAAGCCCAACATTTCATATTTCCATCCTTTTGGATGTGTGTGCTTTATTCTGAACACTAAAGATCATCTTGGTAAGTTTGATTCCAAAGCTCAAAAGTGTTTCCTTCTTGGATATTCTGAACGCTCAAAAGGCTACAGAGTATACAATACTGAAACATTGGTTGTAGAAGAATCAATCAATATCAGGTTTGATGATAAGCTTGGTTCTGAAAAACCAAAGCAAGTTGATAATTTTGCAGGTTGTGATATTGACATATCAGAAGTTGTTGAGCCAAGAAGCAACGCATCAGAAGCAGAGCTTCTCAGAAGCAAAGAATCTGAAGATCAAGTATCAGCTTCTCTGGAGGATCTAAGTATTTCTGAAGAACCATCTGTCAGAAGATCATCCAGACTCATCTCTGGTCATTCAGAAGATGTCATTCTTGGAAAGAAGGATGATCCAATCAGAACAAGAGCATTCCTTAGAAACAATGCAGACTGTCAATTAGGTCTTGTATCTTTGATCGAGCCAACTTCTGTTGATCATGCTCTAGAAGATCCAGACTGGATAATTGCTATGCAAGAAGAACTAAATCAGTTTACAAGGAATGATGTTTGGGATCTTGTTCCTAGACCAGATGGATTCAATATAATCGGTACAAAATGGGTCTTCAGAAACAAGCTCAGTGAGAAAGGCGAAGTGGTAAGGAACAAAGCCAGACTGGTGGCTCAGGGTTATAGTCAGCAAGAAGGGATTGACTACACAGAAACCTTTGCACCAGTGGCCAGGTTAGAATCTATTCGTCTATTAATTTCTTTTGCCACTCAACATAACATCACTCTCTATCAGATGGATGTTAAGAGTGCCTTCTTAAATGGTTATATAGATGAAGAAGTTTATGTCCATCAACCTCCTGGTTTTGAAGACTCTATGTCTCCTAATCATGTTTTTAAACTTAAGAAATCATTGTATGGATTGAAACAGGCTCCCAGAGCTTGGTACGAACGCTTAAGTTCTTTCCTTCTGGATAATGGTTTCACTAGAGGAAAAGTGGACACTACTCTCTTTTGTAAAACCTTTGAAAAGGATATTTTAATTTGTCAAATATATGTAGATGATATTATTTTTGGAACATCTAATGCTACACTTGGAAAGGAGTTTGCTAAGTCTATGCAGGCTGAGTTTGAAATGAGCATGATGGGAGAACTCAAGTATTTCCTTGGAATACAAATAAATCAAACATCAGAAGGAACGTATGTTCACCAAACCAAGTATGTGAAGGAACTTCTGAAGAAGTTTAATCTTCTAGACTGCAAAGAAGCCAAAACTCCTGTGCATCCAACATGCATCCTAGGTAAGGATGAGGTAAGTAAGAAGGTAGATCAGAAGCTATACAGAGGTATGATTGGATCTCTTCTATATCTGACTGCTTCTAGACCTGACATTCTGTTCAGTGTTTGTTTGTGTGCTAGATTCCAATCAGATCCTAGAGAATCTCATTTAACTGCTGTTAAAAGGATTCTAAGGTATCTGAAAGGTACTACTAATGTTGGTTTAGTTTACAGAAAATCTAAAGAATACAACTTAGTAGGATTCTGCGATGCTGACTATGCTGGAGACAGAATTGAAAGAAAAAGTACTTCAGGAAGTTGCCAATTTCTTGGAAGTCATTTGATCTCCTGGTACAGCAAGAAGCAAGCAACTATTGCTCTATCAACAACAGAAGCAGAATATGTCGCTGCTGCTGGTTGTAGCACACAGATGCTCTGGATGAAGAGTCAGTTAGAAGATTATCAGATATTTGAGAGTAACATTCCTATATTCTGTGATAATACTTCTGTTATATGTTTATCTGAGAATCCTATTCTTCATTCAAAAGCTAAACATATTGAGATAAAACATCATTTCATAAGGGACTATGTTCAGAAGGGTGTTATTTCTTTAAACTTTGTTGATACAGACCATCAATGGGCTGATATCTTTACAAAACCCCTGGCTGAAGATAGGTTTAAGTTCATTCTGAAGAACATCAGTATGGATTTATGCCCAGAATGAGAAGATGAGAAGTTCTCATGTATGAGTATCTTCTGAAATGAATGTGGAACATTTTTTTAATCAGAAGTTCTGATTGAATTCTTTTAGAAATTATGATTCGGTTATTACTAACGTTTCATTGTCTAAGTTGATTCAGAACCTCTTTTAAAGCAAAACAGCTGTTACGTTTTATCTCGGGATGGTAAACCTGTCGTTACTATTCATGGATAAGCGCGCGTGCAGTTGAAGGGACGCCGACCATAGGTAACTGTGCAAGTCACTTCATTTGTCTTTATTATCTCTCCTCACGTCACGTAACATTAAATGCTAGTCATCATTCGTTTCACTTTATTTTCTTTTAAATACCCTTCAAAATGGTTTTTTGGTTTCCTATCTTTTTGTTTTCCTCTTAAAAGTTTTCTCTCTCTCTCTCTCTCTCTCTCGGTTTTCATTTCTTCTCTCAAAACCTAGCGTTCACCCTAAGCCTGTTGAAGCTCCATGACTCAAAGGCGACAGATCTCTGTGCATCTCGGGATGGCTCTTCTAATACCGCTCAAGTCAGACTCTTCTTTGATGTTGTTATCAACTTTCATCCAAAGACAGAAAACTTTCTTGAGTTGTGGGAAGATATACTCAACTTCTATGTTGAGTTTCTTGACCGAATGTTGTATTTTTTTTATTTTTGTAGTCATTTCCTCTTTGGAAATTCTACTTTGTTGTTTTCTTTTCCTTGCTGCTTCTGCTTGTTTTGTATTTGCTAGGAATGTTTTTCATCTTGTTAAACATAGGAACCTTTTGTAATATCTTTTGATTATCAATGAAAAAGTTTCTTTGTGTTTTACATTCCAGTAAATGTTTTCTTTTGTCGTTTTGTACATCTGAATCTTTTTATATATTCTTTTTGATGTTATGACAAAAAGGGGGAGAAAGATAAATGATAAATGATTTGATTAAATCTATCAGTTGCTGGGTAAAGGCTCCCACACATTCACTAACAAGAACTGCAAGTTCTATATGGTTTAAGTGTTTTGCAGGTACAGAGAAATGAAGTGAATCTTCAAAGCAAACACTAGAAGCAAAACCATGGAAACTGAAGCAAGCTGAGTGCTGTCAAGCTTCAGAGATCAGAAGCAAGAAAGAAGAATGAATCAGAAGCACTGATAATAGAATTTGAATATCATTGTCTATCCTGTTCTGACAAAATTCTATTTGCCCTGATACATATAATGTTATGGCTCTGATACATTATTTGCTCTGATACATATTTTTAGCCTAAATGCTCTGATACATTTGGCTCTGATACATATCATGTATTTGAATATACATTTTATGTTCTAACTCGTTCATGCTGACTTTTGTCGTTTAGTTTTTGTTCTGTAACATTTCAGGATGTAGAGATGCTCAGATGATGCTCTGGTACATTCAACAATGTTCTGATACAAATCTAGCATGAAGTGATGTTGGTAGACATTCAAAGTTCTGAAGCTATCCGAGGGAAGCAGAAATCAGAAGATGTGAATGCTCTAAAAGATCCAGTAATTCAAGTTCTGAAGCTGTCCTGAATGGAAGCAGAAGTCAGAAGCTGTGAATGTTCTGAAGATCAAAGAAATTCAAGTTCTGAAGCTGTCCTGAATGGAAGCAGAAGTCAGAAGCTGTGAATGTTCTGAAGATCAAAGAAATTCAAGTTCTGAAGCTGTCCAATGGAAGCAGAAGTCAGAAGCTATGAATTCTCTGAAGGCAGAAGCTTATATGATCGTCTCTACCGAAATAATCAGGGAAGTCTTTTATCAAAGTTCTTCGAGTATTTATTTCAGGGGGAGATTATTTATCTCAGGGGGAGATTGTTAATCTCAGGGGGAGACATATTCATATGCTTATGCTATAGCTGTGTAATTTGTCTTTTGCCGTCTACTCTTTCTGATCGCAAATTCATATCATTTATATATGTTTTTGTCATCATCAAAAAGGGGGAGATTGTTAGAACAAGATTTGTTCTTATCAATTATCTTAGTTTTGATGATAACAATAATATGAATTTTGCTTAAGATAATATGGTACTCTAATCCAATGCAATTTCCCTTTCAGGAAATATATAAAGAGTACGCATAATTCAGCGCTCAGAAGATGTGTCTCAAATGGTTCAGCATGCAACATCAGAACATGGTCTGGCAAGACATCAGAAGATGGTCGAAGCAGAATCAGAACATGGGTCTATGGAAGCATCAGAAGAACATGAGATCAGAAGCACTGAAGATCAGAAGATGGTATCACGCTCAGAAGCACTTCAAGGTCAGAAGATCAGAAGATGCTGTGCACCAAGCTGTTTGACTCTGATGATATTCAAACGTCGTATTCACAAACATCAGATCAGAAGGAAGTACACGTGGCAGACTACGCTGACTGACAAAAGGAACGTTAAAGCTACTAAAGGCTACGTCAGTAGACACAGCGTGAACAAGGCTCGAGGTAGTTGACAAAAGCGTATAATATTAAATGCAAAGCTGTACGGAACACGCAAAGCATTAAATGCATTCAACGGTCATCTTCTCAACGCCTATAAATATGAAGTTCTGATGAGAAGCAAGATTAACGATTTCGCACCAATACAATTCAAATTAACTTGCTGAAACGCTGTTCAACTCTAAACTCAGAATCTTCATCTTCATCAAAGCTCACTACATTGCTGTTGTAATATCTTAGTGAGATTAAGCTTAAACTGTAAGAGAAATATCACAGTTGTGATTATCGCTTTTAAGAAGCATTTGTAAACTCTTGAATAGATTACATTAAGTTGTAAGGAACTAGAGTGATCAGTTGATCAGTATACTCTAGGAAGTCTTGGCAGTTGGCTGAGCAGGAAGTCTTGGCAGTTGGCTGAGCAGGAAGTCTTGGCAGTTGGCTGAGCAGAAAGTCTTAGGAGTGAACTAAGCCTAGAGTGATCGTGTTGATCAGTAGACTCTAGAAAAAGTCTTAGGAGTGAACTAAGCAGTTGTTCCTGGAGTGATCAGGTTGTGATCAGAAGACTCTGGAAGACTTAGTTGCGGCTAAGTGGAAAACCATTGTAATCCGTGCGATTAGTGGATTAAATCCTCAGTTGAGGTAAATCATCTCTGCGGGGGTGGACTGGAGTAGCTTCGTTAACAGCGAACCAGGATAAAAATATTTGTGCATTTATTTTTATCGCTCAAGATTTTAAGTCACACTTATTCAATCCCCCCCTTTCTAAGTGTTTTTCTATCCTTCAAATGCGACTTCAAGTAATCGGACCAAAATTTGATTCTAAACAACAACAAAAGAATTAACACATATTACTAATAATTACTACACTATAAGGCCTTGGTGGAAGTGGGAAAAAAGGCGAGCCAAGTGAACAATTAAAAAGAGTTCACTGGCCGAAACTCCCAGGCCGCGCTAAGCGCGGTGAGCGCGCTAAGCGCGCTACACCAGAAAAACCAGAAAACCAGAATTTCCAATGCAACCTCCACTTACCACCTACACTACTCATTTACAGAAAAACAGAAAAATAAAAGCGTTGGGGTGCCTCCCAACAAGCGCTTGTTTTACGTCGTTAGCTCGACGCCTTTTATTGTCTCGCGAATGGCAAGTGACTTCCTCGCAACACGTCAATGCTTTCGCCTTAAACGCAACATAAAGAAAGCGACCTGACCAAACACTTAACAAACGAATCAAAAGCAAAAGTATATACAAGTATGTGTAAAAACACAAATATACATAAAACACAATATTTACAAAATCCTTAATTGGCTAAACAAATTGAAAAGTGAAGATTTAGAATTTACGAACTATCCGAGTTCAATTTGTTTAGCCAATTTCACCTTGCTAAATAGCAAAAGTAAAGAGGAACAAAATCAAACACACAAACATGTATAAGTATGAAAATATAAACATGTATCAATATAAGAAAATATACAAGTATGAGAATATGCACAAAATATACAATATTCACAAAACTCAAAAATAAAGAAACTATCGCAATGCGAATTCAATAAAAACACCAATCCCCGGCAACGACGCCATTTTGTTGAAGCGGTAAAGCGGCAAGCAACAAAAGATTTGGAAATATTTATCCTGGAATTTATCGTGTCCACAGAGATTAGTGCTACTGAACTGCCGTTCGACGGATTCTTAGTTCTTGAGTTCGAGTTAAAATGGGTTTTAAGTAAACAAGGAAAACATAACATATGAACATAAAATAAATTCATTCTTGATAGAGAATAGCTTATTTGGTTTGAATCTAAACTACTCCTCACAAACTTAGATTTATCACTCCGCCGTACTCAATCTACAATACTCATCAGAATCACCACATATCCCTCACATCAATGTCCATGTCTGCAACACCGACGGGAATTCAACTATATTGCTCTTTCGACGATGTCTCAACCGATCGAACAACACAGAGACATTAAACTCAGATATTATGTGGATGTTAACCCCAATCCTATGTCTAGAATCAAAAGCTAACAGATATCCCCCTAATCAAGATTTGTGATGTCTATTTCTACAACAACACAAATCCAAAACATTTAAGCAAAAAGATCAAAGAAACACCGATTAAGATTTGTAAAGCAAACTTTATACAACTAGTAAAAAGAGTAACAAACATCCATGGGTTTAGAGTATTTACATACAAACTCACCAAAAGAGAAATACAAAGAGAAGAGAAGAAGAGGAACCAAACATTTCTTGGTTTGTCAACACCAATCGATGAGAAATTCGACCTCCGATCATCAAGAAGCATGCTCCATTGTTGTTTTCAAGCTCTCCCTACTCAAAAATGGTTGTGATGACTTTGGGAACAAATACCCCAAAGCATAACCCTAAAAAATGTGATTTTTCCCTTTTTAATGACTTTCCAAACCGCCCAGACCGCGCTTAGCGCGCAAATCCGCGCTTAGCCCGCTCAACAGAAAATTGAAATCTTATTTTGGCCATATCTTGAGAACCGTAACTCCGATTTACGCCCGGTTCGAAGCGTTGGAAAGCTTATTTCATGATCTATCTAACAATGACAACATTTAAAACAAATTGGTGATTTATTATTATTTGGTTTTGAGCGTTATTCGCCGAATGAATTGATTTCGGCGCTCAAAATCGCGCGTTTGAAGCCGTGTCTTCGCCACGTTATTGCTCATGCTCCAAATACGCCTCAATACCTACAAAATGAATAGAAAACTATAAAAAAGTATAAAAGTATATAAAGATACATCTATTCACAAAGTATACGTATTTATACACAAAACGGGGTATTATTCGAACGGTATTAACAAAAAGTGTCGATAAGTGCCACTATTTACAAACACAAAATAACTACATTTTGACACTTAACAGATTGCAGATGTGCACCAAAGGCTTTGTTGATGGGCTGGGAATCGAACCCAAGCCCTTCACCTTGCAGACAGCGCCTCATACTATTCAGGCTATCAATGTTATCTGTTATAAACGTGCCATCAACATAATATAATAGAACATAAATAATAAAAAAATGAATGAAGCCTCGCGCCCAGCTTGTGCGTCGTCTCCCTCACGCGATTTTTTTCTGGAATTTTAAGAACCTTTGCCTACGGTTTTTAGAGTGTTGCTATAGGTCTGCACATCTCAAATTCATCACACGAAGCCGGTAAATACCAATTAACCAACCGAATACACCAATTCCTATCCTATGAACGTGAAAACGCAAACGGTTTAGCCTAATTTGGTCTCTAATCCATAACCCCAAATCGGAGCTTTACCACCCTAACAATGGTGGATCTTCCTCCTTGTGATGAATTGCAAATTAAAACATACAGAAATGCTCTAAACCATCATATGAATCATTCCACGCGATCAAAATACGTAAATAATGCGTGAACACACAAAGCCAGGACCGAACTCGATGGAGCCAAACCGTAATCTCACCAGTACGGTTCTGCGTGCGTTTAAGTCTGGAAATCGACTCCAATCCTTCACTAGTACCCGCAGTTCACGTTTCGGTAACCAGAAGCCCTTGAATTCTCATAAATTTACAACACGCCTGTGGAAATTTTTGGAACAAGTCTGAAATTCGGCCAATCTCTTCTCTGTCGAAAAATCCCCTCTTCAGTGAAGCTTCACAGGAGTTTTGATACTGAAATTTTTTTTAGGTTTCCGAATTTAATTCTTGTTGATTCTGTATGATTTAATTTGGGGAAGATTTGATCCAATTTTGTGTGAGAATGTTTTCGGACCGATTTATTGATTTAATTCCTAGCTGAGATTTGATGAAGATTGAGATGAAATTGGAAAACTTAGAAGATTTGATTTTTTTTTGTGGATGTTTCTAAAAAGCAGTGTTTTTATTTTATTTTATTTTATGGTAACAAATAAAATTCCATTATTACATACAATTCTAATAAACTGTAAATTATAATTAATATAAACTAATTTCCTAAAACTAAAATATAGAAATCTAATCATAATAATAACTACTAACAAACTTATTCCTAATAATAATAATAGCCTTAAATAACAATAATCAAATGTTTAATAATAATACTAAATCCTAATATTAGTAAATAATAATGGTTTTAATAAAATTATAACAATAAAATGGATATTGATTAATTGTTGTAAAAGAAATCAAACCTTCTAAGGATAAATTGGGCCAACTGATTGGGCCCAAATACCTGTTGATTACACCCCTGTTTTAACTCAAAGCGGTTTATAAGAGAATGGGTTTAACAATAGAGATGTTAAACCCCATGACCCTTATTTTAATACCCCTGATGAATTAATAGACGTAGATTTGACTGGGCAAATTTTGGGATATGACACACGTCGACGTACCTTGCACTCTTGTCCACAAAGATTGCAGCGCCTACCATAAACATGTACCAGCACCGGAGAGCGCAGCCACGGTGATACTGTGTAAATAGGTCGTCACCCGCCTCCTCGAATTCGGCCGCCGCCACCAGGTGGTGCTCGAAATAAGTGCTCAGTATGGTGAACCGGATATGGGGCCATTTGTCGTCATGCACTCAAAGTCAGCAACTTCGGGCTCCATATCCAAATAGAGCGCCATCCACTCACTGGCTTCGATACTCTGGATCCGGGAGTGGTGCATCAGTGTCCCCCTGATCGGCAAGTGGAGAAGACACTGCACATCATGCAAGGTGATCGTCATCTCCCCAACCGGTAAATGGAAAGAAGACGTCTCCCTGTGCCACCTCTCCACAAAGGCCCCCTGCATGCCGTGGCTGATGGTGGTATACCCCGTCATGCAGAGCCCACTAAACCCTGAAGCTCTCACCGCGTCGTTAAACCACTCATCATTCGGTTTAAACAGACTAAAAACCTTCCGGGAGTGGTTCACCATTTTCAAAGGCTCTCTCTCCTGTTACAAAAAAAAACAAATAAAAAAGTATGTTAATTAGACCCTTAAGAAAATATTGAATAAACGGCTAAATTATAAACGGTTAAATAATATAGTCGGGCAAATTATAAAAAATACCTCTCCCTCCCAGATGCACCGAGCGACATGCTCGTGGTAGGTTATCAGCACGGTAGTGTCACTGGGCCCTCCCGGGTAGCCCTCCTCCTGCTCCTCCTCCTCCCCTTGTGGAGGGTCAACATCCGGTACCTCCTCCGCCTCGTGGTATGTCACTGCCTCCTCCTCCTCCTCTCACTGGCGGGAAGAAGATACCCGAGCCAGACGACTCCTAGATCCAGATGTAGAGGTACCCTCGTCCATCTGCACGGGAACTCGCACACGTCCCCGGCCCTGCCCCCGTCCCTGCGTCGACACCAGCTGCGCCGCCCGCTCGCGTCTAGCCGATGCAGTCTGGGCCTCTCTACCCTGTCTGATGCGTGCTTGGTTGCCTGACATGTTCCTGAAAACAATTGAAATCAATAAATATGTGTTATACCCCAAAATTTGCCCGCATCTTTTTTCAAGAAAACTCCAATCTGAAAATTAAGAGTCTCATATAATCATGGATTTTTATTTCAACAAATATCCTGACATATGAAATACTTAGTTTTTAGAATTTTTCTTATACAGTAATTTGGCTTGCAGTTGAATTTATTCTTATGCAAACGCCAAATACTGTTTATTACTTCACACATGCTATTTATTTATTTACAGATAAATAGTACTAAAACAATTGGTACAGAGTTAAATCTCTTTGCAGGCGCAGAATCAGGAAACTCAGACTGTACTGGTAACAAGTAGATTATTATTATCTTTTGTTTCCCACTAATTTTTGTACTATATTCCATTATTTTCAAAAATCTTTTCAAATCTCTTTTTCAAAAATCAAATCCTAACTTTATTCTCTACATCTCTCTTTTTCCCAACACTATCATACACTTTCTTTCAAATCTTATTTCCACTCAAATTTTCCTTTTGTACGGAATCACATCATTCCCCAACGTCTCTATCCTTCTTTCCACTCTATAAATACCTCTCATTTTTTCATAAAAATCTCACATCAAATTCTAATTCATCTCTCAAATTTCTACTTCATAATCCATCCTTTCTTCTTCCCCGACAAAATGGTGAAGCGGTGGGAAACGTGTTTTCTTATGGTCATCACCATTGCTACGGTGATCATGTCTTTCTTCTGTCTACATAGCCCGGAACACTGTGGACCTGGGATGCTTATGCTCCCAATCATCTACATGTTACTATTTGTAGCATGGGTTATCAATCGTCATTCTTAAAATTTGCCGTATTTCTTATTTCTTAAATGTACCGTTTATTCGTACTGTTCAATATAGTATGTAATATTTGTACTGTCAGTATTAAATGTTGTACTATTTGTCATAATATTGCTTAATTACTCAGATAATATTTTGTGTGTTTTCTGCCAGTCAAATATTCATTTTTCTGTGCATTAAATGATTTTCAGGGTTATTATCGGTAATTTTGCCCGCATACAGTAAATATTAGTTATTTATTATGTCTGTGTTTTTTTAACAAGTCATGTAAATAAACTTTCATTTTTCACATAAAACAAAAACAAAAACAACAAAAAAATTAACTTTGACTGTTGATTTTTCACTCTAACTGCTACGTCAATACCTGAACAGTCAGTTGACAGCCAAACTGCTGGCAGTACAATTCTCAGTGTTTTGTACCATCAATCAAATCAATCTGTTACAATTCAAAATTCCAAGATTTTTGTTCTAGAAGTCTTCTGAATATCACGCGATTAGCAGAGACTCAACACTGCACAAAAATCAGGTACGCTTAACTGTCTCCTACACAAACAGTCCCTGACTAGGGTTTTCTTGTTTTTACAGGAGAAACAAGTTTTTGAGACCTCAAATGGATTTCATGCACATCCATATATCTCAAAGTACCATCATACAAATTTTCAAACTTCAATTCACTCAGACGCACCGTCAGCAGCTCAAACAGTCAACAGACGACCCGTTTGACCAAAAAGTCAACAGACAGTCAAAAATGAAATTTTTTGTCAAAGTCCATATTTTGTCAAAGGATTCATCATTTGATCATTGGATGATCATAATTCATCAAGGAAAGATCAAAAATCAACAAAACCCTAAGATTCAAAATTAGGGTTTTTGCCTGAAAAGTCAACTCAACTTTGACTGATCATAACTCTCCCATCCTTCATCCAAAAAATTCTGTAACACCCCACACATATTTGTCTAGAATAATATGCATAAAGTATTATAAATGGTGCATAAGACAACAAAATACATAATGTTTCGCAACGGAAAGTAGAAGTACACGAGTACAAAAGCCGAATGTATCATGGCCAAAATACAAGTACATCATAATAGTACATGTCCAAAATACATAAACTAGCAAGCACGATAAGAACTAAAAGAAACATCCAAGTATCACCAAGAGATCTAATCCATCTTTCCCTTACCGCGATCTTGTCTCGAACCACCTGAAAAAAATATAATTGGAATGGGATGAGATTACTAAATCTCAGTGAGTCCACCTATCCTATCGGTCCACTCGGATCTAAAGGGAACATGCAAAAGTAAGTGAATCCACCATGGATTCAGGGTTATCCTCGCTTCCGGTACAATTACGGAGCAAATAAGGCGACTTGTCCACCATTGGACTTGTCTCAAGCAATCACACATTGTATAACAAACAAGTATGCAAACCCGCATTCACTTACAGGGAATCCAGAAGTGTAAATAACCTCGGCTAGATTATGGAATAAATGCATCCTCGATGAGTAACCTCCTGCCTATATGTCAAGGGACTTGTACAAGCACACTGCAAGACGGTTAAACGGGTTCGCACAAGCCTAAATGGCCGCGAGATGACTTTTGCCTAAATGGCGTCATTGTTCCGTTAACCTTCTTCACGCTAGTGAGTTACGCCGAGTACAAACCGCCACCTTGACGCCTGAGCCCATCGGGCGAAAGCCTAGTATTAGTCTACGTGACTTTACTAGAGGTGAGTTATCTCATTATGCATTAACCTACTTGGCCGCATAACCCCACCATACCGAGCACGCAAGTGTGTTAACGCCAAGTGAGTAAAACCCCGTACGGAAACTCACGAGCACACTGCAACGGTAGCTCAGATGCACACCATATCGAACAATACACATGAACGGGTTATTCCATTGGACTACATGGTCTGGGAGGGCTCGTAGACTACACGGTCAGAGCGCGTCCCAATCTAGCCTGCCGGCCACTTCGATTCAAGCATACTAAATATGACATAAAGTCAAGGTCACAAACAAAGCAAGCAATCCGATCGTTCAACCAAAACGACGGAGTTTCATACATTCAGCATAGCACGCAATAATATAGCATAATATTTGAAGATAAATATTCATTATGGCAGCATATTTCCATACATTATACACGTCGCTCTTCGCTACAGGTTCATCTGATATACCAAAAATTAACTTTTGAGCACTGAGGCTAATTTTCCTAGATAGTATATTTAATTAGCTTTCTAACGGTATATGGTACGCGTCAATCGGACGTACGAGGTGGGAGATATGAATTTCCCAAGTTTGCTGATTTTTCACCCTGCACCCAGGGTAATCGGTTACTGGTCCCAGAGTAACCGATTACTGGCTTCAAAAATGCCCATCCACGCCAAATTACACAGGGTAATCGGTTACCCAGATCCCAGTAACCGATTACTCTGAAGCAGAATCAATTTTTCTGCATTTTTATGAACTCTAAACCAGTCCCAAAGCTTCTAAGATGAATCCCTACAATTCCAACTTAGTTCTAACAAAATCAGAGTTTACAAACACAATCAGAGACACTAGCAAGCAAGGATTATTTCAGGTAAATGAGGATTAGCAGCATTAATTCATGTATCACTCACATTCCCAAATCCCCCAATTGAAAACCCTCACATGCAAAACCCCAAGTCCACTAACTATGAACTCACCTTAAGAGTGAAGAAGATGATGATAACAGGCTGAAACAAGATGAAGATGATGGAGAGAGCAAGATTTGGGCAGAAACAGTTGCATGCAAGGTTGATCAATGGGACCAAGTTTGAGGCTTCCTCTTCTCTTCCTCTCTTCCCACGTTCTCCTCTCTTTCTCTCTACTAGAATCAGAATTCTGGTTTGAAAATAGAATAGAAAGAGTGATCAACCAAACATGTCCCAAGTTCTATTTAAGGGTGAAGTTACCAAAATGCCCCTCTTATTGCCACTAATAGCTTTAGTCAACCTCAAAGACTAGTTTAGTGGAAATACATATATCATATTTATCCATCTTATCTTATACCAATCATATTAGTACTAATAAAGATTGAATAAACATAATATCGGGTATTACATTCTTCCCCCCTTAAATAGAATTCGTCCTCGAATTCCGAGAAAACTTACCAAAACAGATGAGGATAGGATTCCCGCATCTCTGATTCAAGCTCCCACGTAGCTTCCTCAGGACGCGTCTCATCCCACATCACTTTTACGATGGGTATCTCCTTATTCCGTAGAGACTTGCTTGCACGCTCCAGGATGCGGTAAGGTTGAGGATCATAGGAAAGATCCGGTTCTACTTCAACAAAATCCGGAAGAATTGGATGGAAGGTGTCAGGCACGAACTTTCGGAGTTGAGATACGTGGAATACGTCATGCAGCCCGGATAGTGAAGGTGGTAATGCCAACTGATAAGCCACTTCACCTACCCGACTCATAATCTGATACGGTCCCACATATCTCGGACTGAGCTTTCGCGTTTTGAACTGTCCTCCCAACCTCAACCTTGGAGTGACCTTCAAATACACATGATCACCAACTTCAAATTCTAACGGTCTCCTTCGCTTGTCCGCATAATTCTTCTGTCGGTCTTGAGCTTTCTTAAGGTTACCTTGGATCATCTTAACCTTCTCGGTAGTTTCTTGTATAATCTCCGGTCCAAGAATACTCTTCCCCCCTACTTCAGCCCAACATAAAGGTGATCGACATTTTCTCCCGTATAGAGCTTCATAGGGAGCCATACCCAAACTAGCATGGTAACTGTTATTGTATGCGAACTCTATCAATGGCAAATGATCTTTCCAACTCCCACCTTCTTCTAAAATGCAAGCCCTTAACATATCCTCTATTGTCTGGATCGTCCTCTCCGTCTGCCCATCGGATTGAGGATGGTTAGACGTACTCATGTCTAGTCTAGTCCCCAATTCTTTATGAAACACCTTCCAAAATCTTGAAGTGAATTTTGGATCACGATCAGACACTATACTGGACGGCACGCCATGCAACCGTACAATCTCTGCTATGAAAAGCCTTGCGAGATGAATCACCTTGTGAGTGGTCTTTACAGGTAAAAAGTGAGCAGACTTGGTCAACCTGTCCACTATCACCCATATAGAATCATGTCCGCCTCGAGTACGAGGTAATCCCACAATGAAATCCATAGAGATAGAATCCCATTTCCACGTTGGTACCTCTAATGGTTGCAACATTCCTCCTGGTCTCTGATGCTCAATCTTAACCTGTTGGCAAATGGGACATTGTGCCACATACACAGCAATCTCCTTCTTCATCCCTGGCCACCAAAAGTCTTTTCTCAAGTCTTGATACATTTTGGTCGATCCAGGATGAATAGAAAATCTACTCTTGTGGGCTTCATCCAAAATCAAACGCTTCAACTCAGAGTCATTAGGTACACACATCCGTTGCTTAAACAAGATTACTCCATCAGGTGCTCTCACAAAATCAGGCATATCTCTGCTTGCTTGCAATTGCTCATCATACCCTTGGGATATCCGAATTCTTTCTCGTAGCTCATTCTGAATGCTCAAATTACTGATCAACACACCATTGGGTGTCCATTCAAACTGAAGGTTGAGATTTCGAAATTTCTCCAATAAGTCATGCTCTAACATCATCAACTCAGCAATTCGAAATTCCTTCCTACTTAATGCATCTGCCACTTTGTTGGCCTTTCCTGGATGATACCTCAATTCAAAGTCATAATCCTTGAGGTACTCCATCCATCTCCTTTGTCGCATATTCAACTCCTTCTGGTCAAAGAGATATCTCAAGCTTTTGTGGTCACTAAACATTTCAAAGTGAACGCCATATAGGTAATGTCGCCACACTTTAAGTGCAAAAACTATTGCAGCAAGCTCAAGATCATGGGTCGGGTAATTTTCTTCATGAGATCTCAACTGTCGAGAGGCATAAGCTACCACCTGGCCATCTTGCATCAATACTCCACCTAAACCTTTCTTAGAAGCATCACAGAACACCTCATAGGATCGGTTTGGATCCGGAATCACTAACACGGGTGCAGTAGTCAACTTCTTCTTAAGTTTCTGGAAACTTTGTTCACACTCGGAATCCCATTCAAAAGCAACCTCCTTTCGCGTAAGCTTTGTCAATGGTAAGGCTAACTTAGCAAACCCCATAATAAATCTCCGGTAATAACCTGCCAAGCCTAGGAAGCTCCTGACCTCAGTCACGCTCTTTGGCCTCTCCCAATTCACCACCGCTTCTACTTTAGAAGGATCCACTGCTACGCCTCCTCCTGAGATGACGTGACCAAGAAAACTTACTTCGGATAGCCAAAACTCACACTTACTGAATTTGGCATACAACTGTTTCTCTCGAAGAGTAGATAACACAATCCGCAAGTGTTCTTCATGATCTTCAGGAGTACGAGAATACACAAGAATATCATCAATGAAGATTACTACAAACTGGTCCAGATATGGCTGAAAGATTCGATTCATGTAATCCATGAAAACTGCCGGAGCATTAGTCACACCAAATGGCATAACCAAAAACTCGTAGTGACCATATCGAGTCCTGAATGCAGTCTTAGGTACATCTGAGCTCTTCACTCGGATTTGATGGTATCCTGACCTAAGATCAATCTTCGAGAACACACTGGCTCCTTTCAATTGATCTAGGAGGTCATCAATCCGCGGTAGAGGATATTTGTTCTTTATGGTGACTTTGTTCAGCTGACGATAATCGATGCACAGGCGCATACTTCCGTCTTTCTTCTTCACCAAAAGAACAGGAGCTCCCCATGGAGAAACACTGGGTTGAATGAAATGCTTAGCAAGAAGCTCTTCCAATTGACGTTTCAGTTCTCTGAGTTCAATAGGAGACATCCTATAAGGAGTGATGGAAACTGGGGCTGTTCCCGGAACAAGATCAATTGAGAATTCTGCTTCCCTTTCCGGAGGAAGGGAAGTGATATCCTCAGGAAAAACATCAGAAAATTCGCACACCACCGGAATCTCCGAAAATTCAACTCTCACAGAAGACTCCTTGGAAAGAACCAAAAGAAATGATCTTTCTTGAGAACAGAGATAATTAACCGTGCTGATTGTACCTTCTATCAACTTGGTAATTGCATCATCAGAAGAAGTCTCTTCAGCAGGAATGAATATGGCCTTCTCTTTGCAACCAATGTATACCGAGTTAAGAGACAACCAATCCATCCCTAGAATAACATCAAGCTTTTTGAGGGGTAAGCAAATTAGATCAATCGGAAAGTCACGACCATTAAAGGACACTGAACAACCTTTACAAATTAGTCGAGCTTCCACGGTATCATCCGTCGCCGAAGAAATAATCATAGGATTGGGTAATGGAGTAGCTTCCAAACCAAGTCGGTAAACACACTCAGTAGAGACAAAGGAATGAGTGGCTCCACAATCAACTAAAACACATAAAGGCTGATTGTTAACATAACACGTACCCGCGATGAGATTGTTGTTTCCCTTGGCCTTTCTCGAATCCAAAGTGTAAACTCGACCTGCAGTCTTCTCTGGAATCCTCTTTTGTGGACACTGTGGAGCTATGTGGCCCTGCTCGCCACATCTAAAACAAGTCACAGAAACAAACTTGCACTCCCCGGTATGCTTCCTTCCACACTTGCGACAATGGGGAGGTTGAGCCGACTGATCACCATAAACCTGCTTCCTCTTTGGCGGAGGATTACGGGGCCTCAAGTGTTGGGTAGACCTTCCTTGCTCTCTGAAATTAGCCCTGTTCTGATTCCTCTCTTCTTGAACCCTCTTCAAACTGTTTTCAGCAACATAGCATTGCCTCAAACATTCAGCATAAGTGGTGAACTCTCTTTGGGAAACACTATGAGCAATGTCGGCCCTCAAACCCATCATAAACTGATCAATCTTCCATAGTTCATCTGGAGCATAAACAGCTTGTCTGGAGTAGTCTGCCAAGTCTTCGAACTTCTCTGCATATTCTGAAACAGACATGTCACCTTGCTTGAAGTTCTGGAATTCACGTTCCTTCTGAGTCCTCACACTGTTAGGGAAATACTTCTCCAAAAATGCCACTTTAAAGTGTTGCCAATCCTTAGGAATCTCTTGAGTGGTGAAATAAGTAGATGCAGTGTTCCACCACCTAAGAGCTGGTCCCTTCATCTTCTGAGTGGCAAAGATCACCTTCTCTTCTTCAGTACACTGAATAGCTTGAAACACCCTCTCCATTCCAGCTAACCAGTCATGAGCCAGGAGTGAATCAAGTCCGCCAACAAACTCTGGAGGATCCATCCTGAAGAAGGCACGAAAATCAGGTCCAGTTGCAGCTTGAGGAACGGGAACTTGAGCAGGAGGTTGTTGTCCCTGCATGCCTTGCATCATTTGGGCCATCATCTGGTTCTGTTGCATCATCTGCTGCATCATCTGTTGCCAAGGCACGCCTGCACCACCAGCTTCTTGCTCGGGCTCCACATGCCTAGTTCTGGGCCTTCCGGGACCTCTGCGTTGCTCAGCCATCTCCCTGTCTGTCCTACGCATGGAATCAAGCTGATCAGACTCAATGCCATAAATAAGACATAAGGAATCATACTGATTATACACATATGAGGCAGAATTGTACTACATTATGATGTGCCTTAGCAAAGTCGAGGATCGACCTGCTCTGATACCAACTGTAACACCCCACACATATTTGTCTAGAATAATATGCATAAAGTATTATAAATGGTGCATAAGACAACAAAATACATAATGTTTCGCAACGGAAAGTAGAAGTACACGAGTACAAAAGCCGAATGTATCATGGCCAAAATACAAGTACATCATAATAGTACATGTCCAAAATACATAAACTAGCAAGCACGATAAGAACTAAAAGAAACATCCAAGTATCACCAAGAGATCTAATCCATCTTTCCCTTACCGCGATCTTGTCTCGAACCACCTGAAAAAAATATAATTGGAATGGGATGAGATTACTAAATCTCAGTGAGTCCACCTATCCTATCGGTCCACTCGGATCTAAAGGGAACATGCAAAAGTAAGTGAATCCACCATGGATTCAGGGTTATCCTCGCTTCCGGTACAATTACGGAGCAAATAAGGCGACTTGTCCACCATTGGACTTGTCTCAAGCAATCACACATTGTATAACAAACAAGTATGCAAACCCGCATCCACTTACAGGGAATCCAGAAGTGTAAATAACCTCGGCTAGATTATGGAATAAATGCATCCTCGATGAGTAACCTCCTGCCTATATGTCAAGGGACTTGTACAAGCACACTGCAAGACGGTTAAACGGGTTCGCACAAGCCTAAATGGCCGCGAGATGACTTTTGCCTAAATGGCGTCATTGTTCCGTTAACCTTCTTCACGCTAGTGAGTTACGCCGAGTACAAACCGCCACCTTGACGCCTGAGCCCATCGGGCGAAAGCCTAGTATTAGTCTACGTGACTTTACTAGAGGTGAGTTATCTCATTATGCATTAACCTACTTGGCCGCATAACCCCACCATACCGAGCACGCAAGTGTGTTAACGCCAAGTGAGTAAAACCCCGTACGGAAACTCACGAGCACACTGCAACGGTAGCTCAGATGCACACCATATCGAACAATACACATGAACGGGTTATTCCATTGGACTACATGGTCCGGGAGGGCTCGTAGACTACACGGTCAGAGCGCGTCCCAATCTAGCCTGCCGGCCACTTCGATTCAAGCATACTAAATATGACATAAAGTCAAGGTCACAAACAAAGCAAGCAATCCGATCGTTCAACCAAAACGACGGAGTTTCATACATTCAGCATAGCACGCAATAATATAGCATAATATTTGAAGATAAATATTCATTATGGCAGCATATTTCCATACATTATACACGTCGCTCTTCGCTACAGGTTCATCTGATATACCAAAAATTAACTTTTGAGCACTGAGGCTAATTTTCCTAGATAGTATATTTAATTAGCTTTCTAACGGTATATGGTACGCGTCAATCGGACGTACGAGGTGGGAGATATGAATTTCCCAAGTTTGCTGATTTTTCACCCTGCACCCAGGGTAATCGGTTACTGGTCCCAGAGTAACCGATTACTGGCTTCAAAAATGCCCATCCACGCCAAATTACACAGGGTAATCGGTTACCCAGATCCCAGTAACCGATTACTCTGAAGCAGAATCAATTTTTCTGCATTTTTATGAACTCTAAACCAGTCCCAAAGCTTCTAAGATGAATCCCTACAATTCCAACTTAGTTCTAACAAAATCAGAGTTTACAAACACAATCAGAGACACTAGCAAGCAAGGATTATTTCAGGTAAATGAGGATTAGCAGCATTAATTCATGTATCACTCACATTCCCAAATCCCCCAATTGAAAACCCTCACATGCAAAACCCCAAGTCCACTAACTATGAACTCACCTTAAGAGTGAAGAAGATGATGATAACAGGCTGAAACAAGATGAAGATGATGGAGAGAGCAAGATTTGGGCAGAAACAGTTGCATGCAAGGTTGATCAATGGGACCAAGTTTGAGGCTTCCTCTTCTCTTCCTCTCTTCCCACGTTCTCCTCTCTTTCTCTCTACTAGAATCAGAATTCTGGTTTGAAAATAGAATAGAAAGAGTGATCAACCAAACATGTCCCAAGTTCTATTTAAGGGTGAAGTTACCAAAATGCCCCTCTTATTGCCACTAATAGCTTTAGTCAACCTCAAAGACTAGTTTAGTGGAAATACATATATCATATTTATCCATCTTATCTTATACCAATCATATTAGTACTAATAAAGATTGAATAAACATAATATCGGGTATTACAAATTCAAACCAAAGCTCATTTTGAAGGAAATTCAATTATCTTTCAAATGCAATTGATCCCATGGTCATTGCATTCACCATTTGAAAAATATGACCAAAGACATTACAGGTCATTTTCAAAGTCAACAAAAAGACACTTTTTTCAAAAGGACACACAAGGAGCATCAAAAATCATTTTGACATGAGACCAAAGACATTGGTTAGAGGACTCTTTGAGGTTTCAAAAAATGCAAGAACTCCTTCATATGACAAAAATTGAGGGATTTACACCTTGTTGAAGTTGGCTAAATTTTGGAAAATGCATAAAAACAACATTGCTCAAAAATGCATTTTTTCCAAATGGGGCCAAGTTTTCATGGTTCAAACATCATTACCATAATATTATGGGCCTCCCACGACCAAGACAAGGCCCACTCCTTTTTTTATTCATTTTTGGTTTAATTTTATCACATATAAGATTAAATTAAAAAAGAAAAATGGATGGATAAAGAATAGCTTACAAACCAAGCATGACTCATCAAGAGAATCATTCAACTCTGCCCCAAGCCAAGTACAAACAGAAGGAGGGTGGAAAATCAAGCCATGGTGGCTTAAATGCAAAGCTACTCATGTTGAAAAAGTCAAGATTCCACGAAGCTAATGAATGCTTCTTAGCTTCACTTCCAAGCAGCTCTTGGCCTATAAAAGAGCTATCATACTTCAGCAATCAAAAGAGGACGAATTCAGAAGCATTCATAAGCATATATCACTCTTGTAACAACTTGTAATATTCAAAGAAACTTGAAATTCGAATTTTAAGTTTCAGTCAATTTCAATACAAACTAAACATTCAAACATCATCTCTGAGCTTCACTGAAACTATTCCAATCAATTGCAAGTCTTAAACCTCATTGAATCGAGCTACACAGGTCACAATTTGCTCAAACAAAAACCAACTCATATCTGATCATACACGCACATTTAACAAGATGTAGATATATATTTGTGTTTAGATTGGTGCTCTGGTCATTTCTGGAGCTTTAATTAAGTTTTAATAACCGTTTGCACAAAACCACCATTTTAGGGTTTCTAAGCTCAAATTTAGGGTTCTTCATTAGAGCCAAAATTAAACCAAATTAAGGGCATGGTTACATTCAGTGGAACAAGACGAATTTAATGGTCCTATCGCGCCTGATTTCTATGCTTGTTTACACCTATTCGCTATTTTGCAGGGATGAGTTTAATCTATTACAGCGCTTCTAGCCAGAAAGCGCTGTTAAAAGTGGTGTCTGGAGGTTGAAGATGATGCGTGTCCTCACCCCATTGGCCAGCCAGCGCGCGCGTTCTTTTAAATTTTCCTCTAATCAAGTGTTTTGCAGGTATACTGATTGCCATGCGCCTCAAAATCTGAGCCTTCTGATCCACTTTCCATCCAATCCAACGCGCCAGATCATGCATGAACATCATACTCCCTCATAATCAACCACATCTGATTAGTATCCTTTTATTTTTTATTTCTGTTTTAATTTCTTTGCAACATTAATTAAAAATAGTTTTAAAAATTCAAAAAATACACAAAAAATATTTTTAAGTTTCTAAAATAATATATTATTTTCTGAAATAAAAATATTTTATTTTTCTTCATAATTTCAATATTTTGCATAATTAATTAGTATATATTTATATATTTGCTTTTTAATTATTCTAACCAATCAAAAATAAAAAAAAGTTCTTTATATAAAATATTGTTTATATATTATAGACTAATTTTGTACATATTTTGAATAATTTTCTCTTTAAGTTTTAATTATTTGTATAATTATTTGTATAATTATGTATTAATTAGCTTAAGTAATTTCAAATCAATTTCAAATCAATTTCAAAAATTCCAAAAAAATTAGTTTTGTTTTAAAATTAATTGACAAATATTTTGTACATATTTTAAACTTAATTTCTAGGTTTAAATCTATTTTCATCTTTTTTCTTCATTTTTAATTTAATCAATCATGCATTAATTATAATTAAAATCAATCATAAAAAATCCAAAAACATGCATTTCTCTATTTATCTTATTGCAATTTAAATTCCTAGATAAATGTATAGGATGTCAAAATCATGTAAATAGGCTTAGTTTACATTTCCTGCACAATCGATGTAATAACGTAGATTTACTTTCTGCACTTTATATTTCCGCATTTTAATTTCCAGCAAATATAAACTGCGTGTATGTCAAAGATAAAATTGAACCGTTAGATCACTAACTTCAAAGATAAAATATCTGAATCCAATCACAATCACACTTGCACCTTTTAAGGTAATCCCTTCTCATTCTTTTCAAAATCAAAGTCAAAATTCTACTGTTTCGAGTACAAAATCGAACCTTTTGTTTGTATCCGGTGAAAGGATAGATTTTTAAAGGAAATAGGATAAAGACCTTACAACTCAGGGTAGACCTCCTAGTTTGCTTGCTCAAATCAAAACAAACAAAATTCTCATACACTGTTGTTTTTCAAAACAAAACTTTCCAAAAAGACAATATTTTGTATACATCCAAACACGGATCATTACAAAGTTAACGTTCTTTTCAAAACATCTTTCGAAAGATAAACAAACATTTTGTATACATCCGCACAAGGATCATTACAAATTCAATTTACAAAGGTATTTGAAACCACATATGAGCATTCTAAAGCAATTGAAAAGTAATCGAAAAACAAGTGAGCTAAGCAAACTTAAGAGCCCATGGATAACCATGGATACAAAGGGTGCTAACACCTTCCCTTTGTATAACCTACCCCCTTACCCAGAATTTCTTAAAGGTCTTTTTTCTGTTTCTTTTATAAACCTTTCCTTAATTGGATAAAATAAAAGGTCGGTGGCGACTCTGTGAATTTTCAAAAAAAATGCGAAAGCATAAGCGATAAAAAAGAGTCAGTTCACGTATCTCTCCCGCTCAGAGGTATGGCCCGAAAAACGGAGGTCCACAGAACTGACGACTCTGCTGGGGAGTCACTTTCAAAAAAACAAAATGTTTTCTAAAGGGGTTACCTTAAGAGAATAGATTACTTCGATGTTTTCAATTGTTTGACTTGATTGCTCTATTTTTCAAAGGTTTGTTTGGGTATTTTGCTTGTGTGAAAGATTCTAACCCGAATCTCGAGATACCTTAAGTATATGACAATAGACCAAGGAAACTGTACGGCATGTACCGATACGGTTGATCTGGTAGTCATCGTTAGTGCGATACTTTGGTTTATACTGATGTCCATTGAAAACGATCAAGGAGTATATTAGGCTTCCGAAATGTCATTAAACACTAATTTTTCTTAGAACCTTTTTAGTTGAACTTGACTTATGGCCTATTAAGTGGCTAGCTTTGAAATTGATCGAAGTTAGTTATCCTCGAGGAATATTTTGATCGGCCGCTCGAGCGCCGTATTGAGATGTTACTTCCAAGGATCATAGAACCCGAATACTATTCTAGGACAGGTTTTAACCAACTCAACTTCAGTGGGGAGGGTATCACCTATCAGCTCCATGCAAGCCTTTAAACCTAAGGCTATTGTTTGATTTGTTTTTGTGTGCCACATGTTTGCATCATAAGCATATCATTTTCTCACAAAACACTTCAAGGATCAAAGAGTTTACCTTTGTTTTTGCAGGTAATGGCTCCCGCCACCCGAGATTACATCCGAATCAACATCTCAACGGTACCATCTGAACTAAAAGACTTAGTGTCAGAATTCCCCAGGAATGTTCAATTCACCGAAAGGCATGGTCACCTACTCCATTTGGTTACCTCAAAATTTGAAGAAGACATGATACGGGTCCTGTTCCAGTTCTTTGACCCTGAACATCATTGCTTTACCTTTCCTGATTACTAGTTGGTACCCACTTTGGAAGAATTCTCTGAACTAATTGGATTGCCTGTTCGAAATCAATTACCTTTCACTGGTTTAGAAAGGATTCCAAAACCTGAAGTCATTGCTGCTGCTTTACATCTGCGAAAATCAGAAATCGAGTC